>NC_060191.1:16387583-16692583 GCF_021184085.1 Oncorhynchus gorbuscha
TAATGGGGATTCTCTCCTCCTGTTGGAGATAATGGGGCTTGTTTGGAGCTGTGTTTTGTGTTTCTCTTCACATTTAAATCATTATTATTTCCAAATCTCAGTCTCACAGTTAAGTTTTTGAAATAATTGTTTTGTACCTAAAAGAAAGACAAAAAACCTATCGTTGTTGTGGTTTTATGTTGGAATGTAATCTTAACTTTAGCAGACAAAGTCATATCCAGCACTGATAAAGATATAATGGCATATTTTCACTACAGTTGGCAGAGTAGTCCACACTTTGTCTACAGTGGTACATTGGCTCTCTATTTGAAGTGGACTTATGCCATGAGCACTGATATACTTTTACTTTCAAATGTGTGTATGTGTGTGCACGTACTTGTGTGCACGTACTTACAGATGTGTGTGTAAGCAAGCGTGCCCGTTTTTCTGTGTGTTTGTGTGTGTGTGGTCTGACCATAAAGAGCCTCTAAATTCACTGTGCCAGCTCTGGAGTGGTGTGCTGTGTTGAGTAATTCAAAAGCTGGAGCTTTGGCAGCCAGGGGACTGAGCCTGCATCCCCCTATTCACGTAATAGTGCACTACTTTTGACCAGGGCCCATAGAGCTTTAGTCTAACGTAGTGCACTATGGATCCCATTTGGGACATAGACCAAGTCAACCATTAAGGAGTGAGCTAGCATTCCTGCAGGATTAGGGGGTAGAAAAGCTATAGAAATATTTGACTGAATGACAGCATTGAATGGCAGCACATCAGTGTATAGTCAATGTGATTTGATACAGTCTGTGATATAGAGTTAGTAGAGCTGGGAGATGGGTTGTGCAAGTGGTAGGTAGGCAAGTCTGACTGGGTGAGAGAGTGCACAGCAGTTTGGGCATGGCTCATGGAAAATCACCTCGGGCTCAAAATTGCGATGAAAGTAGCAACAAGCCATAAATGATTTGTCAAAACTTTTTAAAATGTATTCCTTGAACGTGGTTGAAGTAAGTCAGAATGTCCTTTTTTATTTTTATATTCTAAGAAAAGGCATGTGGTGTTTCTCTGGGAATGAGTCATTGTGGTTGGAACGCTGTGTTACTTACTGCCCGCCACCTTGCACTTCTTTACAGAGGTAGAGTTGAGTAAACTCCCTGAACTGTGTATGCACCTCCACCAACTCCACCATCACACCACCGTTCATACTTGTCAGTCTCTGGCATACCATAGCATGTGGGGCAAAGTTGAAGCTGTAATGGAGGACTGACTGGGATATGAAGATGGATGTGCGTGTGTGTGTGTACGTATGTGTGCATGACCATGTAGGTGCACGTGTGTGACTGATTGGCTGCTCTTCAGAGTGAAAGACAATACAGTGCAGCTGAACGAAGCGACGGCGTCCTCTCACAGACTGTAATCAGGCCATTCTCTATGACTGCTCCATACTGCAGTTGTACTGGAGTGTAAACATACCAAGGGAATTGATTGTGTTGCTCAGCTATGGATTACTGTTTAAAGTGGCTGAGTGGTGTGCTTTGGGATTTAGAGGAGCCAATTTAAGTCTGGGGAACATAAGATTGGCCAAATGGAGACCAAAGCTTCCCTTGCTTAGTATATTTAATAACCCTGCATGGCAATGGTTTAGCTCTCGTCTAAATCTGATATATATGTTGGAAGCATAACGCCTGCAATATAAACCATTTGCACACACACTTCAGAGAGTGATGAATATTTCTCATTGGACCATACGTTTACTGGATAGTTTTGAGACGGTGAGTTGTCAGGTCAACTTTGTGGATCTAATGGAACATGTAAGATGAGGAAGCATGGGGAGTTACAGTCTGTCAGTGGTAGAGGGAATAGTAATGCCAGGGTAATGGCTGTCTGTCTCTGCCATGAAGATAGAGGGCTCTGGATGACTACTTTAAAATGGAGATAGACCTCAATGGGGCTAGCCATGCTGTCACACAGGATGCCATTTGGAAGAATAGAACGTGTGCTGTCTTTCCATATCTATGGTCTCTGTACTGGAGGCCTGGGTCATTGAGTTCATAAACAGCTCACCAGTTGGCATGCAGACCGATGACAGTAGTAGTACAGACGGTTTGTAGCAGGGGGACAATTTGTCAAAGAGCGACGGAAGCGCTGACCCATTTTATTCACATTTGAGTTACATTTTTTACTTCACCTTTGTACCATATTTGCACGTTGCACACACACAAATAGAGTTGAGGCTGATGAAAATATATGGTAATTTTGTTATTTACTAATTTGATCGGTGCTGTCACACACATTAAATATTTAGACATCAAAGTTCACCCTTGCGTAGATGATATGTGCAACCATAGAAAAGGTGAGGAACGCCTTTGAAGAGGTTTACTCCCAACGCCAACACCTTTTTGTTCAATGTAAGGCTTTAGGTCATTGAGTTCATAAACAGCTCACCAGTTGACATGCAGACAGTTTGTAGCAGGGGGAACATTTGTCAAAGATATAAGGAGGTGTTGACCCATTTTAATTAGGTCTGGGAATTGCCAGGGACCTCACGATACGTTATTAGCACGATACGTAGGTGCCGATACGATATGTATTGCAATTCTCACTGTGGTTGCAGAATTTATCACAACATCAAGATTCTATAGTATTGCGAATTGATGTTCACTATGTCTGCTGCAGAGAGACAAGAGAGCATGAGAAAATGTTTTTATCAGGCATGGAAATAAAAGTGCTGAAAACATGTTGACTCACTATTTAAAAAGAAGATGGAGAACAAGCTATAGGATGAAAAATACCGCCGTTTTGGCGCATGTACAGCCGATTAGCGCACGCTAACGCTACCTAGCAACAAAATAAATAAATATATATATATATATACACTTCCATTCGGAAGTTTGTGTTCACTTAGAAATGTCCTTGTTTTTGAAAGAAAATGACATTTTTGGTCCATTTAAAATAACATATTGATCAGAAATACAGTGTAGACATTGTTCATGTTGTAAATTACTATTGTAGCTGGAAACGTCTGATTTTTAATGGAATATCTACATAGGCGTACAGAGGCCCACAATCAGCAACCATCACTCCTGAGTTCCAATTGCACGTCGTGTTAGCTAATCCAGGTTTATCAATTTAAAAGGCTATTTGATCATTAAACAACCCTTTTGCAATTATGTTAGCACAGCTGAAAACTGTTGTCCTGATTAAAGAAGCAATAAAACAGACCTTCTTTAGACTAGGTGAGTATCTGGACCATCAACATTTGTGGGTTCAATTACAGGCTCAAAATGGCCAGAAACAAAGAACTTTATTCTGAAACTTGTCAGTATATTCTTATTTTGAGAAATGAAGGCTATTCCATGCGAGAAATTGCCAAGAAACTGAAGATCTCATACAACGCTGTGTACTACTCCCGTCACAGAACAGTGCAAACTGGCCCTAACCAGAAAGAAAGAAAGAGGTCCCGGTGCACAACTGAGCAAGAGGAAAAGTACATTAGAGTGTCTAGTTTGAGAAACAGACGCCTCACAAGTCCTCAACTGGCAGCTTCATTATATCCTCAAAACACCCGTCTCAACATCAACAGTGAAGAGGCGACTCCGGGATGCTGGCCTTCTAGGCAGATTGGTGTGGTTGGCTTCCGGGTTAAGTGGGGCATTGTGTCCAGAAGAAATGTGGCTTGGTTGGGTTATGTTTCAGAGGATGCACGGCTCTTGACCTTCGCCTTGCAGCGATGAGACAAGACTGTAACTACCAATTGGATACCACGAAATTGGTGAGAAAAAGGGCAAAAAAATGTAGTTAATGTGTTGTATTGGATTTGTCCCTAACATAACATTTTGTATTCAGGGCAGAAAGTTAATCACTATTTTAGAATTGAAGTTTTAATGTTGCTTTGCCATATTTTCTGACATATTACTTTATTGCCTTGTTGAAATCAGAATGCGTGTTATGAAATATTTGTATTCTGTAATGGCTTCCTTCTTTTCAACCTGTAAACTAGAATAGTATTGTGGAATAACTACAATGTTCTTTATCCATCCTCAGTTTTCTCCTATCACAACTATTTCGAGATGAGGCTTATGCGCCCAAACTGACACAACACCTTTTTTGATCAATGTAAAGCTTTATGTCACGCACAACATTACGGTCAAATAAGATTCACGGGCAACAAAGAAAACACCAGGTAATAAAAAACCTATGGGTCATGTTCAATTCTGATCTAAATTTCGAATCACACATTAAGAATGTGACCAAAATAGCTTTTTACCACCTGAGGAACATTGCTAAAGGTGCGACCGTTTCTATCTCAGGCTGATACAGAGAGACTCATCCATACTTTTGTTACAACCAGCTTGACTACTGTAATGCTCTCCTGTCTGGTCTGGCTAAGAAAGTCACTGGTCAACTGCAAAACATACAGAATGCTGCAACATGGGTACTGCCCAAGACCAGACGGAGAGCCCACATTACACCTGTTTTAAAGTCTCTGCCTCTGAGCTTTAGAATTCATTTTAATATTCTTCTATTGGTTTTTAAATCAATCCATGATTGTGCACCTCGGTACATGTCAGACATGCTTTTGAGTTATCTACCCAGTAGGTCCCTCAGGTCCTCTGGCACTGGCCTTTTAACTATCCCAAAGCCTAGGACCAAGAGGCATGGAGCGGTAGCCTTTAGTTACTATGCCACCAGCCTCTGGAATAGCCTGTTAGAGAACATGAAGTGGGCTGAAACTGTGGACATATTTAAAAGAGATCTTAAAACACACATTAAACACACCTTTTCCTTAGGATGCTTTTTTTAGTGTTTCAGTTTTTATTGTTCTTTAGTTTCTATCCACTTATGTTTGTTGTGTAGTAAATATTTGTTTTTATTTTCATTGTTTTTTCATAGTTTTTTGCTGTGACGTGCCCTGTGTTGCAGTCATGTCTGAAATGGGCTATATAAATAAAGCTTGATTTGATTTGATTCCCATGAAAAGATTTTAAATGGCTACCAAAAATGTTTGAAAGTGTTTTTATGTCCATGCCTCAAGGATCAGAGGATATATTGAGATTAAACGAGTCACATATTGTTTTGTTGTATAAGGCAGCAATGATATGTAACTTTTTGGCAACCTGACCAAATTCACATAGAAATGTTAGTTATGTCATTCTCATTGAATGCAAGTCTAATAAGCATTTGATCTGTTCTATGTGCTCTATTTCTATGCTTCCCATTCTTAAGTTTTGTTTTTGCATCTTTTACTTTGGGTTTTGTACACCAGCTTCAAACTGCTGGAAATACAATATTCTTGGTTATGGAAAAGATATTTCACATCGGTTTAGATAGTACAATAACCAGGAAATGGCGGTGCAATTTTGCACGGTGTACCTTTTAATAATGATAATAAGCAGTGAAGATGTCCAAGAATAAATTATTTATAGGGTATATTGTCATGGCTAGGGGGAGTTGTTGAGCCCATGACTCATTCTGTCTCTCTCTCTCTCGCTCTCTCTCAGGGGGCTCCTGACTCAGAGAGTACACTGAGGAAGAGGAAGGCCCCGGCACCCCCTCCTACCCCTGCTACCTCTGTCACCCCAGCTCCTAGCACCCCAGCACCTCTCACCTCTGTCCAGATGGCCCCCTCTCCCTCCCCATCCCCCAGCTCGCCTACCCCCAGCTTGCTTGCGGAGGAGGACTCTGGCTCTGAGCTGAGCAATGGGTCTGTCTACAGCAGTAGCAGTAGTGGGGTCGCCGCCGGCACCTCTGTCGCTGACACCTCAATGGCCGACTCTGATTCCGCCTCTAGCAGGGCTGATGTGTCCAAGCTCGGCCCTGATTCCACCCCCATCAACATTGCTGCCATGGCTGACTCCTCCCAAGACTCCGCCCCCAGCGAGGTTGACACCGGCCCCAGGAGCAAGACTATGGTCAATGTCGCCCCTACTAGCAAGGTTGAAAAGGTTGACTCCGCCCCCAGGAGCAGCACTGACAAGGCCAAGCCCACCCCCGACTCGTCCCGCAGCAACACACCGGAGGAGATCAGAGGAGAGTCTGCTCTTGGCCTGAAACTAGACGAGAAAGAGAACAACAGACACAGTGCCATGGGTCAGTATCATCAGTACACATATAGTCAATGTAAAGAGGCTGATTGAGTTCTCTCCCGTCAACCCGCAGGCTGTTCCAGTCAGTGTTCAGAGGTAGATGAAGGGACAGAACGTGCTTTGCACCATGTTGAGCACTGACTCACAAGATGTTTGTCATAGCAGTCATATAACAGTGTAACAACCCTGGCCTAGGTAGGCTCCTTAATGATCTCACCCAAATGGTTTAACCCAATTGGAGAACACCCTCAAGGATTGCTTCCGCTTTTCACTATAATGGGTTCCCCTGAACCTGAACTGAGTCACTGGTGGTAGACATGATACCTGTACAGTCATTTAGCCAGTAGGGACCCAAGGCAGCAAAAACCTTTTTAAAACTATGTCACACGACAGGAGTTGGCCGGGATTTCAGTGCCTCAGATTTGATTGAATGCCTTACGTTTTGTACAATCTTTCCTCAGTAAACCAGGTGAAATAGCATTGCTATTAGGCTCGCTATTTCTATTGATGTACTGTACTGTAGAATATGACATTTCTCCAGCCTAAAATAATCCCTGTCCTACCTAATCTAACAAGGGAACAACATGCACAAGACTAGAGTTATATCGATTGCTTTACCCTCCATGTCTTTTCTTGAAACTAGTTGAAGTGGACCAGATTTATTTAGCTTGGAGAGGTTGAGGGATGAAGTGTTTAGTGCAGTGGATGCACTTAAAGCAGACAGCTCTGGTGAGTTGATTTATAGACCTGGGTGTGCCTCCCTCCCCTCTGCTACTCCCAAGACACTATGCAGAACAAATAGACTTCTGCTGGGAAGACCCTGTCAGATCCACAGACCTTTCTAATAGACTTCTGCTGGGAAGACCCTGTTAGATCCACAAACCTTTCTAATAGACTTCTGCTGGGAAGACCCTGTCAGATCCACAGACCTTTCTAATAGACTTCTGCTGGGAAGACCCTGTCAGATCCACAAACCTTTCTAATAGACTTCTGCTGGGAAGACCCTGTCAGATCCACAGACCTTTCTAATAGACTTCTGCTGGGAAGACCCTGTTAGATCCACAAACCTTTCTAATAGACTTCTGCTGGGAAGACCCTGTCAGATCCACAGACCTTTCTAATAGACTTCTGCTGGGAAGACCCTGTCAGATCCACAAACCTTTCTAATAGACCTCTGCTGGGAAGACCCTGTCAGATCCACAGACCTTTCTAATAGACTTCTGCTGGGAAGACCCTGTCAGATCCACAGACCTTTCTAATAGACTTCTGCTGGGAAGACCCTGTCAGATCCACAGACCTTTCTAATAGACTTCTGCTGGGAAGACCCTGTCAGATCCACAGACCTTTCTAATAGACTTCTGCTGGGAAGACCCTGTCAGATCCACAGACCTTTCTAATAGACTTCTGCTGGGAAGACCCTGTCAGACCGACAGACCTTTCTAATAGACTTCTGCTGGGAAGACCCTGTCAGATCCACAGACCTTTCTAATAGACTTCTGCTGGGAAGACCCTGTCAGATCCACAGACCTTTCTAATAGACTTCTGCTGGGAAGACCCTGTCAGATCCACAGACCTTTCTAATAGACTTCTGCTGGGAAGACCCTGTCAGACCGACAGACCTTTCTAATAGACTTCTGCTGGGAAGACCCTGTCAGACCGACAGACCTATCTATTGCTCACAAGGCAGAACAACTAGACTTCCCCAAAACATAACAAAACAAATCATTATGTTCTGATCTGAAGTTGTATATTTATGGGTTGTACATCATCGGTTGTACAGTCTGGAAAATAAATAGATGACATGCATCAATTAGGGATGATACTACAGGGATTTTAGATGTTTCCCCTTATTTAACCCCTGTGGGCTAAAGATAATCATTGTTTATGTTCTATAATGTATGTGAGCGCAGTTGTTTCCTGCCTCCAACTGTGTGGAGAGAAAGAACCTCTATTGGCTCTGTTTGCAGGAATAGTGCAACCCAGATATCTCTCTACTCTCTCACATGGCACACTGCTCCTCTGTGCTCTTTTCCTCTTTTCGTCTGTTCTCTTTTCGTCTGTTCTCTTGTCCCCTTTTCGTCTGCTCTCGCTCTCGCTCTGGCTCTGCTCTGCTTCTTCTCTCTCACATCATAGTGAAAAAACAGTCCCTCAACCCAATTTTAAATGTTTGGCTCAGGCACAGAGGCTATTTCTATAGGTGGTTTTTCGATTGTTGATTCTCATCTTAAAATACATTTTCTGTCTGGAAAAAAACTGAGATTTCAACCCACTCAATTGGGGCTGTTTCAATCAATCCACCCACCGTGTGTGTGTTTGTGTGTGTGTGTGTGTGTGTGTGTGCGCGCGCCCATGTCCCCTCAGTGTTTATAAAGGTCCTGCAGATCATCTGTTAGCCTCTGAAGGGTGTGTTTCTTACCCCACGTCTTACGTTATCTTCAGTGCTGACAATAGGGATTCTCTCATCTTAATCTGCTGTGTGCGTTTAAGTCCCATAGCTAGGTACATATTTTTGTGGCGCTAGCTGTCACTCCTGGAACTCAGTCAATCATCTAAAGGGGCTGAGGCACAGAGTCAGTCACTCCCACGGCCAGCTCTACTCCTTGCAGTCCATCAGCTGCTGAGTAAGGGATGCGTGAGGCATACGTTGACATATTGCTCACATCGCTCAGCACTGGCTGCCATTACATCAGCCTGTTACTGGTTTTATCCCAAATGGCACCCTATTCCCTTATAGGGCACTATTTATGACAAGAGCCCTATGGGCCCAGGTCAAAAGTAGTGCACTATATAGGTAATAGGGTGCTATTTAGGACCAACACACAGTTACACTCCCGTGGCAGGCCGTTCAGCTCCAGTCCACCCATTGTCATCAGTATTTCTGTCAGATTTCTCTGAATGTCTCTGAGTTTATTGCCGCTGTGTGCTCATACTATGTATGTGATCACTGATATGAGTCAAATCAGACTCCCTTTTAATATGAAATCCAAGATGACAATATTCTGAAAATCTAAAGTTGACTAATTGGGATTATACACTTCTACATAAAACACCAGATATGGATATTCTTGTTTTGTCAAGTGGCCTACTGTTCTGAAACCCCCTGGATGTTTCGATTGATGCAACAGTCAGCGTTTGAGCTAGCCACACTGTTTTTTCACAGAGACATTTTGCACAAACACAGTCCTTACAAAGTTATGTCCTGAATGTGACCAGTTTATTTTTGGATGCAATGTTCAGATATTTACAGAAGTAGCGACAGCATAACACAATCATGCAATGTATGTGTGTTGGTGCGGCAGGGTAGCCTAGTGGTTAGAGCATTGGACTAGCATTGGACTAGTAACCGGAAGGTTGCAAGTTCAAATCCCCGAGCTGACAAGGTACAAATCTGTTGTTCTGCCCCTGAACAGGCAGTTAACCCACAGTTCCTAAACCGTCATTGAAAATAAGAATTTGTTCTTAACTGACTTGCCTAGTTAAATAAAGGTAAAATAAAAATATATTTAAAAAAATGGAAAATGTAGGCTACATTAGTCCTAGTGCTAACAGAGGAAAGATTTGACATAACACAAGCAGTCATATTTAGCTAACAGAAACCACAATGTGAATTGGAACCCCCTAGAAATAACTATTTACAATTCATCACATCAAGGGTGAGCTCACCATTGATCTAAATAATTGAGTAAAACGCTTTCTAAAAATCGAATGTAATCCAACGATGGGTAGTGTGTGCACGCCACACTGTTTTGTTTTTTCGCGTCAACCAAAGATAATAAGAGGAGGCAAGATGAGTTTGGTCTGTTTGCAGTATGCATGTTGAAGGGGTTATGTTGTCTATGGTCATTCACTTCCCTTCATTCAATTCCAGAAGTTTACTCGAAAAATTTGTGAACCATTCCTTCTCCTCATTATAACATATTTTGTCTGACAGATGTTTACGTGACACCCAGAATGCATTGTATAATGTCAACAAACATGGCATCACACATAGCTGGCAAATAGCTTAGCAGTAGCTCATCATAATCAGTACAACCTTCAAAAAAGTATTTTACACACATCAAAGGTGTCCATTACAATCTATGCAATAATCAGAATGCATTACTTGTCACCAATACTTGAAAACATGAATAAAACTGTAAATACATTATGCTCAATACATACATACTGTATGCTGCAGGTAGAAAAGACAACACGATATACAGAAAATAAGGCACTTACTTTGATTGGAACGCACACATGTCCAAAGTTAATATTTGTAAGGAAAACAACAATGAAGGCAATGCGAGCGCCAGCCAGGAAATGTGCCAGGGAGAAAACGTTTGTGTAAGACTGCGCAAATATCTGCATATTTGATCTGTGGAAACACTGGGGAGGTGCTTGGGCTCTCCTCGAAGAGAGCGTTTTGTCCGGCTCAGTAAAGCCTCAAACATAAATTGTCTGCTACAGTGAAATGGGCTACTTTTATGTGAATTAATGAGGCGGCGGAACACACCTCAACTCAAACTGTTGTTAGAAAATAATTTTAAATTGACAAGTTGAAACAGCCTATAGATAATTAGCAGGCAGTGTGGGTTAACTGTCCTGTTGCGCATCAATCATATTTTGGAACAGTGCATTCTAACGTCGGGTGCATAACAAATCACGCTGGGGCGACCGTTAGACATATTTGGAACTCACGGGTGAAAAGGTTAAAACTGCAACATTTTATCTCAGCCTCATGGCAAAATGTGAACAACAGCATGAGATTAGCTATCAAGCAGCAACATTTTTCTCTGACCCATGACAAAAAGTGTGGAATTGCAGGAAATTAGCTTTACAATTGCAACATATTCTCAGACTCATGACAAAATGTGTAGAATAGCTTTACAAAACGTGTTGAAATGCAGGAAGTTAGCTGTTTTCCTAAAAAACGAATCCGTTTTTCTAAAACGGGCCCCAAATGGGGTAGTCCGGCCCTGGCCTGGAGTGTTTTGTGAAGCTCCATTTCTATCTCCCTTAGCTGGAGTCTGGGGCGTAGAGTCTGATGTTATCTCTGCTCTGTTTAAGGGGCTCTGATTAGAGACTCTGATCAGCAAGCAACACAATTGCCACTGAGAGGCTTCCACTCAAGCGAGTAGCTTTACTGTACTTTCCCCACATACATTAAGCATTATAAGCAGCTTTCAGTAATTTGTTAATGTAGCCATTCATTGATTAACTTGTGTATTTTGTTTATTGTTTAATGTTTTCAAAAAAAAGTAATTTCATTCTGCACAGTATGATGAACAAAGGCAATATTATTTTTGACAGTTTTATTTTATTTGAATGATCATACAGAACTTGTGTTTTTCAATGAAACTTTCTCAAGCCGATTGATCTCCCCCATTATAACACCCAGTGTTGCTGCATCCTTCCTTTTCTTTAGGTGCTGAGCGTCCAGTGCCACTCAAACCTCTGCGAACCCCAGTACGGGAGCTCCCCCAGTTAGTCAAACCCTCACCCCCACCGTACCCTCCCCCTCCCTCAGACCCAGACTCCCCCGATGCCTCACCAGAGAACCACATGGAGGAGGCCCCTCAGTGTAGGTCTTTCATCCCAGCTGACCTCTACTATTGGGCTGCCTTTCCCTCCGGCAGCCAGCCACTCTCCTTCCAACCTTCATGTCTTCCTCTAACTCCTCTCCTTTTTCAGTGCTGCTTCCCCTCCCTGAACTTCATAGTTGTTGTTGAATGTCCCGTGTGGCTCAGTTGGTAGAGCATGGTGCTTGCAATGCCAAGGTTGTGGGTTTGAGTCCCAGAGGGGACCAGTACCATGTACTGTAAGTTGCTCTGGTTCAGAGCTTCTGCTAAATGACTAACATGTTGAAATCAATCTCTGTGTGTATCACAGTTTTCCCTCTTAATGTGTAGTCCAGCTCATGTGGACATTCTATCCAGGCTTTCCACGTGGTTCATCTAATTTGCAGTCAGTTAAACAGTTATGAGGCCGCCTTTATAACAGACAGGCTGATAGGCAAGCTGAGCCCAATGCTGAAAGTCAGTTGTGACAGTAAAGTTCCTTGTATCCCAAATGGTACCCTATTCTCTATATAATGCTCTTCTTTTGACCAGGGCCTATAGGGCTCTATTCAAAAGTAATGCACTATATAGGGAATAGTGTGTCATTTAAGACTCAACGTTAATCAACCTGTGAGGTTTTCATCCCATGTTTTTTTAATCTCCTGCTGTCTGTAAAGGGCTGTGATTTTATGTTTCTGTTGTCGGGCTGCGATAACAGCAACTTCTTTCTCCAGGGCTCCAGAACACCTTTATCTATCCTGTCCTAGTTCTATCTTATGTCTTCTTTTGCTTCTCTCTGCCTCTCCCCTCCACAGTCTACTGCTGTGCCCCTGTCCGTTTCCCGTTCTCCAAGCCTCGGTGAACAGACAGACAGACTTCTCTGGCCTGCCGTCCTCTCACTGTCTTCCTCTCCTCCCTCGCTTCTTCTACACCTTCGTCTCTTCCTGCTGGACCGCTGCTCCTTCCATCCTTCTTATTCTGTTCTTAGAACTGCCCCTTGAACTTACTTTCTTTCCCATCTCTGCGCTTTCAAATCCCTCTATTGTGGAATGGGGCTTCCTTTTCCTTGTGTTTGTGGCTTGTTTTTATAAATGTCTGTATATACAGTATAAACTATAAGCCGTTTTGTATTTCAGCTAGTTATACAGTGTTTGGTACAGTAGAGAACTAAGAGGTGATTGATGTGTGAGGGCTGATGGGGACAGGAATGTGTGTGTTCAGTAGGATGTTTAAGTGCAGATGAGATAGCCTTACATGTATTGAGCGTGGAGTGATTGATGGAGACATTTTGAAATGAGGGTATAAGGAAAGTCATACGATATCTCCAAATCAATGATTTGATGGTGGTGTTATAGATTTCTATATTATTGCTTAGTGTTTGTAATGGTTAGTATCTAGAAACCAGGCTGTTTTTTCTCTGCATGCTGATTGGTTGTCTCCATTAAGGAGTGACCAATAAATCAATTACACTTTTTATGTGGAGGGTTCATCCTTTTTTTGAGATGAACTCCTGGGACATTGGTTAGTATTAGTGGGTTTGTGAGAAGCAGCTTCACTGTGACAACATATCAGTGGTGAGAAGTTATGATAGCTATATAGAAAACACTCTTGTTTACATGTTTTTAGCTTTTAAGTTGGATGTGTGAGTGAGTGAAATAAATAACTATTCTGTATTGGCCTATCCAGATATTCAGCCCTCCTTTAATTGCCTTTGTCAATATCAGCATACATATGGGTTTTTAATTGTTATATTGTACAAAAAAGCACTTTAAAAACGTGTTTATCATCACAAGTGCAAAATTAGCATGACAGATCATTGACATCAAGGATTTCCTTGAAATGGACAAGCATGAAAACATTAATATTTTATCATTTCATTTAACATTAAAGACTTTAAAGACCACTTGTTTATTGAGGCCATGAGGAAATGATTTGTGATTGGGATTTTGTTCTGTGTGTGCTGGTAATGTGGCTTAGTGTGTTTCAGTATGTTGTGGGAAGAGAGATGATAGATGTCTATGACTGGATGTGGGTGAGATTGTTACTGGCACAGAGAGAGAGTTACTGACTTGGTTTGTGCATGGTTTGGGTTTATGTGATGGGAGCAAGCATGAGTTCATTGTTTGTGTAAGATTTTGTTTTGGATAGGGATATACTGTGCATGTGCTTGAGGTTGTGTGCCAGAGTGTTTTTGGCTGTTTTGGGTAAAGTCAGTGTGTGTCTGGTGATTAGGGAGAGTGTGTGTGTGCTGGCTGTGGTCGCAGCTGGCATGACTAAGCCAGTGCTGGGAAAGGGTTGGGAAGGCCACTGTGTGAGTCACTGGATCTCCAGGAACAGTCTCTCTTCACCATTACAGCTCTGCCTGAAGTTGACAGGCCCAGCTCTCTCTCTTTCTCTCTCTCTCTCTCTCACTCACTCACTCACTCACTCACTCACTCACTCACTCACTCACTCACTCACTCACTCACTCACTCACTCACTCACTCACTCACTCACTCACTCACTCACTCACTCACTCACATATTGGAGCCAAGGTCACTCAGGGGTTAGAGGGCTTTAAACCATCTCTCTAACAACTTCTCAGTGATATGCTCTGCATGTTGGCTGGATAATACTGTAAACCTAAGAAATGGAATATACATTAATGCTCCTGCTTTTGGCTTGATGATAAGTGAGACGTTATACAATCTAAATGTTTTGCTCCAAAGCCAAGTGGGAGACCATTGGACTACGGTATATGATGCAACATGTCAATATCGTTCATGGCAAATACTGAGTACAGGATCATAAGGTATGTTTAAGCCTGCCCATCAGCGTAGAGGTTTCATTGAGCCACAAGTGTGTGTGTGTGTCTCCGAATGTATGTCTAGCTAACATTGTATAATAATATTTCTCTCACTCTTCCCCTTCACTGCATCCCTCCTTTCTCATGCACATGCACATGCACATGCTGTTGCTGTGAACTGTTCTTCTCAATAGACCACAGATAACATGAACTATATTAGCTTATTTTGATTCATTATACAGCTTTCTTCTGTCAGTTGATAATACTGATAATAATACTGATGGTTGTTGATGATTATCATGTCTACCACCCCTCTACCCGGACCCCAGCTTGGCTGCACTCTCGGCAGCTCTCTGTGGCAGGACCCCAGACCCCAGACACAGAGGAAGAGGAGACTTTATCTATGGGCAGCAGTGGCAGCTTCCAGGATCAGGGCTATGCAGCCTCCGAGGGCATGGCTGAGGACTCTGGCCTGGTCTGCTCCCCCTCGGCCTCCGACACCACTCACCCTACCTCCCCTGACGGGAGCCTCTCCCTGGACTCTTCTGGCTCCTCTCACCCCATGATCCATCCCCTCACCAAGGACTGTTCTAGTGATAGTGACGAGGGCTGTGCCACGTGGGGCTCCAGACACAGGTACTCTAACTGTATTGCCATTCACCTGCTCTGCTCACTGAGTTATCATGGCAATGTTCAGGGTGCACATTTAGCACTGCTTTTCAATGATTCATTCTTAGTTATCCTACCCGTATGCACTTACTACTACTAGTTGCAGACCCTAGCTAAAGCTGCTTTTCTCATTGGAAGGTTACCTAGTCTTAGATGGCCCACTCAACCAACGAGTCAGATCCTCCCTATGATTTACCAACTCCCTCCTCGCTCCCAGTTCTCAGTTCTGCCTCGCGTCTCTCACTATTTAGTCAGCTATCTCACGTCTCACACGTTTCTGCACCGGCTTGTTTTTAAAGGCCTGTTTTACTGCGCCAACAGTGCTTCTTGACTGAGTCACTGCAGTCAACATGTGTTGAAGCTAAGGGGCTACCTTCCAAAGTCTGCAGCGTCACTTAAATCTGCTGGCCTCTAAAGTGAAAGCTCTGGGGTTTTTCTCAGGAAAATAGGCTCTACCTAGTATGCAGGAGGAGGGTTCTCTTTGGCTTGGCCAAGAAGAGCAGGGATATAACCCCCATGCCTTTTTTAGTTTAGAAAATAAACACATGAATAAAACAGAGGAATGCTCAGTGGACATCTTGAACTAAGTGTGAAAGAAATATAAACTCAAACAAAAGTACTATGAATAAATATTTCAAGGGCAGCAGACTCCACCATCATCTAAATGTAACTTTCACATTTTTGAGTTAACTTGAGTTCTCCTTTTATGCTACCTGCAGAACAGTTCAAAACTTAACTTGTATTACCCCCTCCCCCCTTTAGACACAGCAGTGATATCAGCCACAACGACAAAGCAGGCGAAACAAAGGGCATCTATGACGAGGACTCAGAGCTCACCGCTCAGCTCAACCAGACTCTGGCTGATCTGGATGCTGATCTAGCAAGTGAGCTTTCAGTAGAACACAAATTCAAAGAAAACATGTTTTATTCTCCATCAAATGCACATGAATGACATACTGGAGACATCCTGGAAACCACAATGGATGCACAGGAATAAAAATCTATATTTAAATAAAATATAATATATATAAATATATAATATATATAATTAAATAAAATAAATATTTGTTGTATAGTCAGTAAGGAGGCCGGCTAACACATGTATTTTCATTTGTCCATGTCCACCAGATATAAGTCACATAGATGCGGTTTCAGTGCAAGAGCACCCCTACGTGATGTCCACTGAGAGCAATGACATCCCCGTGTCTGTGGTGGATATGGAGATCCCGGTCACAGCCATAGATGAAGTCCTGGAGGACTACGAGACACAGAGCATGACGGATTACCAAGCCACACTGATGAGTAGCTCTCAAACAACAGACAATAAAGACCTGAACCACAGTCATCATCATTCAAGTGTTGGTGGCATACAGAACAAAAACAACAACGCCTGTACGTCTGACGGCTCCAGCAAAGTCAGCTCTGCTCAACCACAGCCCGCGCAGCGCCTCAAATCACCAGGGAAGAAGCTTGCCAATGGCACCACGGGGAAAGACCATACAGCAGTGGTCTCTAAGACTAAAGTAGAAGTTCAAAGATGGGAGTCCACTGAGGGAGCTGAGAGGAAAGTCTCACCTGTCAACAGCTCTCTCGCTGTCCCGAAGAGCCATTCCAAGTCCCCTGAGGAAGAGGTTCCTACCTATAGAGGTCACGCTGCCTCACAGTCACAAATGAATATCACCTGTAGCCCAGTCTCTCGATTCGGTATGAAGACATTCACTATCGTCCCTCCCAAGCCATTAGTTGCAACCCAGCCTCAGAAGCCAGCAGAGGCCACGGCCACTCTGACAGCAGGTGCCATTAGAATTGACGATCAGGGTAACATGGTCAAAGTGCCCATCGCCCGAAACAAGTTTGGCGGTTCCTCTGAGTCTGGAATCAATAAAGATGACACCGTCTCACCACTCCTGGGGAAAGCCAAAGCCTTCTGGAGCTCCACAGAGAAGCAGGATACTTCTGCACCTTCGGTCCCCACTAGTAGAGGGCCTGTCCCTTTCTCAAAGACCCAAAGCCCAGAGCCTGAGGTCCCTAAAACCACCCCACGGGTCGTAGCCTCTGACCCACCTGCAGCCAAGGCAACACCTAAGGCCTCTGAACCTGTAGCCAAGATGACACCTAAGGAAACATGCAAAGATGTTGAGGTAACAAAGGACGTCTCACAGGAAGCAGAGGGCAAGGCCCCAGTTCCAGTTTCAGAGATGCCTGTGCAGCAGCAGCAGCCTATGAAATTCAACACTGGTATTCTCCAAGATCAGAAAAGAAACCTTTCTTTCCTCAAGCCGTCCAGGAGAACATCCAGTCAGTATGTAGCTTCTGCCATTGCTAAATACGCTGTGAAGCCCACCATGGCCAAAGCTGACAACATCCAAGAAGTAACAGCAGAGTTGTCTGTCCCCGTGAGAAAGCCACCTGGCAGTTACGGCTATCAGAAAGAGGGTCGATCCTTTCATCTAAATCCACAGCGTTCCTCTGGTACATCTACTACAGTGAAGAAGGAGAGCAGCTCTGGGTCTGGATCCAATCACGCCGGTGCTAAATGTTACCCTGACTACCGCTCAGCAGAGAAACAGGTGGTCTCTGGTGAGTCGATGCAAGAAGTGGACCGGAGTGGTTATAGGAGCAGTTCTACCCTGCGAGGTGGAGTAGGGAGCTCCAAGTCACTGGACTCTGATACAGTGGCCAATAACACTAAGCAGCATGGGTCCAACAGTCCCAGTCCCAGACAGCAGACACCAATTACACCTCCACCACCAGCACCACAATCTGCCACTAAACAGGTACCTGCCATCTCCAAGCCCTCGCAGGGTCCACCACCTGCACAGAGCAGATCAGAGACAGTAGGTCCAAAAGGTCATCCAGCCCTGGCAAAGAAGCCTGAACCACCGCGATTCGCTGCAGCTGCTGCCAGCAACGACCTCCCAGAGCCCCAGCAGGTCAGTCTGTTTGGGCCGGTGAAGAAGTTCAAGCCTGTGATCATGAAGTCGGTCCAGATGGACACGTCGCTACACACCACTCTGATGTCGGCCATCCAGTGTGGGGATGGGAAGGAGAGGCTCAGAAAGGTGAGATAGAGAGACTGTCATACTAACTTCACAAAGATCACTGTTTGTTTAGTTTTTTAAGTGGAAGTCTACAGCTACTTATAATGGGTGTAATGTAGGGATTTGGTTTCTATTTTCCCTGTCGGACTAGATATCGGACTCAAGTGCAAGCAGCACTTTGAAGAAATCGTCCTTTGTCGAGGAAGAGAATGAGCGATGTGCGCTACTGGCAGCCATTAGAGGCCAAAGTAACTCTGCAGGGCTAAGGAAGGTAAGCTATAGCCAAGAGCCAGACGTTTTGCTTTGGTTTTGCAATGTCTTGACGTAGCACAGGGGATCTGTTGCATGTCACTGAATAGCTCATTTCAGGAGAACAAGCAGCACTATGTTTATTATATATGAGTCTATTTGCGTTCCTCTTGAATGTGATGTGGTTTGTTTTCATGTAAGGACCATGGTGAAATGAGAGGAGGAAATGTGTAGTTGTGAGGGAGGCCCGATGTGGTGAGCTCTAGAATGTTCCTGCCCAGCTCACCAGCAGGAATCTCAGAAATGTGCATTACTAAATCAGGTTCTCAGGGCAATAACGTGGAATTTAGGTTTGATTAAAAAAAGAATGGAATGTTTGATGGGAGTTCTTGATTCTTTTCCTTAGCTACCTGTTAAATTCAGTTGGAGGAGCTAAAGTAGATCCAGGCTAGCGACAGCTTAACTTAGAGCAAAGCTGTTTGAAATGCCTTTTAACCTTTGTTTCGCTGCCTAGTAAACCACTGGGGTTAACAAGGTATAAGAGGGAAGTTGTGTGTGTGTGTGCGTGTGTGCATGTGGAAGCAGCCATCAAGTGGGTCTATGTATCTGGACTGCCATTGTTCCCCTCTCTACGCTCCACAGACCATATCCCAGGCTGCAGAGGAGCTTGACAAGTTCAGGAAGACTGAGGAGGAGAACAGAGCTCTGTGTGATTCCTTCCCTGCCATGCCTCCCCCTCCTCCATTTGTGCCTCCGCCACCTCCACCCCCCTCTATGCTCCCTCCTCCTGCCCCTCCCTCCACTCAGCCCAAGCCCACTATGATGGGGCAGCCCCCGGGGGCTGGGGGGAATCCCGCTCTGGCCCGGGACGCAATGCTGGAGGCCATCCGATCTGGCTCTGCAGCTGAGCGCCTGAAGAAGGTCGAGTATCTTCTGTACTGCAGGATACCACACTAATAATACATTAGCAACACACAAAAGAGGGAGACCGTTATTGGGAGAGAGTTTAGTCATCAAGTTACAGGTTGTCAATTCCACGTTTTCAGATAGAGCAAATGGAGGTGATCATAAATGACCTTTTGTGCATGCACTCACATGGGAACTCACCAGCCAGGCGACTACCCACCATTCCTCACCTAGTATTACCTTGTCTTTTGTTGCAACATGTCTGTGACAGGAACAAACAACTCCTGGGAGACATTCTGTGCTAGCTGGAGACCAAGATTCCATCACGTAGTTCCACAGTCTGTGGGGCTGTGCAGCTTGAGCAATGTATTGTTCCTTTAGATTAACCAATGAGACAAATACAATAAAAACACTTCCATTCTTCACAAAATAGTCTACTTCTTGCATGATCTGAACTCTTAACTTTAACTCAATGTCAGGCATTTTTTAATTGGTACAAAAATAACACTGGTTTTCATGTTTCATCTATTTTATTCAGGTCAATGCCCCCACAAAAACAGTCCAAGTGAACGGTAGACTTGGTACTATACAAGCAGCATCATCGCTCTCACAAGGACAATAAAGGATCTTCCAGAATGATTCCAGAACATCTTGCAGTCTGATTAGAATCGTCATAGGCAGCCAAATAATATATGTTATCTTTCACCTTAATTTATCATTGTCCTTGTATATGTATCCAGTTATTTGTACTTTAATAGTTGCAATAATTGGAAAGATTAATCAATGTACAAAAGCATGTGCCAATAATTTTTGTTGCTTTGGAATATTTATTAGCTGCTCTTGCTGATGATAATAATCTTAGGACATAATTTTTGTTATTTTATTTTTTAATACTTGTCCACATGGAATTGATGCCTCATGCTGTCTTACTGTCAGTGTTATATTTGATTATTACATATTATATATTCCATGTCGTAGGATACAGTGGATCAGACTCCTTGATATAGTGCAATGAGTAACACCGGCCAAGGATGACAAAATTTGGCTCCAAGGGACTCTCCTCTCCAGGTGGTATGTATCCTAAATAGTACACTATTGACCAAAGCCCTATGGGCCCTGGACAAAAGTAGTGCACTATATAAGGAATAGGGTACCATTTCGAATGCATTCCAGGTAATTTTGCAAAGCTCTGGGTATTTAGATCTCGTCTATGCTGTTGTTAAACCTTTACAGGTTTTTATTATTTGATTTATAATGCCTCTTAATATATTTATTTTAATCTTCAGAGAAAAGATTACTAACATGTCAAGAAAGGATATTACAAAATCATTTTTGAAGCATTTCTGTTTGTGTAACTATTGGTGAATAATATCACCATGACTTAGTAAAATTGTCATGCAGGTGAAAGAGGACCCAAAAGCGACTTAACAGAAACAGAGTTTATTTAAGTCCTAAACGGAATAACAGAAATCCTCTAGACTTGTAGAGGGGAAACAACTGGAGAAGCGGCCACAGACTGCAGGTCGCTTCGGGTAGGCGCAGGCCGTAGTCGACAGAGACACCTGCTCACACGCAGCATCTGATGAAGGCAAAAAACACGACAGGACAGGGCGATACACAATCATAGCAAAAACACGACAGGACAGGGCGAAACGCAATCACAGCATGGTGAATACAATACAAGGAACCGACGGGACAGGAACGGAACACAAAGGAATAAATAGGGACTCTAATCAGGGGAAAGGATCGGGAACAGGTGTGGGAAGACTAAATGATGATTAGGGGAATAGGAACAGCTGGGAGCAGGAACGGAACGATAGAGAGAAGAGAGAGCGAGAGAGTGAGAGAGGGAGGGGGAGAGAGGGGCTAGAAGGAGGGAAAGAACCAAATAAGACCAGCAGAGGGAAACGAATAGCATGGGAAGCACAGGGACAAGACAAGATAATAAATGACAAACATGACAGTACCCCCACTCACCGAGCGCCTCCTGGCGCTCTCGAGGAGGAACACTGGCGGCAACGGAGGAAATCATAGATCAAACGGTCCAGCACGTCCCGAGAAAGAACCCAACTCCTCTCCTCAGGACCGTAACGAAAAACGATAAAAAGGGAAACTAGGGTACTACTCTAAAAAAAAATGAGAACTAGGGACAGACTGAGACACAGCAAGGGCAGGGACAAGAACAGGAGAGATGCGATGGCAGGGAACAGACTGAGACCCAGCAAGACCAGGAGCAGAAGCAGAAAAAAAAATTACCAGACTTCTTCTGCGCGCAGTCTGAACACGCAGCCACGAAACGGCGCGTGTCACGCTCCTGAGTCGGCCACCAAAAGCGCTGGCGAATAGACGCAAGAGTGCCTCGAACACCGGGATGACCAGCTAACTTGGCAGAGTGAGCCCACTGAAGAACAGCCAGACGAGTGGAAACAGGAACGAAAAGGAGGTTACTAGGACAAGCGCGCGGCGACGCAGTGTGCGTGAGTGCTTGCTTAACCTGTCTTTCAATTCCCCAGACTGTCAACCCGACAACACGCCCATAAGGAAGAATCCCCTCGAGATCAGTAGAAGCCACAGAAGAACTAAACAGACGGGATAAGGCATCAGGCTTGGTGTTCTTGCTACCCGGACGGTAAGAAATCACAAACTCGAAACGAGCGAAAAACAACGCCCAACGAGCTTGACGGGCATTAAGTCGTTTGGCAGAACGGATGTACTCAAGGTTCTTATGGTCTGTCCAAACGACAAAAGGAACGGTCGCCCCCTCCAACCACTGTCGCCATTCGCCTAGGGCTAAGCGGATGGCGAGCAGTTCACGGTTACCCACATCATAGTTGCGCTCAGATGGCGACAGGCGATGAGAAAAATAAGCGCAAGGATGAACCTTATCGTCAGACTGGAAGCGCTGGGATAGAATGGCTCCCACGCCTACCTCTGAAGGTCATAAATTGTCTAGTGACGTCAGGAGTAACGAGGATAGGAGCGGACGTAAAACGTTCTTTTAGAAGATCAAAAGCTCCCTGGGCGGAACCGACCACTTAAAACACGTCTTGACAGAAGTAAGAGCTGTGAGAGGGGCAGCAACTTGACCGAAATTACGAATGAAACGCCGATAGAAATTAGCGAAACCTAAAAGCGCTGCAACTCGACACGTGACCTTGGAACGGGCCAATCACTGACAGCTTGGACCTTAGCGGAATCCATCTGAATGCCTTCAGCGGAAATAACGGAACCGAGAAAAGTAACGGAGGAGACATGAAAAGAGCACTTCTCAGCCTTTACGTAGAGACAATTCTCTAAAAGGCGCTGTAGAACACGTCGAACGTGCTGAACATGAATCTCGAGTGACGGAGAAAAAAATCAGGATATCGTCAAGATAGACAAAAACAAAAATGTTCAGCATGTCTCTCAGAACATCATTAACTAATGCCTGAAAAACAGCTGGCGCATTGGCGAGACCGAACGGCAGAACCCGGTACTCAAAATGCCCTAACGGAGTGTTAAACGCCGTTTTCCACTCGTCCCCCTCTCTGATGCGCACGAGATGGTAAGCGTTACGAAGGTCCAACTTAGTAAAGCACCTGGCTCCCTGCAGAATCTCGAAGGCTGATGACATAAGGGGAAGCGGATAACGATTCTAACCGTTATGTCATTCAGCCCTCGATAATCCACGCAGGGGCGCAGAGTACCGTCCTTCTTCTTAACAAAAAGAACCCCGCCCCGGCCGGAGAAGAAGAAGGCACTATGGTACCGCGTCAAGAGACACAGACAAATAATCCTCGAGAGCCTTACGTTCGGGAGCCGACAGAGAGTTTAGTCTACCTCGAGGAGGCGTGGTCCCTGGAAGGAGATCAATACTACAATCATACGACCGGTGAGGAGGAAGGGAGTTGGCTCGGGACCGACTGAAGACCGTGCGCAGATCATGATATTCCTCCGGCACTCCTGTCAAATCGCCAGGTTCCTCCTGAGAAGTAGGGAGAGAAGAAACGGGAGGGATGGCAGACATTAAACACTTCACATGACAAGAAACGTTCCAGGATAGGATAGAATTACTAGACCAATTAATAGAAGGATTATGACATACTAGCCAGGGATGACCCAAAACAACAGGTGTAAACGGTGAACGGAAAATCAAAAAAAAATAGTCTCACTGTGGTTACCAGATACTGTGAGAGTTAAAGGTAGTGTCTCAAATTTGATACTGGGAAGATGACTACCATCTAAGGCAAACATGGGCGTAGGCTTGTCTAACGGTCTGAAAGGAATGTTATGTTTCCGAACCCATGCTTCGTCCATGAAACAACCCTCAGCCCCAGAGTCAATCAAGGCACTGCATGTAGCACCCGAACCGGTCCAGCGTAGATGGACCGACATAGTAGTACAAGATCTAGATGAAGAGGACTGAGTAGTAGCGCTCACCAGTAGCCCTCCGCTTACTGATGGGCTCTGGCCTCTTACTGGACATGAATTAACAAAATGTCCAGCAACTCCGCAATAGAGGCACAGGCGGTTGGTGATCCTCCGTTCCCTCTCCTATTCGAGATGCGAATCCCTCCAGCTGCATGGGCTCAGTCTCAAAGCCAGAGGAGGGAGATGGTTGCGATGCGGGAGCAGGGAAACACCGTTGATGCGAGCTCTCTTCCACGAGCCCGGTGACGAAGATCTACCCGTTTCTATGCGGATGGCGAGAGCAATCAAAGAGTCCACATCTGAAGGAACCTCCCGGGAGAGAATGAACCACTGCGTGGAGTCCCTCCAGAAAACGAGCGAGCAGCGCCGGCTCGTTCCACTCACT
Source organism: Oncorhynchus gorbuscha (assembly GCF_021184085.1). NCBI lineage: Eukaryota > Metazoa > Chordata > Actinopteri > Salmoniformes > Salmonidae > Oncorhynchus > Oncorhynchus gorbuscha. Next base: position 16,411,625 of record NC_060191.1, read on the forward strand.
AGAGGCAGCAAGAGTGCGAAACTCAATGGAATAATCAACCGTTCACCTTGGCATAAGGAAGCCAGGGCCCTTCCCCACCAAAAACTGAACGGTCAAAAACCCGAATCATCTCCTCTTTAAAGTTCTGGAATTTGTTAGAGCAATCAGCCCTTGCCTCCCAGATAGCTGTGCCCCATTCTCGAGCCCGGCCAGTAAGGAGTGAAATGACGTAAGCAACCCGAGCTCTCTCTCTAGAGTATGTGTTGGGTTGGAGAGAGAACACAATCTCACACTGCGTGAGAAAGGAGCGGCACTCAGTGGGCTGCCCGGAGTAGCAAGGTGGGTTATTAACCCTAGGTTCTGGAGGCTCGGCAGGCCAGGAAGTAACAGGTGGCACGAGACGTAGACTCTGGAACTGTCCAGAGAGGTCGGAAACCTGAGCGGCCAGGTTCTCCACGGCATGGCGAGCAGCGGACAATTCCTGCTCGTGTCTGCCGAGCATGGCTCCTTGGATCTCGACGGCAGTGTAACGAGCGTCTGAAGTCGCTGGGTCCATTCCTTGGTCGGTTCCTTCTGTCATGCAGGTGAAAGAGGACCCAAAAGCGACTTAACAGAAACAGAGTTTATTTAAGTCCTAAACGGAATAACAGAAATCCTCTAGACTTGTAGAGGGGAAACAACTGGAGAAGCGGCCACAGACTGCAGGTCGCTTCGGGTAGGCGCAGGCCGTAGTCGACAGAGACACCTGCTCACACGCAGCATCTGATGAAGGCAAAAAACACGACAGGACAGGGCGATACACAATCATAGCAAAAACACGACAGGACAGGGCGAAACGCAATCACAGCATGGTGAATACAATACAAGGAACCGACGGGACAGGAACGGAACACAAAGGAATAAATAGGGACTCTAATCAGGGGAAAGGATCGGGAACAGGTGTGGGAAGACTAAATGATGATTAGGGGAATAGGAACAGCTGGGAGCAGGAACGGAACGATAGAGAGAAGAGAGAGCGAGAGAGTGAGAGAGGGAGGGGGAGAGAGAGGGCTAGAAGGAGGGAAAGAACCAAATAAGACCAGCAGAGGGAAACGAATAGCATGGGAAGCACAGGGACAAGACAAGATAATAAATGACAAACATGACAAAAATAGCTTACTAATCAATATATATATGAGTAACGAACAAGAGTATGGGCTTTTACTCCATTTTCAGGAAAAAAAAGTCTGACTATTTGCTATGATTTTGTTTATTTAATCACAAAGTGTTCTATGTTGTTTGCATGGGGCTCCAATGTACTGTTGTTATATTCAATAGTAGATCTGATGTGCAGTACTGTACATGAGCTTGTCTCTCTAGATGTTTTATGGCATTACTATTGTAGTTGAAAGAAAGCTAAAGTGAATATTATAATATTTTATAAATGAAGTACTATCAATATTGATCAGAACGACTATGATAGAGTTAAAGGGCCACCCAGTGTAAAGCATGAAAATAGGGACCACAGGATTCTAGACGGGTCTGTCAAAAGATGGATTCATAGGTTGTCCAGTTCCTTAAAATTCAGTTTAGATGTTTACTTATGTTCGAGATCAAGGGTATTCAACTCTTACCCTACGAGGTCTGGAGACTGCGGGTTTTCTGTGTTACCTGATAATGAACTGCACCCACCTAGTGTCCCAGGTCTAAATCAGTCACTGATTAGAGAGGAACAACGGAAAAAAACAAAGGAACTGTCTTTGAGGTCCTGAGTTGAGTTTGAGGCTAGAATGTTGTATATTTTGTAAACTACGGATCAATTATTACATGAATAAACTGTTGTTAAAATTGGAAATTAAACAGAATAATATGAATCCAATAAAATTGAGTTTTATAAAGCTGTTGCTTTTTTGTGTTTTTGGAAGAATTTCACATTTGATTTGATCTGCATTTTTTTCAATAAATGATTTTTGTAACCATGCAACAGTTTTTTTTCTTTTGTACATTGATTATGAATACTGTCTGAAGGTGCTCTTGAAATTACACTGTAGCTATAATGTAAGTACAGTGTAACTACTTGCAGTAACCCTAATCCAAACTAGGATTGGGGTTGCACATTTTGGGGAATATACAGAGGTGGAAATTTTCTGTGGGAATTAACGGGAATATATTGGAATTAATGGAAATATATGCAAATTAATAGTATTATATATTTATCATATCATATGGAGACAAACATAAACCTTATCATAAGTATACATAATTGCAAATTATTAAATCCTTCCAAAAGAAACTTGAATTAAATCAGTTGTCTCTTCACATGGGATGAATTCACTGACCAACAAAAGAAAGAGAATATTGAATGGCATCTCCCCAAAACGTTTTCAACATGTAACGGCATTCGTCTGTTGAAAGAGAGTCGGACCAAAATGCGGCGTGGTGGTTACTCATGTTCTTTAATGAACAAAATGTACGATACATGAAATAACTAAATATACAAAACAACAAACGGAACGTGAAAATCTATACAGCCTATCTTGTGACAACAAACACAGAAACACAGGAACAATCACCCACAAACACACAGTGAAACCCAGGCTACCTAAATATGGTTCCCGATCAGAGACAACGAGACTCACCTGACTGATTGAGAACCGCCTCAGGCAGCCATAGACTATGCTCGAAAACCCTACTCAACCACAATCCAAATACCTACTAAACCCCAATACAAAAACACACCACAAAATAAACCCATGTCACACCCTGGCCTGGCCAAATAAATAACAAAAACACAAAATACTAAGACCAAGGCGTGACACAACATTCATCTAGAAACGAAAGGTTTGGTTGTCTTCCTCTCAGGCTTCCATGTCTTCTCCCTGGACCTCCTCAATGTCCACCTCTTGAACATCAGACTCTGAGGCCTCATCTTCACTGTCATTTTCCAAACATGTTGAGGATGGCTCGTTGTCAGGCTCAAAAAGCCTCAAATTTGCCTGGATGGCCAACAATTTTTCAACCCCTGTATTGGTCAGCCTGTTGTGTGCTTTGGTGTGTGTGTTCCCAAAAAGGACCAGTTGCTCTCCGAGGTGACTGATGTTGGTGGGATTTGGAGGAGGATGGAGGCAACAGGGGAAAGAGCCTCAGATCCACAGAGTCCCTTCCATCAGGTGGCTGTTGAGATATGTTGGCACGACTGCCATATTGCATCTCCATCCCAAATGCCTTGCTTGGAAGTGTACTTCGCTAGACTGCCAAGAACCTTGCTCTCATCCAGGCCAAGGTTGCAAACATGGTAGTGATGACACCATAGACCTTGTTGATCTCTGCAGCAGACAGGATGCTCTTGCCAGCATACTTGGGGTCCAACATGTACGCTGCGGTGTGTTTGGGCTTCAGGCAGAAGTCTTCGCGCTTTTTATGTATTTCAGAACTGCAGTTTCCTCTGCTTGAAGCAACAGTGAAGTGGGCAGGGCAGTACGGATTTCTTCTCTTACATCTGCAAGCAGAGTCTGAACTTCAGACAAGATGGCATCGTCTCCTTCAATCCGTGCAATGGCAACTGATATAGGTTTCAGGAGTTTCAGGCTGCTTACCACTGTCTCCCAAAATGCATCATCGAGGAACATCCTCTTGATGGGGCTGTCCATATCGGCAGACTGTGATATAGCCATTGCTTGGAGAGACTCTTTCCCCTCCAGGAGACTGTCAAACATGATGACAACACTACCCCAACGGGTGTTATTGGACAGCTTCAATGTGGTGCTCTTATTCTTCTCACTTTGCTTGGTGAGGTAGATTGCTGCTAAAGTTTGAAATACCTTTGTAGAGTATATCCATAGTTTTCAGTGCCATGATGTGCTTGAGGAGCAGATTCAATGCATGAGCAGCACAACCGGTGGGTGTGATGTGAGGGTAGGACTCCTCCACTTTAGACCAAGCAGCCTTGATGTTCACAGCATTGTCTGTCACCAGTGCAAATTCCTTCTGTGGTCCAAGGTCATTAATGACTGCCTTCAGCTCATCTGCAATGTAGAGACCGGTGTGTCTGTTGTCCCGTGTCTGTGGTCATGTAGAATACTGGTTGAGGGATGGAGATGATGTAGTTAATTATTCATTGCCCATGAACATTCGACCACCCATCAGAGATGATTGCAATACAGTCTGCTTTCTCTATGATTTGCTTGACCTTCACTTGAACTCTGCAACCAGCAAATGAGTAGATAAAGCATGTCTGGTTGGAGGGGTGTATGCTGGGCAAAGAACATTCAGAAATCTCTTCCAATACACATTTCCTGTGAGCATCAGAGGTGAACCAGTTGCATACACAGCTTGAGCAAGACATTCATCAGCATTTCTCTAACTACGTTCCTCCATTGAGTCAAAAAACATCTGATTCTAGGAGGACCATGAGCTGTTGTTATTGATAAGGTATCTGATTCATCATTTTCACCTCGAATAGAAGTAGAGGGACTTTTTTCAGAGGTTGCTTGACGTGAGTGCTGAGAGAACTTTATGCACTTGGCCAGATGATTCTGCATCTTTGTTGCATTCTCCACATATGATTTGGCACAGTATTTGCAAATGTACACAGCTTTTCCATCTACATTAGCTGCAGTGAAATGTCTCCACACATCAAATAGTGCTCGTGGCATTTTCCTGTAAAGAAAAAATTTATTTAAAAAATACAAGTACAATTCCATGTACAGATAAATAGATAAGCAGTTAGATTAAACAACAGCTTTGTAAGATAAATGTTTTAAAATAAAACAGTTGAATTAACACTCCTCAGATAGCAGGCTCAATCAAGCTAAAACCCACATCGTAGCAAAAACTAACAGAAATTGTTAACAAGTTAGAAATGATTTAAACACACTTTGCTGTAGGCGACTACTTACTAGTTAACAAAAAATATGTATGTCATATAAAATATATTTACCCCAGCCAGTATTGCATTCAAAACTTACCAGAAAGCATGTAGTCATTGGCTCAGACAGTGTAGTAGTGTGGGCTCAATAGCATCTCATTAGTGTGCAAGATCTTGAGAATCAGCTGGACATGTGATGGAAGAGTGCACTGTGCATGCAGAGGGTTGCAATTCCATTGAACTGGGGATAGTTTAACCAAAATATGTCACAACAACTAGAATTGTCTTATGTGTATCCCACCAAAAAGTACTGATATAAGTAAACTTTTTAAAATTAATTTAAGCAAAATTCTCCAAATTCCAGGGCTTAACTTCCCATGGAACATTTCCGTAAATTTACAAGAAAGTTTCTGACCCTTTGCAACCCTAATCCTAACCATATCCATCACCGTAATCCTAAATACAGTGTAAGTACAATGTAACAATGAGCTTGAACTCTGAACAATGAACTCTGCAGGGGAACATTGTGTGTATATGTACAGTTGAAGTCGGAAGTTTACATACACCTTAGCCAAATACATTTAAACTCAGTTCTTCACAATTCCTGACATTTAATCCTAGTACAAATTCCCTGTCTTAGGTCACTTAGGATCTGTAATGGCGTTCGTCTGTTGAAAGAAGAGAGTCGGACCGAAATGCAGCGTGTTGGTTACTCATGACTTTAATGAAAGAATCGCGGTACGTGAAATAACTGAAAGACGAAAACAACAAACGGAACGTGAAACTAATTACAGCCTATCTGGTGAATACTACACAAAGACAGGAACAATCACCCACGAAATACAAAGCGAAACTATGGCTCCCTAAATACGGTTCCCAATCAGAGACAACGATAAGCACCTGACTCTGATTGAGAATCGCCTCAGGCAGCCAAGCCTAACAACACCCCTAATTAGCCGCGATCCCAAATAATACAAACCCCAATACGAAAACAACATATAAACCCATGTCACACCCTGGCCTACCCAAACATATAACAAAAACACAAAATACAATGACCAAGGCGTGACAGGATCACCACTTTTATTTATTTCATCTCATTCCCAGTGGGTCAGAAGTTTACACACACTCAATGAGTTTTTAGTAGCAATTGCCTTTAAATTGTTCAACTTGGGTCAAACATTTCAGGTAGCCTTCCACAAGCGTCCCACAATAAGTTGGTTGAATTTTGGGCCATTCCTCCTGACAGAGCTGGTGTAACTGAGTCAGGTTTGTAGGCCTCCTTGCTCGCACACACACATTTTCTATAGGATTGAGGTCAGGACTTTGTGATGGCCACTCTAATACCTTGACTTTGTTGCCCGTAAGCCATTTTGCCACAACTTTGGAAGTATGCTTGGGGTCATTGTCCATTTGGAAGACCCATTTGCGACCAAGCTTTAACTTCCTGTCTGATGTCTTGAGATGTTGCTTCAATATATCCAGATAATTTTCCATCCTCATGAAGCCATCTAGTTTGAAGTGCACCAGTCCCTCCTGCAGCAAAGCACCCCCACAACATGATGCTGCCACCCCTGTGCTTCACGGTTGGGATGGTGTTCTTCGGCTTGCAAGCCTCCTCCTTTTTCCTCCAAACATAATGATGGTCATTATGGCCAAACAGTTCTATTTTTGTTTCATCAGACCAGAGGACATTTCTCCAAAAAGTACCCATGTGCAGTTGCAAACCGTAGTCTGGCTTTTTAATGGCGGTTTTGGAGCAGTGGCTTGTTCCTTGCTGAGTGGCCTTTCAGGTTATGTCGATATAGGACTTGTTTTACTGTGGATATAGATACTTTTATTATACCTGTTTCCTCCAGAATCTTCACGTTCCTTTGCTGTTGTTCTGGGATTCATTTGCACTTTTTGCACCAAAGTACGTTCATCTCTAAGAGACAGAATGCGTCTCCTTACTGAGCGGAATGATGGCTGCGTGGTCCCATGGTGTTTATACTCGCGTACTATTGTTTGTACAGATGAACATGGTATCTTCAGGCGTTTGTAAATTGCTCCCAAGGATGAACCAGACATGTGGTCTTCAATTTTTTTTCTGAGGTCTTGGCTGATTTCTTTTGATTTTCCCATGATGTCAAGCAAATAGGCACTGAGTTTGAAGGTAGGTCTTGAAATACATCCACAGGTACACCTCCGATTGACTCAAATGATGTCTATGAGCCTATCAGAAGCTTCTAAAGCCATGCCCTCATTTTGTGGAATTTTTCAAGCTGTTCAAAGGCACAGTCAACTTAGTGTATGTAAACTTTTGACCCACTGGAATTGTGATACAGTGAATTATAAGTGAAATAATCTGTCTGTAAACAATTGTTGGAAAAATGACTTGTGTCATGCACAAAGTAGATGCCCTAACCGACTTGCAAAACTATAGTTTGTTAACAAGAAATTTGTGGAGTGGTTGTGAAATGAGTTTTAATGTCCCCAACCTAAGTGTATGTAAACTTCCGACTTCAACTGTATGTATTGATCGTTTGGTAGTGTAGCAAGCTCTTGAGTCATGGTGCAGCTAATCTAACATGCAGTAGATGTGTTTCTCATTTGGTTGTTGGCTGTGGTTATTGTTGTCCTTTTGAAATCTGGAAGCCAAACAGACCTCTTTCTTATGATGCCACCAGGCTTACATGTTGTTTTGAGAGGATTGCCACATCAGAGCTCTCCCAACTATTCCAAGCTACTATGAACCATGACTCATCATGTGGACATAACTGACATGTAACTTTACCTAAACTGTATTCCCTGACCCTACGTTTAGGTTTCCCCAAAAATCCTATACATGGCCTCCTGGGCCCTAACCTTTCAACGTTTGCAGATCTGAACAGTCTGGATAGGTATAATCAGGGTAGTGGTGGTTTATTACACTATATTGATTCCATCTACACAGTTAGGGCCAAGGGGAATGGGTTAGTGAGAGAACTGAGATTGACAATGGGACCACAATGTCCCCTCGCTTCAGCTTCACAGGCTCCCTGCTATGCCTTGCCTGATCGATCTCTCAAAGGCCGGGCAGGCCCACAAAAAGTAGGTGATCTGGGGATTGGGTTTCTGTGTCTGTCTGCCATGCGATCCAGATTTCACTATCTACAGAGAGAGAAAGTATGTTTCCCAAATGGCACCCTATTCCCTGTATAGTAAACTACTACCCTATGGGCCCTGGTTAAAAGTAGTGCTCTGTAAAGGGAATAGGGTGTAATTTGGGATGCTGCCAGAGAGTGTAATCCTCTCCACACTGTTGGTCTGTAAATTCCTGCTGACCCACAGGCCCTCTGTCGGTCAGAATTCCTGCTCATTTGTGGCCATTCTGTCTTACGAAACTAACTGCAGAAAGACAGAGTGCTTGGTTGGTTCCAAGCCAACCGCCCCACAACCTTTAATGCAGAAAAACAAATCTCTTTCTAAATCAAGACTTACTGGCAGCTCATGACACAGCATAGAAGAAGGTAGTGGTTAACTCACAGCATTCATGGTTGAGAAGGATGATGGCTATCAATACTTTGTTTTAACACCATTTCCATGTGTTACTTTTGCAAATAAGATTCCTGCAATATCACATTTTATTTATCACGTACACAGTTTTCATCAGGTATCAAATTTGCAGCGAAATGCCTGAACATCCTTGTAATTAAAAACTTGGGAAGAGCAAATGCAACCATGTTTACATCAGCCTCGGCTCCCAAGATTCGCCAAAGTGAAAGCCTGTGACAGAGGTTATGTTCACATGGGCCTAATGCATGAATAATGTTACAGGGAGGAGATCTGATCCAAAGTGTGACTTGATGTTGAATCTGTACAATGCCCTTTTATATTGTAGGGTGTTTGGCAGGGTCGCCACTATTGTTCTTTTCACCCAGATACTGCAGGTCCGGGACGGGTCCTTTGTCTTCCCCGCCCCGTCATTAGGCAGACTCAACTGGGGAAAGTTCCAGACTTACAACCTTTTGCACTACAGACTCTTTGAATTATTTCCAATTTTTTAAGTTCATGCAGTAAATCATATTTTAGGTGTCTTACTAGAATAATCAGATTGATAAATCACATACTGTGGCATATTAAGAGGACAATGGCCACATTTGCACAATTATATGAAGGAAATTATACTCGCCACAAAGGTTAGTGCGGTAACATGTAACCCCCGTAGGCCTATTGCATGTAACCCCCGTAGGCCTATTGCATGTAACCCCTGTAGGCCTATTGCATGTAACCCCCGTAGGCCTATTGCATGTAACCCCTGTAGGCCTATTGCATGTAACCCCTGTAGGCCTATTGCATGTAACCCCTGTAGGCCTATTGCATGTAACCCCCGTAGGCCTATTGCATGTAACCCTATTGCATGTAACCCCTGTAGGCCTATTGCATGTAACCCCTGTAGGCCTATTGCATGTAACCCCCACACATTGTGCTTAGAGGAGGAAATACAAAAACACTGCATATGAGTAGGGAAAGGTAACTACAGAGCATTGAACTCTTGATTAAACTTTTATGCAACGGGGCCAATAGGAGATTATGAAATTGAAGAACAACTGTACATTTTGTAGTGTACCCCAAAATCCTACAGTTCCATATGATTTTATGTAATTATATGGTGTATGCTTACTTCCGACTCATTGATTTACAGTAGCTTGATGTAATAATGATATATGCCTTTTAGCAGATGCTTTTATCCAAAGAGGCTACAGTTATGTGTGCATACATTTTTACATATGTGTGGTCCAGGGAATCAAACCCACAACCCTAGTGGTGCAAGCGCCACACTCTACCAACTGAGCCATACAGGACCACTATGTCATGCCTTGGTCATTGTATCTTGTGTTTTGTTAATTGTTTGGGTAGGCCAGGGTGTGACATGGGTTTATATGTTGTATTTCGTATTGGGGTTTGTATTAATTGGGAGTGTGTAATATTAGAGGTGTGTCTATTAATTGGGAGTGTGTATTATTAGGGGTGTGTCTAGTTAGGCTTGGCTGCCTGAGGCGATTCCTAATTGGAGTCAGCTGATTCTCGTTGTCTCGGATTGGGAACCGTATTTAGGCAGCCTGAGTGCGCGTTGTATTTCGTGGGTGATTGTACCTGTCTTTGTGTTTGTTACCAGATAGGCTGTAATTAGTTTCACTCGTTTGTTGTTTTTGTATTTTCAGTTATTTCATGTACCGTATTTTCTTCATTAAAAGTCTTGAGTAACCTACACGCTGCATTTCGGTCTGACTCTCTTCAAACAGCAGACGAACTTCATTACACACTATGTAAGTATCATTTAGATTTACAGTTTGAAAAGCTACAAAATAGTGACACAATGGACCGAAATAAGGTTAGGCCAAAGGGCTGGAACTGAAATAGAACCTGAGCAATACTGTCAACTTTCCAGGGTCCCTGCTCCACTTCTTAGCACCCACATGCTTACTCCAGGCTGAGACCTGAGATCCCGGGGCCTGATTTACATGGGAGCGAGCATGGGGTTGTATCTACTGATTTTGGGAGAAGTTTGCTGTGTATGGAAGTGTCTATTTTTGCAGCTGCGTGCTATGTCTGCAGACAGGACTTTTCAGCATGTCTCTCTCCCCTTCCCCCCTTCACACACACACGCACTACATGTTAATGTTTTGAAATGTATGTCAATTGTAAAGTATTTTATCAATAAAGTATGTTTCGTTATGTGTCGTATCCCAGTAAGACTAGCTGTCGCCATTGGCATCGGCTAATGGGGATCTTAATAACTCAAATAAAATCTCTCTCAATTCAAGGGGCTTTATTGACATGGGAAACATATGTCTATATTGCCAAAGTAAGTGAAATAGATAATACACAAAAGTGAAGTAAAAATACAAATGCTCTCTCTCTCTCACTCTCGCTTTCTCTTTCTCTCTCTCTCTCAATGGTCTTTAACATTGCCAAAGCAAGTGAAGTAGATAATATACAAAAGTGAAATAAACAATACAAATTATCAGTAAACATTACACTCACCGAAGTTCCAAAAGAATAAAGACATTACATATATATACACTGTGGTAACGATGTGCAAATGGTTAAAGTACATAAGAGAAAATAAATAAACATAAATATAGGTTGTATTTACACTGGTGTTTGTTCTTTACTGGCTGCCCTTTTCTTGTGGCAACAGGTCACAAATCTTGCTGCTGTGATGGCACACTGGTATTACCCCAGTAGATATGGGAGTTTATCAAAATCAGGTTTGTTTTCAAATTCTTTGTGGATCTGTGTAATCTGAGGGAAATATGTGTCTCTAATGTGGTCATGAGGTTAGGAAGTGCAGCTCAGTTCCACCTCATTTTGTGGGCAGTGTGCACATAGCCTGTCTTCTCTTGAAAGCCAGGCCTCTCTACGGCGGCCTTTCTCAATAGCAAGGCTATTGACAAACTCACTGAGTCTGTACATAGTCAAAGCTTTCCTTACGTCTGGGTCAGTCACAGTGGTCAGGTATTCTGCCACTGTGTACTCTCTGTTAATCTGTACTTTAAAAAAAAACTGCACTGTTGGTTACTGGTTCATAAGTAAGCATTTCTCTGTACCGTCTACACCTGTTGTATTCGGCGCATGTTAATTTTTTCCAATGTGTTAATTCTATTCAATGTGTCAAGTAATTATATTTTTGTTTTCTCATGATTTGTTTGTGTTTGTGAACAGAGCCCCAGGACAAGCTCTCTCTCTCTCTCTGTTCAGTTGATGAGTCTACTGAATTTTCCTCTCGAATTCAGAGACATGAGGCGATGTGGGCGGAGTCAGCCGAGAGGGGAGGGAGGAGTTGTTTCGTGTGTGTTGAGGAGTCAGCTGAGAAATAAACTGCTAGCTGCTTGTCCTCATTGGGAATGTTGACCACTGGAGCGTCTTGAGCAAGAAAAGCAAAGCTGTTGCGCTAGCAACAGTCTTCCCCTCCCAAGTGCAAGGCTGTCTGATTGCTCTTGTTTGATTTGCTACAGAGGCCTGTCAATAAGGTGAGTGTATTATTCCAATATCAAGGGAGTCTTGTGTTATTTGATATATGGTGTAATTGTATGCATCTTTCTTGACTTTCTAGGGCACAGCAAGCAAAGTTTAGTGTAGCTAGCTGGCTAGTGCCTCTGGATGTAAACTGCTGTCGGTGAGACTGGAACACAGCGCAGCGTGGCTAGTAGCGTGAGGCTCTGTCTTTCACGAAAGTGTGAGGAGGGTTTGGATGTGGATAGCTGTTAGAACTTGTTTTGCAAATTAATGTAATTTGTTGTCCAAAACATAGGTTAACATTGTTAATCACAAATGTGACAGTTACTAAATAACCTGAGCTTAATATAGCCACATGTCTACCCAGTGCTATCGGGACTGCATGAAGGCAGATAAACTGTGTTCGTGTAGGGACAAGGTTGAAAGAATTATGATCTCCTGTATTGGGGCAACTAAAGCTTACTAAACTACTATAGTTGGGTAGTTAAAAGTACCAATCCAGAGGGGTATCAATAAGTTATCCAGCTAACTTTGATTAAAACGAAACTAACTTGATTTTCTGGTTCATTAAGAGATGTTTTTGGTTGCTGAGTCAATTAGACCATGCCCATTTCAAGCGTATCTTTAAAAAAAATATATATATATATATTTCAAAAATATTTAGCCAATTAAGTTAGCTGGCTCATTGATCCTGTTTTGTAGTATACCCCTCCGATAGGCCTCAATATATAAACAAGATTTTGTGTGTCGTCTCGGCTTTCTGACTGTATACTGTGCTGGCTTGTTTACAGATATTGCATAGCTGCTTACTATCCAACTACCAACCAGGCGCAGGCCCTGCCTGTCCTATACGTTCTACCATTTTCACCGGTCCGGTTAGTCTTATCCCATGGCTTCATTTGCTTTGGGGGTGGGGTGAAAGGCGTTTTTCCAGGCAGCTAGCTACTCGTGTACAGAACCTTGGATGGTGGTTGGCTTCTTTACAGCCCCTTTCTATACAGTATACTTATAGTAGGCTTATTCAGAGGCTAAGTATTTCAAATCTAACTGGATGGGACATCAGGGATGGATTTTTGGCAGGGATGTTATAAAATAAAACGCATGTTATGCTGTAGATGTGATATGTGATCATATTAGTAATCCAAAACAACATATTTGTTTGACTTAATGCTGATTCAGCAGAATTACCCAGCAGTGTACTACTGTACAGCTCAACTAAGAACTGTAGTTGGTGAGAACCATAATAATATATCGATTAATCATAATGGCATAGTACGTTTTTGGGAACAATCCCTATCCCCTTCCACTAAACTACATTTTTATTATACCTTTAAAATGCCATTACTAATGTAGGCCTACTATGTAACATGTTCATACAACATTCTTACTACTTGTGTAATTACAGCATCACTACACTGGTATAACAGCAACTTAATAGAAATTGTTACTAATATAAAGTGTTACCAACTCGTTTTAAATTCACACCCTCTGCTACAATCTAGCTATTTCAAGTCTGTGTTCTGTAAGCGACTGACATGATGGGGCATGAGTTTAGGAGGCCGAAGACAGACAGCTAGCTCAGAGCTGCTGAGCTCACATATTTTACATATGCAACCTGTCTTGCCATGGCGGTTCATGTCTCTTCTCTGGAAGAGTCTGACTAACAAATGGCTTTGTTGTATCATATCCTATTGGCATTTAATTTGTTCTACCAATCTATTCCATTCATCATACAAGCCGTTCATTCAGTGAATGTAGGCAGGCCTATTAGCTTGTTGGTTTAGTTTATTATCGGGATGGAACGTGAAAGGGATAGGCCAACTTCACTCAAATGACAAATTCCCTTTTTGAGAGCTGTCCAAACTTTCAATCTGAAGAGGCCTTGCAGACATATAAATTGTACTTCCACATACATTTGATATTATGATTATGTTCTCTGTCATAGTGGTGATCTCTCTCACCCAGGCCCTAGCATTCCATTAGGCCTTGCGCCAGTCGTATAACACTCGCTATTCAGTGCCAATACCCCCTTATTGATGGCTGGTCATGGCACTTTTTCCTGAAGTCTGGGATGCAGAGTCAGAGTTTTGGCCTAAATCAAGGACACCAAATACTAGGTTATGTCCTATTATTGCCCAAATTATTTCTCTCATCAGTTATGAGCACATTTGATGTTGACACACCTCCTGTATTCTGTCTTAATAAATTAGAGTAACTCATTTCAAACAGAATTTTGGTCTGTGGGTGTGGCGGTAGGTGCTGTTTGGAAACAGGTAGCTGAATCATGAAAAAGACTGGACATTATAGGCTAGGCCTGCTTCTCTTGTGTAGATAGGTGTCAATGGTTGTACAAAGCAATAAAACACTTCCGAAGAACCCCAAGGCTTGTAGATGAAAAAAGTTGTAATGCCTTTATTAGATTACTTGGTAGCAGGACAAGATGAAAAAGCTTTGCAGGCAGCTAGAGAAGCCTTAGTTTGTCTGTGTCACTTACCTTTCATTTAAATGTAATCATTTTTTTTATCTAGCTACCTCAGTTATAGCTAAGTAATTACATTCTGCTTACTAAAGTAGTCTGTAATTGATTTACAGAAGGGCAACTTAATATATTTTAGCTTACTGGTCCTATAAATACTTGCCATCATCCACCCATGATTACCCAGAAGGCAGAATGATGCAATGATTGTCTAACCAACCAACCACAGCACGGTGGATTCAATTTCTCAATGTCTGGAGCTGGTCCAAATATGTTTGAAACCTGAGAAGCAGGAATGCTGTATTTTCTAAAGCAGGTAACTGAACACCCCTGCTAGTTTGTTTGTGTGCAGGAAGAACAGAGAGAGTGGTGCAGAATGATGGCGATGTTCCAGAAAATGTCACTCAGCCTCTACGAGCTGGAATCTGTGCTGTAAAATCTAAAACAAACCAGGGTTAGTGGGCTTGGCGAGATGTATTCATGAAAACAAAAGGGTTTTGAGTGACATTCTTCCCCGGCGAAACTTCAGAACAATAGAGGCATGTTGTGCTCTTGAATTTTATCGCTGTGCCTGGACATCATTAGTATTTTCTTCTCAGAGTTTAATGGTTCATTTGGATTTATCTGTACATCGTTTCTCATATTATCAGTACATATTTCACCAGACCTATAAGTGATTTAGCAGACGCTCTTATCCAGAGCGACTTGAGCACTTGGAGAACTCTATTTCAATGATTTATAACATACAGTATGTAGGGCCCTATAAAACATGGGTTGCGGACAATGCGAATGGAATCACAGAATCCAGATATTAAAACGGAATTCAACAATATACGTTTTTTGTTGAACTTCGTAGGAAATCAACTAAATGTATTTAACCAATTGGAAAATGCATTAATTTGCTCAAGTCAATCATAAGACATGAACAAAATGCATACGTAGCATTTTATTCTAAAATAAAAACAACATGTGCATTTTCCCACCAGAGATGGGCTTCCATCAAATTGAACTGTTAGCTGGCAGATACAGTGTGGGTAGGTAGGTTAGAAGGACATTTAGGGCATAATATCATTTTGTATTTGCCTGAACAGGCAGTTAACCCACTGTTCCTAGGCCGTCATTGAAAATAAGAATTTGTTCTTAACTGACTTGCCTAGTTAAATAAAGGTCAAATAAAAAAATAAAAACGGCAACCAAGCATCAAGCTCATCAGCCTAATAAACGGCATGCTTTCCCCAAGTCATAGTGGGAGGACCACATAACACGTAGAATGTATGCACACATGACTGTAAGTCGCTTTGGATAAAAGCGTCTGCTAAATGGCATATATTATTATTATTATATCATCACGTGACTCCAAGTTTTCATCGATATGATGGTTATTATAGCAATAAAGACGTTTCCACCACCATTTCTCGCATAATACATTTTACCGACACAAAAAGTTCCCATATTGTCTAGTGTATTTTGCTTTGTCAACATTTTGAAAGTTTAACAACAAATGTGTTTTTTTCCATCAGGTCTGTTTATCCAACATGTACTCTACTTGCATAAAAAAGGTTGGATAGAAACCTGGTTAGTGACTTGTACTTTGCTGCAACTTTCTGGAATGGCACAGGAATGCCCCTGTCTGTGTGTGTGTGCGATATGTCCATTTGTCTAGTCTACACTTTGTGTAACTGTTAGCAATAATGCTAATGATAGTCAGTAGATGGAAAGGCTTTCCCAAAAACCTTATCAGTTAAATGTTAACTACAAAGCCTACACCCACCTGGCAGAAAGATATCATGATTATTTGCATCAATCCAGCTGCCATTTCTTTTTGCAAACTGCTTTGTTTTGTAAAATCAAAATCACACGAGCGCAACAGAAACACCGCTAACCAAACAATGGTCTCTGTCTGGTGTGCATTTGAATTAAAGGGTAACTACACACAATAATATACATTTCTTAGACTTTTCCCAGACCTCCAAAGTGGTCTCCTGATGTGATGTAGCCCTTTACACTCATTCCGTATACAGGTTGAAAATGTCAGATTTGGGCTCTGATGAACACCTACATTTGAACGCAGTGGCTGTACAGTAACAAGCTATACATGATCTCAATGGTTTGCTGCAAACTGTTCACTTTCAATTGCTACCATGGATATGCATATGCTTTTCATATTTCTTCTGGAACAAACATTTCAATTTAGCCATATCCATGTAGGTCAATTCCCATGAGTGTCAAGGGTTTAGCATTGTTGTGGACTTAGAACATCCTTTTTTTGTGGTGATTTTGAGAGGGAAAACCTTTTTGTTGTTGTTGGAAAAACCGAAACCTGGAAAAACAAAACTGAGAAGTTTTAATTTGGGGGGAAAACTAAATGCAATTGGGCACAGAATACACCAGATGTTATAAGGCCCTACTATCATAGGGATAGGGGGTTTCTGGTCAAATGAAGTTTGTCTAGGGGGGTTTGTGTTGAAAATGACTAAGACCATAGATACAGGAAGCCTATTCCTCCTTTTCTCTTCTAGCCTCATGAAGCCTAAATTCCCCATTGTTATACCATGTTTATTACATAACTCAATGTAGACTATTCAATGTTAGTTAGAAACTCTCATATGTCCAGATGATCAGTCTGATCCATTGTACCGGAGCCTAAATAATCATTTATTCTATTTACACTTCTTGATCTTATTTAAACTTTTTTGAATAATACGTCCCTTAGATGAAAGCTTGAGTTCTTAGTTGAATAAAAACTAAAATAGCCTAGCCATAGCCCACCCTGGCAGCAGGCTCGTGCACAAACATAACATCTCCCTCCCGTCCAAGCCATTCATTATGCACATTGCATAAGGTCATTTCTCCCAGCCGGCCCAATGAAATCCTCATCCAATTAGCGATTGTCCATGTCTCCCAAAGCCTTTCTCAGACTTCTGCTGTTCAAGCCCTCCACGATGACATCAGGCTCTCTCTTATAACCTTCTTTACGCTGCTGGCCCGAAATAATGAAGCTGCCATTTAATGAAGATTCAACATGTGAAACAAGCACATCTACTGAGGTGTGACAACAATCTGAACCATCCACTGATAAAATAGTCAGCCATGACAGAGACGGCAGTGTTCATTTGGAACTCAGTCCAGTAAATTAAAACCTGTGCTGTACTACAGACAGTCAGAAGAAACTTATTGGAGAAGTAGGTACTTATTTATGCTCTTCAGTCTTTTCATATGCATTCATTTGCTTATTACTTCAAATTACTACATTCTTCAACTATGCTCAATTGCTTGTATTGTCTATGGATTACTGTGTAATTGCTATTGGATTACTGTGTATTGTGCAATTTTACAGATTTAAAGGGATGATTTACTCCTCTCAGGACCCTTATCTTATCAAGTTGTGGAATCTGGCTGGATTTTCTTATCTAGTCTACCATGCACAACAAATGAAATGTTGCAAAAATACTTGCATTCCAGTAGTTATCATCCCTTCAAGACACGTCTCTCAGCAAACTGCAAACTGTTTTCTTAGTTCATTTGAGTGCTTCTACCTTAAAAACAGGCTACATTGTCACCTTACTGTAGAGAGGCAGGCAGTCCCAAACCAAAATCTTCCTTAAATGATGAATTTTGCATGACGGTGCGCCTTCCAGCGACATTGGACTACTCTGTTCTGGCTTGACTTCAGATTTCTAAATGGTGTTCCATGTACAGCTTGAAATACTGCTGGAAAATACAAGGCTACATCTCTTCTTCAGTTGTTTGCGCCTAAACCTCTTGTCATTTGCCCTGATCAATGTGGACATGGTGATGTAGGTTAGTGATAAGACAGATGCCCAGGAACCCTGAAGAACAGCATCTTGTATGCTGTCTGGCGCTTCCTACCATTGCAGCCGTCTCCTCAACCCTGAGTCTGTGCATGTGAGTGTCAGTTGGATGTTACATATGGCATTTAGGTGTGAGAATGAAACAATGGGGTCTTGGGAGGGAGGAGGTATGTTCAGTTGAGATTCACACGCTGCCCTTGCAACCGTCACTGCTTGGAGGCGGGACATTTTTTAAAACTGTGTGAGCTCTTGTTGGCGTTTGGATGGGTCATAATGTGGCCCTTAATAGGGCTGGCACAATTGCCATGTAATAGTGTAACTGACGATTATGGACGAAGACCTTCACGAAAATAAAATAAACGTCATAACCGTTTAAATTATTATTATTATTGCAGTGCATTCGGATTACAGTGCATTTGGAAATAATTCAGTATTCAGATCCCTTGACTTTGAATAAAAAATGTAAATAACACATTTTATTTAAGTATTCAGACCCTTTACTCAGTACTTTGTTGAAGCACCTTTGGCAGCGATTACAGCCTCTGGTCTTCTTGGGTATGACGCTACAAGCTTGGCACACCTGCCTTTGGGGAATTTCTCCCATTCTTCTCTGCAGATACTCTCATGCTCTGTCAGGTTGGATGGGTAGTGTCGCTGCACAGCTATTTTCAGGTCTCTCCAGGGATGTCTGATCGGGTTCAAGTCTAGGCTCGGGCTGGGCCACTCAAGGACATTGAGACTTGCGGTTGTTGTCCTGTTGGAAGGTGAACCTTTGCCCCAGTCTGTGGTCCTGAGCGCTCTGGAGCAGGTTTTCATGAAGAATCTCTCTGTACTTTGCTCCATTCGTCTTTCCTTCGATCCTGACTAGTCTACCAGTCCCTGCCGCAGAAAAACATCCCCACAGCATGATGCTGCCACAACCATTCTTCACCATAGGGATGGTGCCAGGTTTCTTTCAGACGTGATGCTTGGCATTCAGGCCAAAGAGTTCAGTCTTGGTTTCATCAGACCAGAGAATCTTGTTCCTCATGGTCTGAGTCATTTAGGTGCTTTTTGGAAAACTCAAAGTGGGCTGTCATGTGCCTTTTACTGAGGAGTGTCAACTGTCTACCATCTGGAAGCTACTCCCTTCCCCACAGAGAAACTCTGGAGCTCTTTCAGAGTGACTATTGGGTTCTTGGTCACCTCCCTGACCAAGGCCCATCTCTTCCAATAGCTTAGTTTGGCCGGGCTGCCAGCTTGGTGGTTCCAAAATGATGGAGGCCACTGTGTTCTTGGGGATCTTCAATGCTGCCGACATTTTTTGGTGTCCTTCCCCAGTTCTGTGCCTCGACACAATCCTGTCTCGGAGCTCTGCGGACAGTTCCTTTGACCTCATGGCTTGGATTTCGCTCTGACATGCACAGTTAACTGTGGGACTTAATATAGACCGGTGTGTGTCTTTCCATGTCCAATCAATTGATTCTACCACAGGTGGACTCCAAGTTGTAGAAACATCTCAAGGATGATCAAGGGAAACAGGATGCACCTGAGCTCAATTTCGAGTCTCATAGTAAAGTATCTGAATACTTATGTAAATAAGGTAACTGTTTTTTATTTGTAATAAATTTGCAAAAATGCCTCAACCTTTTTTCCCTTTGCCCTTCAAATAAAATAAAATCAAAAGTTATTTGTCACTTGCGCTGAATACAACATGTGTAGACCTTACCGTGAAATGCTTACTTACAAGTTCTTAACCAACAGTGCAGTTTAAGAAAGAGTTAAGAAAATATTTACCAAATAAACTAAAGTAAAAATAAATAAAAAGTAACACAATAAAATAACAATAACAAGGCTATATACAGGGGTACCAGTACTGAGTCGATGTGCAGGGGTACAGGCTAGTCGAGGTAATGTGTACATGTAGGTAGGGGTGAAGTGACTATGCATATATAAATAACAGTGAGTGGCAGCAGTGTACAAAACAAATGGGGGGGGGGTTAAGGAGCCTTTTGGTCTTAGACTTGGTGCTCCGGTACCACTTGCCGTGCGGTAGCAGAGAAGGCAGTCTATGACTTGGGTGACTGGAGTCTCTGACAATTTTTGGGGTTTTCCTCTGACACCGCCTGGTATATAGGTCCTGGATGACAGGAAGTTTGGCCCCAGTGGTGTATTGGGCTATACGCACTACCCACTGTAGTGCCTTGCCGAGATGCCGAGCAGTTGCCATACCAGGCGGGGATGCATCCGGTCGGGATGCTCTCGGTGGTGTAGCTGTAGAACTTTTTGAAGATCTGGGACCCATGCCAAGTCTTTTCAGTCTCCTGAGGGGGAAAATGTGTTGTCAAGCCCTCTTAATGACTGTCTTGGTGTGTTTGGATCATGATAGTTCGTTAGTGATGTAGACACGAACGAACATGAAACTCTCGACCCGCTCCACTACAGCCATGTTGATGTTAGTGGGGGCCTGTTCGGCCCGCCTTTTCTTGTGGTCCACGATCAGCTCCTTTGTCTTGCTCACATTAAGGGAGAGGTTGTTGTCCTGGCACCACCCTGCCAGGTCTCTGACCTCCTCCCTATAGGCTGTTTCATCGTTGTAGGTGACCACTGTTGAGTCGTCAGCAAACTTAATGATTGTGTTGGAGTCGTGTTTGGCCACGCAGTCTTGGGTGAACAGGGAGTATGGGAAGGGGACTAAGTACACACCCCTGAGGGGCTCCGGCCGCAGTCCCAGCTCCCCTCCCCAGATCCAGCATCTCCAGCTTAGTCCCATCCCCAGCCCAACCCCTCAAGCCCCAGATTCCCTGTAGCTTCAGCCCAGCTCCCCTCCCAGGCAGCTCAGTTCCCCAGCCCCAGCTCTCTTCCAGCCCAGCTCCAGCTCCCGTTTCCCTCATAGCCCAAGCAGCTTAGCTCCACAGCTGAACAGGCCAGAGCTGCACATTCCAATGCCCCGGGCCGCACACTGCCCGAGGGCCTTCTTTCATCACCACTCTTTGGCCTACAAATCAGTGCATACCATTCAGGGCATTGCTCTTTTTTTATCCAATAGCCTATGTGGAAAGAATTTGCTCCCAGCATTCCAGAGGACTGCAGTGAGCTTCATCCAGCGATCATGTGGTGTGGTATGGAGGGGATGATCTGCAAGCAGGCAGGCGGTGTGGCAGGTAGGCAGTGTGGCAGGCAGTGTAGCAGGCTGGCAGTGTGGCAGGCAGTGTAGTAGGTTGGTATGCAGACAGTAATGCAGGCAGGCAACGTAACAGCCTGCAAGACCGGGTTTCACCTGCTCAGGTGGAAGCTGGCCTACTTATGCTCTTTAAGGCACAATCTGAGATATGTCCTGCTGTTCAATCAATGGGCTGAAATACAGATTGTGGCTTTAAGGTGGCCAGAATGCAGGGTCACGTAGTTTACTATTTGTTCAACATACAGTGAAGCTTTTTGTTTTCTTTGGAGAAACAATGCCACTAGAAGATTGTCACACTCTTGAGGATTACCACCCAGCATGTGGCTTTCAATGCATAGTAGTATTAATCCTTTGTCCTTTGATGGACCTTGAGGACACCATTATTCTTTGCATTTGAGAACCAAGCCCTATCAGTGGTTGTGCTTGATCTGTTTTTCAAGACAGAAGTACAGAGTTAGGTTATTTCATATCAATGTTTCTTTAAAAAAAGAAGACATGAATGCAATTCAACTTCAATTGATCTTCAGTTTGATCATAGTCACACTATTTTTGTCCAAATACTTAGACTGTAAGAGACACCTGTGAGGTGTTTGTGTTTTTTCTATTTCAAGTTTACACATCTAGGCCTAAATGCCCATTTCAAAGTTTTCTCCAACGTCCACAGGCCTACCTCACAGATCTCAGGCGGTATGCATAGTGCTGTAAACATACTGGGTAGTAATGACTAGACTGACTTGTGTACGATTCTGCTGCACAGGTTGCTGTTATGATTCTGGATAGCCAGAACTATAAATAGCCCTACTATTTTGAAGTGTGCCCCAATTTGGAAGGGAGGGGAATGTATAGCCCTGTGAATGCTATGCAGTTGGGCAGTGTGAGGAGAGGAGGGAACACAAGCAGGTCCCAGAGAACCCAACCCACCAACTCCATTTACAAGGAAATATTTGGCAGCCTGAGCTATAAGAAGTTTATAGATTTCTGCTTTACTTCAATTATTTGGCCCAGAAAGATGAGGTTAAAAGTTGAGTGTTTCCCACCCACAATGTATATAATGGAAAGTGGGCCTATTCAAGAGAATGTGTTAGCAGTTTTCTACTTCCATGAAGTTTAGGCGCTTGTTTAGGACCATATATATATATTACATTCAATTTGCTCAAGTATCTATTTTAAACTGTTCTGTTTACCCTATGTTAAGTTTAGCCTTATGTTATGCATATAATTAGGGTGTTTGTAGTTGATGGAGGCCTTTGTACTTATTTTTTACCTCGATGTTTGAGGCCTATAGGCTATTTGATACCAGTGTAGGTCTTAATGAAATGATATGGTGTTCCATTCCTTCATTCAGTCCGTGTTAATGGAAGCAATGATGTTGACGACACTGTTTGTAAATCCGTGCTCGATTAAGACGCTTGTTAACCAAGAGAGATTCCATCCTGCATGGAATCACAGCCACTGACTGACCAATCAGTTAGTGTGACGGCTCCTTAACGCCCATCTCTGGTCCCAGCCTGGGCCTTAAAACCAGCAGTGACATGCAAAAGAGGAGATCTCTTCTCTTCAGGGAAATGTTGGTTCAGTTTCAATTAGGCTTTACTTTAAATAGCCAGCGCTCATGGTGATCCCAAGCCTGGGCTTTGCCTCTGTTCTGGTGCGAATCACTGCAGGATATTAAAGCTTTCCCCTCACGGTGTAAGCACACATGAAGTTCTTACTGTATTGTACCAGGCAATGCAAGCCATCCCAACACCGTATGACTGTCAATGTGTGGTTGAAATCTAGAACGTAAAGAATCAGCACACATGAACTTGTTACTGTACCGTAATGACCAAGCAAAGCAAGCCATCCCAGAGCCTGCCACAGTAGGACTACTGCATAGTTCCAATTAGAGGTCGACCAATTACCGATTTAAATCGGCCAATTTTATATATATATATTTTTTGTAATAATGACAATTACAACAATACTGAATGTACTTAATATAATACATCAATAAAAAATAAATAATGAAACATGTTCAATTTGGTTTAAATAATGCAAAAACAAAGTGTTGGAGAAGAAAGTAAAAGTGCAATATGTGCCATGTAAAAAAGCTAACGTTTAAGTTCTTTGCTCAGAACATATGAAAGCTGGTGGTTCCTTTTAACATGAGTCTTCAATATTCCCAGGTGAGAAGTTTTAGGTTGTAGTTATTATAGGACCTTTGACTATTGGATGTTCTTATAGGCACTATAGTATTGCCAGCCTAATCTCGGGAGTTGATAGGCTTGAACAGCGCAATGCTTGAAGCACAGCGAAGAGCTGCTGGCAAATGCAGGAAAGTGGTTTTTGAATGAATGCTTACGAGCCTGCTGCTGCCTACCACCGCTCAGTCAGACTGCTCTATCAAATATCAAATCATAGACTTAATTATAATATAATAACACACAGAAATATGAGCCTTAGGTCATTAATATGGTCAAATCTGGAAACTATCATTTTGAAAACAAAGCATTTATTCTTTCAGTGAAATACGGAACCGTATATCGTATTTTATCTAACGGGTGGCATCCCAAAGTGTAAATATTGCTTTTACATTGCAGAACCTTCAATGTTATGTCATAATTATGTACAATTCTGCCAAATTAATTACGGTCTTTGTTAGGAAGAAATGGTCTTCACACAGTTCGCAATGAGCCAGGCGGCCCAAACTGCTGCATATACCCTGACTCTGCTTGCACAGAACGCAAGAGAAGTGACACAATTTTCCTAGTTAAAAGAAATTCCTGTTAGCAGGCAATATTAACTAAATATGCAGGTTAAAAAATATTTAGTTGTGTATTGATTTTAAGAAAGGCATGGATGTTTATGGTTAGGTACGCATTGGTGCAACAAAAGTGCTTTTTTCGCGAATGCGTCATCCGTTTGGCGAAGTAGGCTGTGATTCGATGATAAATTAACAGGCACCACATCGATTATATGCAACGCAGGACAAGCTGGATAAACTAGTAATATCAAAACTATGTGTAGTTAACTAGTGATTATGTTAAGATTGATTGTTTTTTTACAAGATATGTTTAATGCTAGCTAGCAACTAGTCAGCCTGCCACGCAGTCTCCTCGTGGAGTGCAATGTAATCGGCCATAATCGGCGTCCAAAAACGACGATTACCAATTGTTATGAAAACGAAATCGGCCCTAATTAATCGGCCATTCCGATTAATCGATTGACCTCTAGTTCCAATATAGCACATGAAGAATGAATCCCAATGAAATGCATGTAGTCAGCTATCATCATAACATCAAGGACCAAGTACAGTTGAGTAGTTATGTTGTTGATAGGTGCCCCTTTTCCACCGCATGTTGAGATGACATTGTCACAACATAGTTGTACCGTCACGTACAGTATAGACCTACCGTTGTTCTCTAGCTCAGTGTGACTAGACAGGCAAAGACAACAGAACAAGTTAACTGCAAGAGAAACATGAGCATAGCCCGAGGAATAGACCTCAAACCTCTGACTGCACCCCTCCCTCCCACCTGGCATGGAGAAATGTTGACTTGAAATCCCACAAGCAGACAGAGGAAATGTGTCTTGTTGAATAAGAGCCCAGTGGAGAAGGAGAACCCCTTACTTTAATAGTTAAGGCTAAATGTTAGCATGCTCTCTCTCTCTCCGCTCTCACACGGCTGTAATAATTAAGCCTAGCTGTGATGAAGATGTCCATTGTTAAGGCTCGGTTTGAAGTTACATTCTTCGTTCACGCAAGCTTGAGCAACAATCTCTCTAATTAGTACAGACGCGTACAGTACCAGTGGCACACGGTGCTCTAAAGTCCCCAGCCTTTCTAGTTGATCTATGCTTTGGGGCTAATTGCTCCGTTAAGGTCACAGTTAATCATATTTCACTTTTCTGTTCAAGTGGAATGAGTGAAATCACACACACACACACACACACACACACACACACACACACACACACACACACACACACACACACACACACACACACACACACACACACACACACACACACACACACACACACACACACACACACACACACACACACACACACACACACACACACACACACACACACACACACACAGAATGACTTTGATTCTGAAAAGGAATGATTAAACATAGGTATAAGTTTTTTGTCAATTTGTCCAATTATGGCAAGTAACCCCCAAGGCACTTGTCATAGGAGCACACTAGAATGTTCTGATTTTATTAATGGAGGTAAGCCCTTCCAGCCATATCTCACAGCAAATACTGTTTATCACACATAGTGTGCCTCTCCTCTTAGACCAGCTTTATGATGAGGGCTTTACTGTTAAGTGTCATAGGCGAAGGGCAAGAGATCAATGTTTCTTCTGTTCTCAAGATCAGTCGTACAGTACAGTATGAATTATAAATCCGTGGGGCTACACACACAGACCGGGACTGAGACACACATAGCAGTTCAAAGTGCGGTGCGTACACACAGAGCACACACACAGAGGACACACACCCACACACTAATTACAAGTGAGCCCTTTCAGTGGTTCTATTGATCCAAGTGCCAAGCTCTTTATTGTAGATAAACTCATGAGTGGATCATTATTTGCATGTTAAAAACTTTGTTCATGCTGTGCTTTCTCAACAAATTGGAAACTAAGACAGTTGCTCAGAACTTTTAATGTAATTTATGTCCAATCAGCTTTTTGTATTTTGTGGATAATTCATATTTTGTTATCAGGTTTGGCGGACTGTAATGCTGAAATTACACAGTTATTTAATTCTGAGGAACCTGGAGGAACTGTTGTAAACTCTAAATCATTGTTTGGGATACAACAATATTTTAATTTAAATGTTTGCCTAGTGGAAGTTTGCTTTGACTATGGCGATGATGTATATCCAAGAAATCTCTGCTACCTCACCCTACTAAGCCTGTTTCTCTAAGGTTTTCTATGCAAGTCAGAACCCGAGGAGAAGATTTTGCTACGTTCGTTTGTCAATCTCAGAGAGAGGCAGCATGAGGAAAAAAGCTCATGGAATCTGCCCATTACTTTTCTGTTGAAACTAGTGGCAGGGGCCTCTGCGACCCAGTGGAACAGACATCTTTTTCAAGGAACACAAACTGTTCAGTTAGTTCCAGTCAGCATCAAGGCCTGGGCCTGCCTGGCTCTAGTTCTCTATCCGATGAGAGGGGAAGGCAGAACTGGTACTGAATGAAAATGCTGTGCTACTGTATTTCCCCTGCTGATAAATTAACAGCAGATACCTACTAACAAAAGCAGGTCTCTCTCTCTCGTCTCTGACGATGGTCCACCTGATCTATGGCCACCATGACATCCTTCAGGGGGCTTCCTCTAATTTTGTTGTGGAGCAGGAAAGAGTAGGAGTGGTGCTGCTGCTGGCTGTGAAACTTGTGGCCAGCTTTTACTTTCTTATGTAATCAGGATGGGAAATAGCACTGTAACAGTACCAAGCAACCTGAAAATCCTGTTAATTCCTGAAAATAGTCCATTACTACATGGCATGGGACAGTCTAGGCTTACTGCAACTCCAAACACCGATTAATAGCCCGATAGAAGTATTTCTGAAATATCAAAAGGGTCTCACTCAGAGCCATCTACATTGAGTGTACAAAACATTAGGAATAGCTGCTCCTTTCCATGAGAGACTGACTAGGTGAACACTATGATCCCTTATTGATGTCACTTGTTAAATCCACTTCAATCAGTATAGTAAAGTGGTTCCCAAACTGTTTATAGTCCCGTACCCCTTCAAACATTCAACCTCCAGCTGCGTACCCCCTCTAGAACCAGGGTCAGCGCACTCTCAAATGTTGTTTTTTGCCATCATTGTAAGCCTGCCACACAAACAGTATACAATACATTTATTAAACATACGATTGAGTGTGAGTTTTTGTCACAACCCAGCTCTTGGGAAGTGACAAAGAGCTCTTTTATGACCAGGGCACAAATAATAATATAGTAATAATTAGGGATGCGTGATATATCGGTGAACATATCGGATGTCTAGTTTAACGCTGATGTGCAATACCGATGTCAAAGCTGACGCGCACACCTATATCACGTACATGATGTAATGACGCCACGTAAAATGTTGCTCTATACATGCAACACAGCATTCCTTAACTAGCCCACAATGTCTGCTGTGTGGATTGAGTGTCAACAAGTCGAGCAGTCATTTGAAAGAGTAACACATTTCAGCGAGACAACTCAAAGGCGAGATCCATTAAAGCCAAGATAATCAAATTCATTGCCCTTGACAATCAACCGTTCTCCGTCGTGGGTGATGTTGGCTTTCGTCGACTGGTCGAGCACCGGTACACACTATACAGTAGCACTGTCAAAGCTGTAGAAAAAAGATACAGTAGCACTGTCAAAGCTGTAGAAAAAGATACAGTAGCACTGTCAAAGCTGTAGAAAAAAGATACAGTAGCACTGTCAAAGCTGTAGAAAAAGATACAGATAAAGCAGTAGCACTGTCAAAGCTGTTGAAAAAGATACAGTAGCACTGTCAAAGCTGTAGAAAAAGATACAGTAGCACTGTCAAAGCTGTAGAAAAAAGATACAGTAGCACTGTCAAAGCTGTAGAAAAAAGATACAGTAGCACTGTCAAAGCTGTAGAAAAAGATACAGTAGCACTGTCAAAGCTGTAGAAAAAAGATACAGTAGCACTGTCAAAGCTGTAGAAAAAAGATACAGTAGCACTGTCAAAGCTGTAGAAAAAGATACAGTAGCACTGTCAAAGCTGTAGAAAAAGATGTCAGTAGCACTGTCAAAGCTGTAGAAAAACAGATGTCAAAGATGTAGAGTAGCACTGTCAAAGCTGTAGAAAAAGATACAGTAGCACTGTCAAAGCTGTAGAAAAAAGATACAGTAGCACTGTCAAAGCTGTAGAAAAAGATACAGTAGCACTGTCAAAGCTGTAGAAAAAAGATACAGTAGCACTGTCAAAGCTGTAGGAAAAAGATACAGTAGCACTGTCAAAGCTGTAGGAAAAAGATACAGTAGCACTGTCAAAGCTGTAGAAAAAAGATACAGTAGCACTGTCAAAGCTGTAGAAAAAAGATACAGTAGCACTGTCAAAGCTGTAGAAAAAAGATACAGTAGCACTGTCAAAGCTGTAGAAAAAGATACAGTAGCACTGTCAAAGCTGTAGAAAAAAGATACAGTAGCACTGTCAAAGCTGTAGAAAAAGGAAAAAGATACAGTAGCACTGTCAAAGATATAGCACTGAAAAGATACAGTAGCACTGTCAAAGCTGTAGAAAAAAAGATACAGTAGCACTGTCAAAGCAGTAGCACTGTCAAAGAAAAAAAAGATACAGTAGCACTGTCAAAGCGGTAGAAAAAAGATACAGTAGCACTGTCAAAGCTGTAGAAAAAGAGGAAAAAGATACAGTAGCACTGTCAAAGCTGTAGGAAAAAGATACAGTAGCACTGTCAAAGATGTAGAAAAAAGATACAGTAGCACTGTCAAAGCTGTAGAAAAAAGATACAGTAGCACTGTCAAAGCTGTAGGAAAAGATACAGTAGCACTGTCAAAGATATAGAAAAAAGATACAGTAGCACTGTCAAAGCTGTAGAAAAAAGATACAGTAGCACTGTCAAAGATGTAGAAAAAAGATACAGTAGCACTGTCAAAGATGTAGAAAAAAAGATACAGTAGCACTGTCAAAGCTGTAGGAAAAAGATACAGTAGCACTGTCAAAGCTGTAGGAAAAAGATACAGTAGCACTGTCAAAGCTGTAGGAAAAAGATACAGTAGCACTGTCAAAGATGTAGAAAAAAAGATACAGTAGCACTGTCAAAGCTGTAGGAAAAAGATACAGTAGCACTGTCAAAGCTGTAGGAAAAAGATACAGTAGCACTATCAAAGCTGTAGGAAAAAGATACAGTAGCACCGTCAAAGCTGTAGAAAAAATATGTGTTTACATTACTGCGTTGGCAATAAAGCGTCATTTGTTTGACGGCAACTTCTGGGGTAGCAAGCTTTGGCTTGGTATTTAGCTAGCACCAATACAATAATGATTTTCATTCTTCTTAGCAATGATTTAAGGAATCCTTGTATTAGCTAGGTTTCCACTTGTTGTTCACCTATTGAAATTGAACTTCAGTTCATGAAAATAAATAGTATTTGATCACCTACCAACCAGTAAGAATTCCAGCTCTCACAGACCTGTTAGTTTTTCTTTAAGAATCCCTCCTGTTCTCCACTCATTACCTGTATTAACTGCACCTGTTTGAACTCGTTATCTGTATAAAATACACCTGCCCACACACTCAATCAAACAGACTCCAACCTCTCCACAATGGCCAAGACCAGCGAGCTGTGTAAGGACATGGATAAAATTGTAGACCTGCACAAGGCTGGGATGGGTTACAGGACAATAGGCAAGCAGCTTGGTGAGAAGGCAACAGCTGTTGGCGCAATTATTAGAAAATGGAATTAGTTCAAGATGACGGTCAATCACCCTCGGTCTGGGGCTCCATGCAAGATCTCACCTCGTGGGGCATCAATGATCATGAGGAAGGTGAGGGATCAGCCCAGAACTACACGGCAGGACCTGGTCAATGACCTGAAGAGAGCTGGGACCACAGTCTCAAAGAAAACCATCAGTAACACACAACGCCGTCATGGATTAAAATCCAGCAGCGCACACAAGGTCCCCCTGCTCAAGCCAGCACATGTCCAGCCCATCTGAAGTTTGCCAATAACCATCTGGATGATCTAGAGGAGGAATGGGAGAAGGTCATGAGGTCTGATGAGACAAAAATAGAGCTTTTTGGTCTAAACTCCACTCGCCGTGTTTGGAGGAAGAACAAGGATGAGTACAACCCCAAGAACACCATCCCAACCGTGAAGCATGGAGGTGGAAACATCATTCTTTGGGGATGCTTTTCTGCAAAGGGGACATGACGACTGCACCGCATTGAGGGGAGGATGGATGGGGCCATGTATCGCAAGATCTTGGCCAACAACCTGCTTCCCTCAGTAAGAGCATTGAAGATGGGTTGTGGCTGTGTCTTCCAGCATGACAACGACTCGAAACACACAGCCAGGGCAACTAAGGAGTGGCTCCGTAAGAAGCATCTCAAGGTCCTGGAGTGGGCTAGCCAGTCTCCAGACCTGAACCCAATAGAAAATCTTTGGAGGGAACTGAAAGTCCGTATTGCCCAGCGGCAGCCCCGAAACCTGAAGGATCTGGAGACGGTCTGTATGGAGGAGTGGGCCAAAATCCCTGCTGCAGTGTGTGCCAACCTGGTCAAGAACTACAGGAAACATATGTTCTCTGTAATTGCAAACAAAGGTTTCTGTTCCAAATATTAAGTTCTGCTTTTCTGATCTATCAAATACTTATGTCATGCAATAAAATGCAAATGAATTACTTAAAAATCATACAATGTGATTTTCTGGATTTCTGTTTTAGATTCCGTCTCTCACAGTTGAAGTGTATCTATGATAAAAATGACAAACCTCTTGTAAGTAGGCAAACCTGCAAAATCGGCAGTGTATCAAATATTTGTTCTCCCCACTGTACGTAAATGCAAACAAAATTACTTTTTGGTGTTTGTTTGTTTGTGTGTGTGTGTGACCTTTATTTAACAAGTCAGTTAAGAACACATTTTTATTTACATTGACGGCCTACCCCGGCCAAATCCTGACGACGCTGGGCCAATTGTGCGCCGTCCTATGGGACTCCCAATCACGGCCGGATGTGGTACAGCCTGGATTTGAATCAGGGACTCTAGTCACTCCTCTTGCACTGAGATGCAGTTCCTTAGACCGCTGCGTCCATGTGTGTGTCTTAACTATTTAACTATACTAGAATGCTTAGAAGTCCGCTAAAATGTTAAATATCAGATATCGGTGTCGACCAAAAATTTCAAATCTGTGCATCACTAATAATAATCAATAATTTTGCTATTTATTTAGCCATCTTACATATAAAACCATATTTATTCATAAAAAATGTGAATAACTCACCACAGGTTAATCAGAAGGGTGTGCTTGAAAGGATGCACATAACGCTGCAATGTTGGGTTGTATTGGAGAGAGTCTCAGTCTTAAATCATTTTCCACACACAGTCTGTGCCTGTATTTAGTTTTCATGCTTGTGAGGGCCGATAATCCACTCTCACATAGGTACGTGGTTGCAAAGGGCATCAGTGTCTTAACAGCTCGATTTGCCAAAGGAAGAAACTCTGAGCGCAGCCCTTTGCAGAAATCTGGCAGTGGCTTCTGATTAAATAACACAGAACCGCTTGATGCAATTTTGATAAGGCTCTCTTGTTCAGATATCGATAAGTGGACTGGAGGCAGGGCATGAAAGGGATAACGGATCAAGTTGCTTCTGTCGTCCGTTTCGGGAAAGTACTTTTCAGGAAAGTACCCAGCTCACTCAGGTGCTTCACTATATCACGTTTGACATTGTCTGTAACCTTGAGTTCATTTGCACACAAAAAATCATACAGTGATGGAAAGACCTGTGTGTTATCCTTGTTAATGCAGACAGAGAAGAGCTCCAACTTTTTAATCATAGCCTCAATTTTCTGCCGCACATTGAATATACAGTTGAAGTCGGAAGTACATACACCTTAGCCAAATATATTTAAACTCAGTTTTTCACAATTCCAGGTATTTAATCCTTGAAAAAATTCCCTGTTTTAGGTCAGTTAGGATCACCACTTTATTTTAAGAATGTGAAATGTCAGAATAATAGTATAGATAATGATTTATTTCAGCTTTCATCACATTCCCAGTGGGTCAGAAGTTTACATACACTCAATTAGTATTTGGTAGCATTGCCTTTAAATTGTTTAACTTGGGTCAAACGTTTCGGGTAGCCTTCCACAAGCTTCCCACAATAAGTTGGGTGAATTTTGGCCCATTCCTCCTGACAGAGCTGGTATAACTGACTCAGTTTTGTAGGCTTCCTTGCTCGCACACAGTTTTTAAGTTTTGCCCACAAATTTTCTAAAGGATTGAGGTTAGGGCTTTGAGATGGCCACTCCAATACCTTGACTTTGTTGTCCTTAAGCCATTTTGCCACAACGTTGGAAGAATGCTTGGGGTCATTGTCCATTTGGGAGACCTATTTGCAACCAAGATTTAACTTCCTGACTGATGTCTTGAGATATTGCTTCAATATATCCACATAATTTTCTTTCCTCATGATGCCATCTATTTTGTGAAGTGCACCAGTCCCTCCTGCAGCAAAGCACCCCCACAACATGATGCTGCCACCCCAGTGCTTCACAGTTGGGATGGTTTTCTTCGGCTTGCAAGCCTCCCTCTTTTTCCTCCAAACATGACGATGGTCATTATGGCCAAACAGTTCTATTTTTGTTTCATCAGACCAGAGGACATTTCTCCAGAAAGTAGGATCTTTGTCCCCATGTGCAGTTGCAAACCGTAGTCTGTATTTTTTATGGCGGTTATGGAGCAGTGGCTTTTTCCTTGCTGAGCGGCCTTTCAGGTTATTTCGATATAGGGCACATTTTTACTGTGGATATAGATACTTTTGTACCTGTTTCTTCCAGCATATTCACAAGGTCCTTTGCTGTTGTTCTGGGATCGATTTGCACTTTTCGCACCAAATTACATTAATCTCTAAGAGACAGAACGCATCTCCTTCCTGAACGGTATATGATGGCTGTTTTGTCCCATGGTGTTTATACTTGCGTACTATTGTTTGTACAGATGAACGTGGTACCTTCAGGCGTTTGGAAATTGCTCGCAAGGATGAACCAGACTTGTGGAGGTCTACAATTTGTTTTCTGGGGTCTTGGCTGATTTCTTTCGATTTTCCCATGATGTCAAGCAAAGAGGCACTGAGTTTGAAGGTAGGCCTTGAAAGACATCCACAGGTACACCTCCAATTGATTCAAATGATGTAAATTAGCCTATCAATAGCTTCTAAAGCCAAGACATTTTATGGAATTTTCCAAGCTGTTTAAAGGCACAGTCAACTTAGTTTATGTAAACTTCTGACCCACTGGAATTGTGATATACGTAATTATAAGTTAAATAATCTGTCTGTAAACAATTGTTGGAAAAATTACTTGTCATGCACAAAGTAGATATCCTAACTGACTTGCCAAAACTATAGTTTGTTAACAAGAAATTTGTGGAGTGGTTGTTAACGAGTTTTAATGACTCCAACCTAAGTGTATGGAAACTTCCGACTTCAACTGTAGTTGCGGAGAGTCCCTGTAATCGTAGATTCAGATCATTCAGGCGAGAAAAAACATCACCCAGATAGGCCAGTCGTGTGAGAAACTCATCACCATGCAAGAGGTCAGACAAGGGAAAATGATGGCCAGTAAAGAAAACGTTAAGCTCGTCTCTCTATTTAAAAAAGTGTCAATACCCTGCCCCTTGATAACCAGCGCACTTCTGTATGTTGTAAAAACATTACATGATTGCTGCCCATATCAATGCATAATGCAGAAAATACACAAGAGTTCAGGGGCCTTGCTTTAACAAAGTTAACCATTTTCACTCGTGTCCAAATCTTCTTTCAAGTTGTCAGGCATTCCCTTGGCAGCAAGAGACTCTCGGTGGATGCTGCAGTGTACCCAAGTGGCGTTGGGAGCAACTGCTTGAACGCGTGTTACCACTCCACTATGTCGCCCTGTCATGGCTTTTGTGCCATCAGTACAGATACCAACACATCTTGACCAGCAAAGTCCATTTGATGTGACAAAATATCCTCTCATGTCCTGGTTTCCAGTGGTTTGCAGAAGAGGATGTCTTCTTTAATTGACCCCCCATAAACGTAAAGGACATATACCAGTAACTGTGCCAGGCCAGCGACGTCTGTTGACTCCAGCTGTAACGCATATAATTCACTGGCTTGTGTGCGAAGCAGTAATTGTTTCAAAACATCTCCTGCCATGTGCGGCAGGGTAGCCTAGTGGTTAGAGCTTGGACTAGTAATCAAAAGGTTGCAAGTTCAAATTCCCAAGCTGACAAGGTACAAATCTGTCGTTCTGCCCCTGAACAGGCAGTTAACCCAATGTTCCTTGGCTGTCATTGAAAATAAGAATTTGTTCTTAACTGACTTGCCTAGTAAAATAAAGGTAAAATAAAAAAACATTAAAAATGTCACTGATGCTTGAAACAGTGTTGTTTGATGAAGGCATTGTCTGTATAGTTTTTCTGGCCTTTTCCCCCAGCATTGTCCCAGCCATATCCGCGGTAGCAGGAAGAGTTGAGTCCTCCACAATAGTATGGGTGCTTGCCTGTCCTAGCCATTCAGTAACTCACCATATAAGACGCTTCTAGCCCGTCTTATTAATGGTATCTGTTGCTTTTATTCACTTACTACTCGAAAGTCGTCTTTATTCTCGCCCAAAAAACTCCTGTGGCTTATTGTTCAAATTGTCATGTTTCTAAATGTCTGCGCAAGAGTGAAGGTTTCCTGCAAGAGAGTAACGGTTAATGTTATTGGATGTTAATTATTTGACTAGGCTACCTGTATTTGGCATTGTGTTGTTATTTTATTTTTGGCAGTGAAACGAGGCTATTTAGGCGAGAGAGAAAAAACTCACCCAAATATATAGCCCCAATGGAAAATATAAATGTTAGACAGGTTAAAGAAGGATTTTTAAGCCTTGCTTCAATTGAGACATACATTTAACATGTAACAGATTTAAGTGCCTTTGACTGCAATTCTGCTGCGTTTTTCACGCTTAACAGTTTCCTGTGTTTATCAAGAATGGCCCACCACCCAAAGGACATCCGGCCAACTTGCCACAACTGTGGGGACCATTGGAGTCAACATGGGCCAGCATCCCTGTGGAACGCTTTCAACTCATTGTAGTCCATACCCCCCCGACGAATTGAGACTGTTCTTAGGGCAAAAGGGGGTGCAACTCAATATTAGGAAGATGTTCCTAAAGTTTTGTCCTCCCAGTGTATATGTCCAAACTCGTAAAATCTATGGTTCTGGTCTAACTGTACATGTATGAAACCATTTTGTAAGGTAATTGTGGTTTGAGTTGGGGGGGGCTTCCTAAAGGGCATTCAGCTCCATTCAGTGAGAAACTGTGCTAGGCCTAAGCCTGCAGATGACTGTGTCATGTAAATGGCCTGTATTTCAGGGGAAATATTTACAAATGTTCGTATTTGTACATGTAGGCTTTCAATAGGTTAATAGGATACTGCCTTTAATATGTTCAAATATACCAAAGGTCCAACTTGTTGTTGAACTTTCTCCTGTCTTGACCCAGGGATTGGATGAGGCTTTAGCTACATGTCAACACTCACAGGAAGCACCAGCAAAGTATTGGCTGTAGGGCTTTGGAATAACAGCATCATTGTGCCAGATGCTGTTTCTGTTTCTAATACGTTTTAAAATGTGATCTTGTCTGACTGACCAGGATTCTCAGACAGTGGTTGCAACAAAATACTTCATAATCTGATCTGCACCAACTTTGACCTTTTGTATCTGTTTTCATCTGGGTTCTAATGATCAACACCACCAACCAGGCCGAGTGATAAAGGTGGTCAATTGTAGTCTATAAACCTCTTGAGAATGATTAGAAAAGCAACATAAAAGCTTTTTTTTAGGTGAGGATGTTCACTGTATGTTTAATTTCCACACACCACATGAGCACAGTAGTTTCAACTTAGAACTTATGAACAATCATACCGTAGCCTTTAACTAAGACCTGTGCTGTTTGCTGCTAGAAGCTGTTCACTGTTTAGGCTAGTGTTTACTGACCTGTAGAACTACACTCAGCAAAAAAATAAATGTCCCTTTTTCTGGACCCTGTCTTTCAAAAGATAATTCGTAAAAATCCAAATAACTTCACAGATCTTCATTGTAAAAGGGTTTAAACACTGTTTCTCATGCTTGTTCAATGAACCACAAACAAATAATGAACATGCACCTGTGGAACGGTTGTTAAGACACTAACAGCTTACAGACGATAGGCAATTAACTTAGGACACTAAAGAGGCCTTTCTACTGACTCTGAAAAACACCAAAAGACAGGTGCCCAGGGTCCCTGCTCATCTGCGTGAACATGCCTTAGGAGGCATGTGCTGCAAGGAGGCATGAGGACTGCAGATGTGGCCAGGGGAATAACTTGCAATGTCCGTACTGTGAGACGCCTAAGGCAGCACTACAGGGAGACAGGACGGACAGCTGATCGTCCTCGCAGTGGCAGACCACATGTAAGAACACCTGCACAGGCTTGGTACATCCGAACATCACACCTGCAGGACAGGTACAGGATGGCAACAACTACTGCCCAAGTTCATCCAGGAACGCACAATCCCTCCATCAGTGTTCAGACTGTCCATTATAGGCTGAGAGAGGCTGGACTGAGGGCTTGCAGGTCCTCACCAGACATCACCGGCAACAACGTCGCCCATGGGCACAAACTCACCGTCGCTGATTTTTACCCCCCCCCCCCCTTTGTTCAGGGACACATTATTCCATTTCTGTTAGTCACATGTCTGTGGAACTTGTTCAGTTTATGTCTCAGTTGTTAAATCTTGTTATGTTCATACAAATATTTACACATGTTAAGTTTGCTGAAAATAAACGCAGTCGACAGTGAGAGGACGTTTCTTTTTTTGCTGAGTTTATGTGGGTTAAGATGTGCTCTGTGCTATATTAGTGTCCACTGTTCTGAAGCATTTTAGTTTAATTAACGTCAGTCATGAAGCTACACACTGAAGAAGGATGTTAACCCAAAACGTATGTGTATGCTATCCTTGATGCAGTACAAATAATTGTAAAAGATCATCAAAAACTTTTTTACTGTGGATGCTTTAGCTACATTTTTGCATGTGTAGTTTCATTAATCCCTCCTGTTTTCTTTTACAGGTTCTTGCACCATCTATCAAAAGTGAATGGGAAAACCCGAAGAACAGAGATTGAGAAATAGCTTCATAGCATGGCTGTGGCCGGATGTCCAGATTATTTTCTACACCATCCAAATTATCAGGTAAATAATGCATGTCTTTCACTAGACGTTGTGTACCATCTGTATTTCAGTACATTGACCTCTTTGTCTTCGTTCTTGGGTGTTCATGTGTAGATTTTAAATGTTTTCATGTGCCAGAGATATCAATTCATTTGGAATAGCAATTACGAATGTTACAATTGCTCTCATTTACTACTGTGATGTTTTCTGTTAAAACCTTTGGCTTAGACCATAGTTTAACCGCACCATCTATAAGACCTAGCTTCAAAAATGATTTGTTTTCTTTCAGTAACTTTGAGCGTTTACTTGAGCCTGGCTGCAGGGCCAGTTGGGCGGGGTTTTCACTTTTGTGAGTATTCCATTGGTACTTTTTCACAAGGCAAGTTCAAGCAAGCACAACTAAAGTGTTAAAAGGATTTGAAATACTATTTGAACCCAGGTCTGCCATATTTTATAAGCTCTTTATTAGCTGTGGTAATATTATAGTGTTTGCTGAAGCAGCACCATTTGGGATTTGTAACTCTTATTTACACAAGTCATAAACGTAAAAATAAGAATAATAAAACGCTCTATATGCATCTAACATATGGACATGTATATAAAACTATACATGGAGTGGTTAGGAAAAGACTGTTTGAACACTCCCAGTTCCCCTGCTATAAGCCCTCCCTCACCCCAGAGCCAGAGCTGAGGGAAGGCGGGAGAGAGAAGTAAAAACCAGAGCCCCACTCTCTCAGCTGGGCCGTAACAAAAAAACCTTGCTGTGAATGTACCTGTCATGGCCAATAGATTTAGTGGCAGAGCATGAATGAAAACAGAAGAGCCAATGAATGGCAGTGGCATGGACGCACATTCCTTTGGGCTGAATACATTGATGGTGATTCACATGGTGCCTGGCCCAGCATGGGGAATCTGGACCCGACGTAAGACCGTCAGCAGTGGTCTCAATCAATGGATTAACCGGATTGTTTTCACCTTTTTGTTTTTACATTGTCTGTTTCCACGTGCAGCAGTTCAACCCCAGTCCAGTGGGAAATAGACTATCAATCAGCCTGGTCATCCGCCCTGTAGAGGAGATTTCAACCCATCCAGCCCTAAAGGGCTATTTAGGAAGCCTGTGCTGTGGGGATTTTAGCTTGTCATCCACCACCCACCCTCTCCCTTGGGCTTTCATTGTGGTTAAGGCTAAAGAATAGAATATGAATAGACTATGTCCACTTTTCTAGTATCAGACGCACTCGTTTAGTCATGCAGCTAAACACAAAGTATCTCAACTAGCTTAACAGTTCCTAGAAGTAGCTATCCTATGCATCTGATCTCTTCCTCGATGGGCTCATTCACACTGTCAGTTTTTTAATTGGTAAATAATGGGTAGAAACAGCTTCTTTATCCTGGGGTTATATAACTAGTAAATGTTATGGGATTCTGGGCTCAGCTCCAAGGCGGTGTTGGAGAGGGAGCGAGAGAGAGCTGGGTGAACTGACTGGAGGTTTGCCACAGCACTCCAAGGTTGGACTATTGAACTGGATTTTAAATGGATGGAATTGTCTCAGTTCTTGTACTTTCAATTAGAGCTGGACCAAAATCCATATCGCAATAAATTGCATGAATTGATGCAATAACGATAAATAGAACTCTACATTTTTTAAATCCTTTAAACTACTGCTAGTATGATGGATTTTGTCCCATTAAAAATCTCCCATATTAGGAAACGTATATAATTTCAAACTTCACATTTAGTAGTATAGTAGTATAGGCTACTTACAGTAAATGAACGATATCAGCAGAAGTGATGGATCATTTCCGGTTTATCGTCCCAGCTCTACTTTCAATTAAACACTGTGTGAAAGGTCAGGTGTTTGTAGTCCTGATATGAGTTTGTGCTTATGGTCTGGGATGCCAGTGAAGGAGAATTGTATATTCTGAGTCATGTTCATTAGTCACCAAACAGAAGAAAATGGTCAGAAACATTGAGGGTCTGGACACAAACGTTTAATTTTCTGTGGCAAAAAGTTTTCAAGCGTTTTACGTTGCGTGCCCTAATGAACAGAAGTCTGGTTTTTCTTTGTTTGGTAGATCTGGAGGGTCGCATCATGTTTCCGTGTTGGGTCAGTCAGTGATGGATCGATAGACTTCTGTCATCAAAGATGGTACAGTATATAATAGTGCAGTACATACAGTGTGGTCTGAAATGATTGACACCCTTGATAAAGATGAGCAAAAATGACTGTTAAAAATAAATCATTAAAATACTAAACTATATTGTAGGGGGAAATTATATTATTTTATACTAATACGATTGCTCAAATAAGAAGATTTTGTTAACAAATAATAATTTTGACACCCCTAAAGATTATTCTAAATACAGTAGCAATGACTACGTCAAGCTTGTGACTCTACAAAGCTGTTGGATACATTTGCAGTTTATTTAGGTTGTGTTTCAGATCATTTTGTGCCCAATAGAAATGAATGGTAAATAATGTATTGTTTCATTTTGGAGGCACTTTTATTGCAAATAAGAATAGAAAATGTTTCTAAACACTTCTACATTAATGTGGATGCTACCATGATTACGGATAATCCTGAATGAATTGTGAATAATGATGAGTGATAAAGTTACAGAAGGTCAAAGATCACAGCGTGACGTAGTCATTGTGTGCTAGGAATATGGGACCAAACACAACACGTTTGACTACTTTATTTGTAAGAATCTTTAGGGGTGTCAAAAATGTTGCCCCCATAATTGATGACTTGTTCAACAAAATCTCTTTCTCCGAGCAATTGAATTAGTATAAAATAATAAAATGTCCCCATTTTTTGGAACATACAATGTAGCTCAGTATTTAAATGATTTATTTTCTATTATTTTATTTGATCATCTTTATCAAGGGTGCCAATAATTTGGGACCCCACTGTAATTGATGTAGGCCACCGTGTAGGGTTATGATCTTTAACAGTTCATGGACACATGGATTGCCTTCTCGCTCTTGGTTTGCTTCTAATAGGTCTTTGGGTCACAGTGTCTGTCGAGTTAACTTTATTGATCCCCAGAGGGGTGACTGGGGTTTGCCACCAGTGGCAGACATACAAAGCCAGTGAGACAGTTACGTGAAGGTTCACTGGCGGTCCCAGACATACAAAGCCAGTGAGACAGTTACGTGAAGGTTCACTGGCGGTGCCAGACATACAAAGCCAGTGAGACAGTTACGTGAAGGTTCACTGGCGGTGCCAGACATACAAAGACAGTGAGACAGTTACGTGAAGGTTCACTGGCGGTGCCAGACATACAAAGCCAGTGAGACAGTTACGTGAAGGTTCACTGGCGGTGCCAGACATACAAAGCCAGTGAGACAGTTACGTGAAGGTTCACTGGCGGTGCCAGACATACAAAGCCAGTGAGACAGTTACGTGAAGGTTCACTGGCGGTGCCAGACATACAAAGCCAGTGAGACGGTTACGTGAAGGTTCACTGGCGGTGCCAGACATACAAAGCCAGTGAGACGGTTACGTGAAGGTTCACTGGCGGTGCCAGACATACAAAGCCAGTGAGACAGTTGCGTGAAGGTTCACTGGCGGTGCCAGACATTTTTCACCGGGGAAGTTTTTTTCAAGGAAGGACTGTCCAGCCAGCGATCCCAGTTGATTGGTGTTTATTCTGACCATAGACACAAGGAACCACATTAGATGGCTGTAGATTTGTGATTCCTCGCTTGCATGTCAATATCAGACGGGGTATTTTGCAATAAAAAATCATAATAACAAAACAAAAAAACAATAAATATAAGTACCTGACAATAGACACAAGGAAGCACATTAGATGTACAGGACAATTGTATGTTGATGCTTGTAGTGTTGTGATTTGTCTGTTAGCATGGAAATAACATACCGTTACAATTAGAGCATGCTAGCTAACTCGCGCTTACAGCAAATACATACAAAAGCACATCCCAGGATGCCCCCAATATCTAACAGGCACCGTACACATTTATACATCAAGACATGTACGTAATGAACTCGTACACATTGTAAATATGGAAATAGAATAAAGTATTTCAGGACGTGACCTACCAATTGCCTGTCAATATCAGACTGGGAAGAATTTACGTTCGTGATCTCCCGCTATCTCAAAGCATAACCAATGGTAAAGTACATATCGATATGTAAATTCAACCAACCAATGGGAATACATAAACATTGAATACATATTTCTGCAGTGTCAAGTGGAAACATAACCAACCCTGTTAAAAATAAAAAAAAAATATGCCATTTAGCAGACGCTTTTATCCAAAGCGACTTACAGTCATGTGTGCATACATTCTACGTATGGGTGGTCCCGGGAATCGAACCCACTACCCTGGCGTTACAAGCGCCATGCTCTACCAACTGAGCTACAGAAGGATCACTACACAAGCAAAATACACTTGACTTTCAATACATCCTCAAAAACGTTCATAATGTTACCTGAGAAGATCCTGTATATGAGGGGATACATTCCATAGCTTACTATTATTGTAGCCAGGCTGCCTTGCTAGACACTAGCTCGTTTTTACAACTCTGCAACTCTGTCAAGTGCGACAATTTTGAAACTGTCTGTCTGTTGGTCATACGTTCTCCATGGTGATCTCTCTGCTCTTGTCCGCCTGTAACCGCTGTCCTAGTAAACAGTCCAACCTGGTCTCTCAAAAGGTGAAATGCTTTTACAGGTTGAGGGGCTTAATATGATAGTAGAAACAAGATCATAGGTCCATCACAGCCTAATCCAGCCTTCCAGGAATCTAAACTCAGACCATCTCCTGTGCATGAGGCACTTTGAGGGTGCTACACACCATTAATCATGTTAGAGTTCAAAGCCACAGAGCCGCTCTGACTATTGTAACATATGTCCACTACTCGAAAACAGCCAATGCAGTGAGGTTCGTAAATATGTAATAATGAACCATCGGACTATGGCTGCTACACAGCTGTGGACTTAGTATTGAGCTCAGGAGTCTGTGTTAAATAGTATTGTGGTTAGTTTAATGTTTTAGTGTACTGAATAGACTAGGCATATTCCTTGGAAACAGAGGTTGGCCTACTTGCTAAAGTAGTTTCCATTTGTCAAGATGGCTTACGGTTTCAGTTTATACTTACTGTAAAATGTAAATAGGATTCCGTGCAGGCCTAAACTCTGAAGAAAATAAGTGACATTTAAAGATGCACTATGCAGAAATTGCTCCACCATTTCCTGGTTGCTACAAAGGGTACCACTTTACTTGACACCCAGCATCATAACACGTAATGACACGGTCATAACCATGTCATAACAGCTGACATAACTTGTTATAATATGGTCATAATACTGTCATGACACATATTTAGACCTGTTGTGACATATATTGTGTTATTTCTTAGCTGGTTATGACACCTACATACAGTGTGTCAAAACCTACCACACACGGCAAAACATTCCATTACACCATAACTTACATGTCAACATTATGTTTATGCTATATATATATATTATTATTTTTTAAAATTGACAATTAAAATTAAGTGATTGTTATTGTGCACATATTGATGTCAGACATGCACCTACACCAATGCTGTGTTGCTGATGACTGGAATGAATGCAGCAGCAGATTTCAGGAGCAGGACAAGACACCCTCTTTTTGACTGATATACGGGCATGTACGGCATTATTATGATGTTCATAATGCTTCTTGACAGTGTCATTACATGTATTTTCTTAGTCCAGTTGACCCAGGATGGCCATAATGCTTCATGACAGTGTCATAAAGTGTATTTTCTTAGTCCAGTTGACCCAGGATGGCCATAATGCTTCATGACAGTGTCATAAAGTGTATTTTCTTAGTCCAGTTGACCCAGGATGGCCATAATGCTTCGTGACAGTGTCATAACATGTATTTTCTTAGTCCAGTTGACCCAGGATGGCCATAATGCTTCATGACAGTGTTATTAAAAATATGATGAGAAAGCATGACTGTAAAGAATTCATGATAACAACTAAGGATTTAAGAAACAAACTTTCAAACGAAAGGAAACTTCTTGAAAGGGAAAAACTAATTTGAATTTTGACACTTTTATGTATCATTTGGTCGGCAGCTATGTTGACTCTGTTTGTGTCCCGAATGGCATCCTATCCCCCATGTAGTGCACTACTTTTGACCAGGGCCCATAGGGCTCTGGTCAAAATAAGTGCACTACGTAGTGAATATCATGCCATTTGGGACACAGGCTCTGGCTTCATGCTGCTGTAGCCATTAAAACTGATCTTATTCCCTGAAACACATCAGTCTTTGCAGAGCAGTGCATTTTTCGCCTTGAGTTTTATAGGTGTTTTTAGAGTGAATGAAGTGGGGATTTTTCTGGCAGAAGCATGTGGTTTCCTGTTCCTGGAAATCAAGCTTTTTTGTTCTGGTTTTTCTTGGAAGTAAATAGGGAGATTAAAAAATCTGGTTCTTTTACTTTATTTTTTGAGACACTGACCAACAGGAAAGGTTTGGGTTGAGCTGCGTTTGTTGAATCAGGATGCATTTTAGGCATCTAGTGGGTTACATGACAAATGTGCCCTGACTTGTAAAAGAAGGTCAGTG
Organism: Oncorhynchus gorbuscha; assembly: GCF_021184085.1. Taxonomy (NCBI): domain Eukaryota; kingdom Metazoa; phylum Chordata; class Actinopteri; order Salmoniformes; family Salmonidae; genus Oncorhynchus; species Oncorhynchus gorbuscha. The sequence goes on from NC_060191.1 coordinate 16,455,417, forward strand.
TTTCAAAGCCTCTCTCTCTCTACCAGAGAAACCCCAGAGGAAACCGTAGGCTTATCTACATAAACATACAGCAATAAAATCTGCTATTTAAATTGGTATTTGACTTTACCATGATGTTGCAGGGCTAAGTATCCTACTGAATCAGGCTACTAGACTAGGAGTTTGACGTCATCTAGCAGTAGAGTAGGCCATTTCACCCTAGCCTCTAATCCACAATAGATCCATGCACTTGTATTTAGGTTAGCATGCAATGAAATGTAACTCTATGACAATTGGACCACTTATTGTTTTTATTCGGGAGAGTTAAACAATGTGACTTTTGAACGTAACAGATTGACCAATGGAAGTTCAAGGTGGGAGAAATTGTGATCTTTTCTGGAATGTGAAGTAGCATTTAAATGATCCTTACTGTGAGGATTATGCTGCTTTTTTAGAGCGCTAACATTTAGGAAATGCCTCATGACTGTTAGTAATGCACTATGCAAAACCACAACATCAGTTATCGAGGAAAGTGAACCAGTGTTGAGTATTATGAATACGCCTACCAGAGTAGAACCTAGGCCTAAACATGAATAGGCCCCGACTTGTTCAGTGAGGTAGCCCTGCATGTGGAAAGAGGCTGTGTTTATTTTATACTGTAGTGGGTGTACTGGGTGTGATAGTGCCGGACGATGGCAATACAGGAATGACGTACAGTAGCCTACTGTATGTACTTAACAGCTGTTAGGCTATTCTATATCCACCCATTACTGTGGAAACAAATAATAGGCCACGCCTACTCTCATTCTCGTTCTCTCACTCTGTGTGTCTTCAAAGAGACAGCACAGTGTGGAAAGTCCAAATTGAACTCTTTTTACTTAATTATGTAGGCTAATAAGGAACTCAAATTGCTCTCAGGGTGTTTAAGAACATTCTATTCTAACAGACTAGCCTTGACGAGGACTGTCAGCAAATCAATCCTTTTTATCGTATACAACACGAGTTATTTTTTAAACCGAAAGCATAGTGCTTCTTCTTAGCAAAGCCCCATGAAGGACCCATGTATGATTATTGTGTCAGGCACTCCCCTTTCAACACCGCAACCCTAACATTCGTCTTGTCTTGACCTTGTTCAAACCCCTAACCTCAGCCTGAACCATACCACTGTCCCTGTTCTTAACCCTTAACCCTGACCTTATCTTGGAACCTACCGTAGTCCTGGTCCCATATCTGCCTTATATCTGCCCCTTTTTATAAACCTGACCCCAACTTTACTATGACCCCTCTCTACGCACTAACCCTAGCCTACGTTTGAGTTTGTGGCAGAGTAGATCATGGAAAAATATGAGTTATTTCTATGGTGTAGAATGTAGGTGGCCATGTTTTGAGATAGCATCACTAAAACAAAGTGTTGTAGTTGTACTTTATCTACCGCTATAAACCCAACATATAGTGGTTAGGTCAATAGCTTCTTCTCGGAGTGTCTGAATTGAGCAGGTGTTCGTTTCCAACTCCATGTTAATATAGAGTAGTAATACTGCTGGAAGACTTGGCTGAGAAGAATTATCCTGTGGAAGCCAACAAAACGTTGTCCTAGTCCTATTAAAACCTTTCGGAGCATGATACCAGCGTGCAGATTTGGGTGGGGCTCACTGGAGCTGAACCCTGGGCTCGCTGGGACTGGCATACATGGTTGGCCCCATCCCAGTAAGAATGTCACTGGCTTCAGCCATTTGGGGGGTGGGAGTCAGTCGGGGCTGGGTGGGTGGGATCAGTCACGCTCTGGTAGCTGGACCTTTAGCCCTGTCTAGTCTGGTGGTGTCGACCATGTCCAGACACTTTGCACTGGGATTAGTTTGGAGTCAGGAGGACGAGACTGGAGAGGGCCACCACTATACTGCTGCTGCTTTTTCTCAGTGAGTTGATTTAGATCGTATTAAAAACCGGTTTGAGTTTGAAAGGGTTATTTTTACGCGGCCTAACTAAGATTGTGTAGAGTTTATTTATTGAAGTGGGCTCCTTGAAGTTGTGAATCATACTTACCAAGGGTCAACCATGAAAACCGGTGTTCAAAATTATGAAAGAATGTTCGAGCCTCTTCAATTTCACAACAAAACCATTTTATAAATCATATTACCTCTCTCACTGAGGCATTATAACAGCTACAGCTTTTTCTGCCGTATCAAGAGGTCTTGGTGGGTGTGTGTGTCAGTGTGTGTGTCAGTGTGTGTGTCAGTGTGTGTGTGTCAGTGTGTGTGTCTGTGTGTGTGTCTGTGTGTGTGTCTGTGTGTGTGTCTGTGTGTGTGTCAGTGTGTGTGTCTGTGTGTGTGTCTGTGTGTGTGTCTGCATGTGTGTCTGTGTGTGTGTCTGTGTGTGTGTCTGTGTGTATGTCTGTGTGTGTGCGTGCGTGCGTGCGTGTGAGAGCATCCTAGCAAGCCAAACACAGAAGTCCACCACAGTACATTCTGTTCCCACGGCATGCTGTGAGTGCTCCAATCAGTGCTGGCATTATGGATCTCCCACACTTATTTTGTAGTGATTTATTATTCTTTTAATTGTTTTTGTCCAAGAAGACACAGTGTTCTCTGTGAGCATGTGTTTCTGTGGGAAGCCCTCTAATCGTGAGTTCTCTGCTACTCGCTGTTTAGGCCTACATCTGAGGCAGAACAAAGCAATAAAGAAAACAACTAGCCTTGCTATAAAGAAAACAACTAGCCTTGCTATAAAGAAAACAACTAGCCTTGCTATAAAGAAAACAACTAGCCTTGCTATAAAGAAAACAACTAGCCTTGCTATAAAGAAAACAACTAGCCTTGCTATAAAGAAAACAACTAGCCTATCTACCGAACAACTAGCATAAACACTGGGGAGAACTGTGAACATTGGCTGTCAACGCTGTGGTTCACCTGGCCGATCGCTTTTCACACCTGTACTATCTCCTCTGGACACCGTTCTACTGAACACATTCTATGGTTATACTGAACACATTCTATGGTTATACTGAACACATTCTATGGTTATACTGAACACATTCTATGGTTATACTGAACACATTCTATGGTTATACTGAACACATTCTATGGTTATACTGAACACATTCTATGGTTATACTGAACACATTCTATGGTTATACTGAACACATTCTATGGTTATACTGAACACATTCTATGGTTATACTGAACACATTCAATGCCTGCATTAATATCCTATAGACCGAAAAACGAGTCCTTCTGCTGTGGACTAACAGGGAAAGCAGACCGGACGAGTTTTGTGCGCAAGTGTTACAATATAAATGAACGTGTCCATGTTATTCACTCATTTTATCCATGCACATCAACGAGTGCCTGTGTTGCCGAATGCTAAAATACGCGCGGCAATCTTCTCATTGGTTTTCACAAGCATACAAAGCATACATGCTTGAAAGATGAAAGAGGAGAGTTAATCAACGATAACTAACTAAAAACTAACTAGGCTTCCCTTTTATCTGTGGATTAATCATCGGAGAATATAAACACACGATTTTGTATGACTCCTGATCAAAACTTTACAAAGATCCAGCAAAAAAAGGACCATATGCATTTCAGGTTAAATAACAACCCCAATGTTCATCTCCTAGGACCAACTAGCTAGCAATAGCTTACTGCCACAGTAACTGCTTTCTAGGCCTCGACTGAAGACAACAGCTTACTGCCACAGTAACTGCTTTCTAGGCCTCGACTGAAGACAACAGCTTACTGCCACAGTAACTGCTTTCTAGGCCTCGACTGAAGACAACAGCTTACTGCCACAGTAACTGCTTCCTAGGCCTCGACTGAAGACACCAGCTTACTGCAACAGTAACTGCTTTCTAGGCCTCGACTGAAGACAACAGCTTACTGCCACAGTAACTGCTTTCTAGGCCTCGACTGAAGACAACAGCTTACTGCCACAGTAACTGCTTTCTAGGCCTCGACTGAAGACAACAGCTTACTGCCACAGTAACTGCTTCCTAGGCCTCGACTGAAGACACCAGCTTACTGCAACAGTAACTGCTTTCTAGGCCTCGACTGAAGACAACAGCTTACTGCCACAGTAACTGCTTCCTAGGCCTCGACTGAAGACACCAGCTTACTGCCACAGTAACTGCTTCCTAGGCCTCGACTGAAGACAACAGCTTACTGCCACAGTAACTGCTTCCTAGGCCTCGACTGAAGACAACAGCTTACTGCCACAGTAACTGCTTCCTAGGCCTCGACTGAAGACAACAGCTTACTGCCACAGTAACTGCTTTCTAGGCCTCGACTGAAGACAACAGCTTACTGCCACAGTAACTGCTTCCTAGGCCTCGACTGAAGACAACAGCTTACTGCCACAGTAACTGCTTTCTAGGCCTCGACTGAAGACAACAGCTTACTGCCACAGTAACTGCTTCCTAGGCCTCGACTGAACACAACTGCTTACTCCCACAGTAACTGGGAGGCTCCCAAGTGGCACAGTGGTCTAATGCACTGCATCTCAGTGCTAGAGGCTGTGATTGGGAGTCCTATAGGGCGGTGCACAATTGGCCCAGCATTGTCTGGGTTTGGCCGGGGTAGGCCGTCATTGTAAATAAGAATTTGTTCTTAACTGTCTTGCCTAGTTAAATAAAAACTGCTTCCTAGGCCTTGACTGCAGACAACAGTTTACTGCAACAGTAACTGCTTCCAAGCCCTTGAATGAAGACAACTGCTTACTGCAACAGTAACTGCATTTTACATTACATTTACATTTAAGTCATTTAGCAGACGCTCTTATCCAGAGCGACTTACAAATTGGTGCATTCACCTTATGACATCCAGTGGAACAGTCACTTTACAATAGTGCATCTAAATCTTAAAGGGGGGGTGAGAGGGATTACTTATCCTATCCTAGGTATTCCTTAAAGAGGTGGGGTTTCAGGTGTCTCCGGAAGGTGGTGATTGACTCCGCTGTCCTGGCGTCGTGAGGGAGTTTGTTCCACCATTGGGGGCCAGAGCAGCGAACAGTTTTGACTGGGCTGAGCGGGAACTGTACTTCCTCAGTGGTAGGGAGGCGAGCAGGCCAGAGGTGGATGAACGCAGTGCCCTTGTTTGGGTGTAGGGCCTGATCAGAGCCTGGAGGTACTGAGGTGCCGTTCCCCTCACAGCTCCGTAGGCAAGCACCATGGTCTTGTAGCGGATGCGAGCTTCAACTGGAAGCCAGTGGAGAGAGCGGAGGAGCGGGGTGACGTGAGAGAACTTGGGAAGGTTGAACACCAGACGGGCTGCGGCGTTCTGGATGAGTTGTAGGGGTTTAATGGCACAGGCAGGGAGCCCAGCCAACAGCGAGTTGCAGTAATCCAGACGGGAGATGACAAGTGCCTGGATTAGGACCTGCGCCGCTTCCTGTGTGAGGCAGGGTCGTACTCTGCGGATGTTGTAGAGCATGAACCTACAGGAACGGGCCACCGCCTTGATGTTAGTTGAGAACGACAGGGTGTTGTCCAGGATCACGCCAAGGTTCTTAGCGCTCTGGGAGGAGGACACAATGGAGTTGTCAACCGTGATGGCGAGATCATGGAACGGGCAGTCCTTCCCCGGGAGGAAGAGCAGCTCCGTCTTGCCGAGGTTCAGCTTGAGGTGGTGATCCGTCATCCACACTGATATGTCTGCCAGACATGCAGAGATGCGATTCGCCACCTGGTCATCAGAAGGGGGAAAGGAGAAGATTAATTGTGTGTCGTCTGCATAGCAATGATAGGAGAGACCATGTGAGGTTATGACAGAGCCAAGTGACTTGGTGTATAGCGAGAATAGGAGAGGGCCTAGAACAGAGCCCTGGGGGACACCAGTGGTGAGAGCGCGTGGTGAGGAGACAGATTCTCGCCACGCCACCTGGTAGGAGCGACCTGTCAGGTAGGACGCAATCCAAGCGTGGGCCGCGCCGGAGATGCCCAACTCGGAGAGGGTGGAGAGGAGGATCTGATGGTTCACAGTATCGAAGGCAGCCGATAGATCTATGAGGATGAGAGCAGAGGAGAGAGAGTTAGCTTTAGCAGTGCGGAGCGCCTCCGTGATACAGAGGAGAGCAGTCTCAGTTGAATGACTAGTCTTGAAACCTGACTGATTTGGATCAAGAAGGTCATTCAGAGAGAAGACAGCTTAGTATGTAGTCTTCTTACTCAATCTAGAAGCTGGTTCTAGTTCATTAGTCTCTTTGCCATAATCTCATATCCAGCCTAAAACATGGGGTGGTTTGGTGGAAGAAGAGGCAACTTGGTATGTTGCCTCTTTATGGTAGTGCCCTGCGCTGCTCTGAGGGGATGCTCTGGTTTAGAAAGGCAGGAGAAGAGCCAAGTATAGGCCTGTACACACACATACACGCGCACTTGGGCGTACACGCACTGCGATGAGATTGTGTTTTTTTTAAACCTCATGATGGACCAGATTGATACTGCATACAATACGGTCTTAACCAAATGAATGTTCCTCTGCGTGTTAGACTAGATAGACAAAGACAAACCCAGTGTTATGATGTGATGCTGAAGTTGTGAATAAACTCTTTTGGCATGACTGCTATGTTGGCTTTTTTCTCAGCAGGACAATGTGGACCGAGCCTCCAATCACAGACCAGCAGATCTAATTGGGCCGAGTTTCCAGAAGTCAACCAATCGGAACTCTCCAAACCATCAAGGTTGGTGTTCTTAGAATGTCAGTACTTAGAAAATGGAAATATTCATTTGATAATTGTGTCACTGCTCAAATTATTTGACAGATGTAGACTAGTTATATGGTGAAAGTGTTGATGGTCTGTCAGTACATTTAGTAGGATGTAATTTATTTGAGGCTGCATAATTGACCTCAGAAAACAAAGACAACTGTTTAATAATAATAATCACCGTTTTTTGCTCTGAGAATACTAACAAGATTCTGTTCTGAAATGCAGCCTATTTGTATTGGAATTGCAGCTTCAGACGATCCTTATCACATTGTTAATTCTCAGATCTGAGATTTGCGCTTCTCATTTTCTGTATTACTGTGTGTGTGTGTGTGTGTGTGTGTGTGTGTGTGTGTGTGTGTGTGTGTGTGTGTGTGTGTGTGTGTGTGTGTGTGTGTGTGTGTGTGTGTGTGTGTGTGTGTGTGTGTGTCTTTTCAGTGTTTGTGTGTGCATGCGCGCACGCTTTGATATGGGTGGGGGGTTACTGTTGACGCGTTTTATGGCAGAGGGCTCCGTCGCTCATTAATTTCAGATTAGGATGTATATTCTGGGGCTCTTCCGCTGTAAACATTTCAGCAGTTCAAAGAGTGATTTGTAAAGACATGGGGTGCCATTATAATTAAGCTTTCAATCTAATTGTGCTATACAAATTTCATCCATGATAATCGGAGCATGAGATTTACGCACAATATTGCCCCAGCATGGGATGTAAAGCTTGAAGGTTTTTGAACTGTCTGGTAGTGGATGAGAAAGCTTGGTGCTGTCGTGGAAATAAATGGAGCAGAAATTAGATTTGACATTTTTTTTACTGTCAAGGGAGAGTACTGCACTGGAATTTATGACTAGGAAAACAGATAATAATTTTCACAGTGATTCAAATGACAAATGATCTATAATAATATGAGAGTTTGGGTAAAAAAGAAAAGAATGCTAGAAAAGAATGCTTTGTAAAAAATATATTTGCCACAAAATGTTTAATATGTGCAAAGACCTCCCTCCCTCCATAATATGAAGATCAGATTGAGGGAATAAATAAATTAATCAGGGATTGCATTGATAACCATTGTATACTTAAAAGGCAACTGTTCATTGTTTAAACCGTTGAAACTATACATTTCAACATTGGTCAATATTATTGATATAGAATCTTTGTTAACACAGTGTCTAATATCCATATAGGGATGGGCATTTACATTTGTTTTTTAAAATTGTTTGAGTATCAAATAAAAGACAAACTAGTTTTTCAACCACTCCACAAATTTCTTGTTAACAAACTATAGTTTGGCAAGTCGGTAAGTCACTGTATCACAATTCCAGTAAGTCAGAAGTTTACATACACTAAATTGACTGTGACATTAAACAGTTTGGAAAATTCCAGAAAATGTCTTGGCTTTAGAAGCTTCTGAACGGCTAATTTACATAATTTGAGTCAATTGGAGGTGTGTACCTGTGGATGTATTTCAAGGCCTACCTTCAAACTCAGTGCCTCTTTGCTTGACATCATGGGAAAATCAAAAGAAATCAGCCAAGACATGAGAAAAACTATTGTAGACCTCCACAAGTCTGGTTCATCCTTGGGAGCCTGAAGGTACCACGTTCATCTGTACAAACAATAGTATGCAAGTATAAACACCATGGGTTCACGCAGCCGTCATACCACTCAGGAAGGAGGCACGTTCTGTCTCCTAGAGATGAACGTACTTTGGTGCAAAAGGTTAAAATCAATCACAGAACAACAGCAAAGGACCCTGTGAAGATGCTGGAGGAAACAGTTACAAATGTATCTTTTTCCACCAGTAAAACGAGTTCTATATCAACATAACCTGAAAGGCCGCTCATCAAGGAAGATGCCACTGCTCCATAACCGCCATAAAAAAGACAGACTACGGTTTGCAACTGCACATAGGGACAAAGATTTGTTGAATTGTGGCCCATTCCTCCTGACAGAGCTGATGTAACTGAGTCGGATTTGTAGGCCTTCTTGCTTGGTGTCATTTTCCATTTGGACCAAGCTTTAACTTCCTGACTGATGTCTTGAGATGTTGCTTCAATCTATCCACATAATTCCCCCCCCCCATGATGCCATCTATTTTGTGAAGTGTACCAGTCCCTTCTGCAGCAAAGCACCCCTACAACATGATGCTGCAACCCCGTGCTTCACGGTTGGGATGGTGTTCTTCGGCTTGCAAGCCTCCCTTTTTCCTCCAAACATAATGATGGTCTTTATGGCCAAACAGTTCTATTTTTGTTTCATCAGACCAGAGGGCATTTCTAATACAGGGAATTCTTACTAGGATTAAATGTCAGTAATTGTGAAAAACTGAGTTTAAATGTATGTGTAACATACAGTGCCGAATTTATCAAAACGATTACAGATAAAACATTATAATTGCTAAATTTCCCCATATACAGTACCAGTCAGTACCAGTAAAATTGTAAAAAATTTAAAACTATTTTCTACATTGTAGAATAATATTGAAGACTATGAAATAACACATATGGAATAATGTGGTAACCAAAAAAGTGTTAAACAAACCAAACTATATTTTAGATCCTTCAAAGTAGCCACCTTTTGCCTTGATTACATTTTTGCACACTCTTGGCATTCTCTCAACCAGCTTCACCTGGAATGCTTTTCCAACAGTCTTGAAGGAGTTCCCACATATGCTGAGCACTTGTTGGCTGCTTTTCCTTCACTCTGTGGTCCAACTCATCCCGAACCATCTCAATTGGGTTGAGGTTGGGTGATTGTGGAGGCCAGGTCATCTGATGCAGCACTCCATCACTCTCCTTCTTGGTCAATTAGCCCTTACACAGCCTGGAGGTTTGTTGGGTCATTGTCCAGTTGAAAGCAAATGATAGTCCCACTTACGCAAACCAGATGGGATGGAATATTGCTGCATAATGCTGTGGTAGCCAAGTGTGCCTGGAATTCTAAATAAATCAGACAGATAGTGTCACCAGCAATGCACCATCACACCTCCTCCTCCAAGCTTCACGGTGGAAACCACACATGCAGAGGTCATCCGTTCACCTACCCTGCGTCTCACAAAGACACGGCGGTTGCAACAAATTATCTTACATTTAGACTCATCAGACCAAAGGACAGATTTCCACCGGTCTAATGTCCATTGCTCGTGTTTCTTGGTCCAAGCAAGTCTCTTCTTGTTATTGGTATTCTTTAGTAGTTGTTTCTTTGCAGCAATTTGAACAAGAAGGCCTGATTCACACAGTCTCCTCTGAACAGTTGATGTTGGGATGTTTCTGTTACTTGAACTCTGAAGCATTTATTTGGGTTGAAATTTATGAGGCTGGTAACTCTAATGAACTTATCCTCTGCATCAGAGGTAACTCTGGGTCACCCTTTCCTGTGAGGGTCCTTATGAGAGCCAGTTTCATCATAGCGCTTGATGGTTTTTGCGACTGCATTTGAAGAAACTTTACAATTTCTTGAAATGTTCAGTGTTGACTGACCTTCATGTCTTTAAGTAATGATGGACAGCCCTTTCTCTTTGCTTATTTGAGCTGTTCTTGCCAAAGACTTGGTCTTTTACCAAATCTTCTGTATACCACCCCTACCTTGTCACAACACAACTGATTGGCTCAAAAGCATTAAGAAGGAAAAATTTCCACAAATGTACTTTTAACAAGGCACACCTGTTAATTGAAATGCATTCCAGGTGACTACCTCATGAAGCTGGTTGAGAGAATGCCAAGAGTGTGCAAAGCTGTCATCAAGGCAAAAGGTGGCTACTTTAAAGAGTCTCATCTCAAATATGTATATGGTAGGCTCGTGTCTCTGGGCAACTCACGGCTGTGCTTGCCTTTGTAGTTTGTAATAGTTTGCAAGCCCTGCCACATTCGACGAGCGTCGGAGCCGGTGTAGTATGATTCAGTCTTCGCCCTGTATTGATGCTTTGCCTGTTTGATGGTTCGTCGCAAGGCATAGCGGGATTTCTTGTAAGCTTCCGGGTTAGAGTCCCGAACCTTTAAAGCGGCAGCTCTTCCCTTTAGCTCAGTGCGAATGTTGCCTGTAATCCATGGCTTCTGGTTGGGGTATTATGTACTGTCACTGTGGGGACGACGTCCTCGATGCACTTATTGATAGAGCCAGTGACTGATTTGGTTGATTCCTCAATATCATCGGAAGAATCCCGGAACATGTTCCAGTTTGTGATGGCAAAACAGTCCTGTAGTTTAGCATCTGCTTCCTCTGACCATGTTTCTATAGACCGAGCCACTGGTGCTTCCTGCTTTAATATTTGCTTGTAAGCAGGAATCAGGAGGGTAGAGTTGTGGTCACATTTACCAGATGGAGGGCGAGGGAGAACTTTGTACGCGTCTCTGTGTGTGGAGTACAGATGATCTAGAATTTTTCCCTCTGGTTGCATATTTAACATGTTGATAGAGATTTGGTAGAACTGATTTAAGTTTCCCTGCATTAAACTCTCAGGCCACTTGGAGCGCCGCCTCTGGGTGAGTGGTTTGCTTATTTCCTTATACAGCTGACTGAGTGCTGTCTTAGTGCCAGCATCTCTTTGTGGTGGTAAATAAACAGCCACGAAAAGTATAGCTGAGAACTAACTCTAGGCAAGTAGTGTGGCCTGCAATTTATCACAATATACTCTACTTCAGGCGAGCAAAATCTAGAGACTTCCTTAGATTTCGTGCACCAGCTGTTGTTTACAAATATGCACAGACCCCCCCCCCTCGTCTTTCCAGAGTGTGCTGTTCTATCCTGCCGGCGCAGCGTGTATCCCGCTAGCTGAATATCCATGTAGTCATTCAGCCACGATTCCATGAAACATAGGATATTACAGTTTTTGATGTCCTGTTGGTAGGATATTCGTGATCGTACCTCGTCTAATTTATTGTCCATTGATTGCACATTGGCGAGTAATATTGACGGCAGCTTTCCCACTCGCCTTCTGCGGGTCCTGGCGAGGCAGAGACGTGCCTAACGCTTTGTTGCCACACAGTATTAGACTATTTTTTTTGCCTCTGTTTAGAGATCAAGTTTTGACATCAGTTCCAGTATTTGAGTACTCTATTACTCATGCTCATCCCTAAATCCATAGCACAATGTTTATGACATCAAAGCTCATACATATTTCTGGAACATATTTCTGGTGCCTTGACATTGTTGTAGTGCTATAATCCTCTGTGAAATTCCGATCTCTTTTTCCACAAAACCCACACTTGTGCTTATAGGATTTTAATAGAGCTGAGGGCTAAGACCTACTTTGTGTGTTTGTCATAAACCTCATTGGTGCTTTTAGGCAGAAAGAACAAGTCTTTTGTTGGAACGGCACCCTGAATAATGAGATATTTCAGGAATGAGAAGGATTGAAGCAGTTTGTTATAGGTCAAAGGACAGATATAATTAGTCAACACACACTAATGTACTGTACAAATTGACCCGGGTATGTCATGACATGTTCTTATGAGATGTTATAACATTGTTGTGTTAAGAAATGTCTTGATGTCAAGGTGCAGTTTTGTTGACATGGCTAAATCCTTTCGCAGATAATTAAGTACTTTTGTAGCGAGAATTAGTACAAGGCCGAAATGAGGTGAAAGATTATTTGGGTTTTGTGCTGGCACTGTGTGTGTGGGGGTGTGGGGGTGTATCATGGTGTTGTGCTGTTAATGGAACTACAGGTTTTAAGTCTCTGGTGTGGTAGTTTTGCCATTATTTCTTGTGTCCTATTTACCAGTCCAGTAGTAGTCTAGTATTTGTTGCCTTTGCAGCCTTTCACAGCCTTTGCAGTCTGCCTTTAGTTCAGTGTTGTTGCTTTAACTATTTGACTTACTATTTCCTTTGTTCATACATAGGCTACACTGAAGGCCAGGTGCGGTCTGGTCACTGAAGGGTTAATATGAGATCTTTATCATACAGAACTGTGGTATGTATGCAGTGAATAATGTGTTTGGGCTCCATTCTTAAAGAAACCTCATGGGACGCTCCCCTTCAAAATGATTGGTTCCTCCTCTCTCTCCCATACATTCCCATGAGTGGGGCTGGGCAGGTGGGAGAGAGATTAGCAGGAGATATCAAATAAACACTGCTGCCTACATCCCAAATGACACCCTATTTCCCATTTAGTGCACTACTTTTGACCGGAGCCTTATGGGCACTGCTCTGTTCAAAAGTAGTGCACCATTTAGGGGATAAAGTGACCTGTGGCCCTTGGTCTAAAGTAGTGCACTATAAGGATAGGGTGCCATTTGGGACATAGCTACTGTTGCTGCTACCCTGGCTAGGCTGTTTGTGAGCAGCAGGATCTTATCCTCATTCTCCACCCACTTGCTCACTCCCCACTCCCTGTCATGGATTGAACAATGGTGGGCACTCCCTCTCCAGCCAATCTTTACACCAATGCAATGCTTTAAAATCCTTGACGGGGATTGTGCAAGTTCACACTTTGGGAGAAGTGTGGAGAGTCGCGATGCAGCCTTCAGCTATTGCAAATGGAGATAAGTCATGGTGGAGTGCAGGAGGCTGGGGTTACGTCCCAAATGGCACCCTATTCCCTATGTAATGCACTATAGGGCTCATAAGGCTCTGGTCAAAAGTAGTGCACTATTAAGGGAATAGATGAGGCCTTAACAACATCAACTTAGTGAATAATGTTAAAAGGGCCAGAAATAATTAGACACCTGTGATAATCTGAAGTACCCAAAAATGGCCACTAGATGTCTTGTGATAGTTTACATAAAATCCTTGAAAGATGCCAACATTCTGGTAGTTTACTGGTAAACTTAGAAAGTTTCCAGTAATATACTCTCCTTTTGCAAACCTAGGCTGAAGCATAGGGCTGTACTCAAAATGGCACCCTCTTTCCTATATAGTGTACTATTTTTGACCAGAGCCCTATGGACCATAGTGTGCCATTTGGGACGAACAAGACTGATGGCAGGTTGGATGGGGAGCGTCACTGCACAGCTATTTTCAGGTTTCTCCAGAGATGTTTGATTGGGTTCAAGTCTGGGCTCTGGCTGGGCTACTCAAGGACATTCAGAGATTTGTCCCGACGCCACTTCTACGTTGTCTTGGCTGTGTGCTTAGGGCCGTTGTCCTGTTGGAAGGTGAACCTTCGCTCTAGTCTGAGGTCCTGAGCACTCTGGAGCAGGCTTTCATTAAGGATTTCTCTGTACTTCTCTGCACCGTTCATCTTTCAGGCCAAAGAGTTTAATCTTGCTTCTCGTGTTCTGAGAGTCCTTTAGGTGCCTTTTGGCAAACTCCAAACAGGCGGTCATGTGCCTTTTACTGAGGACTGTCTTCCGTCAGGTCACTCTACCATAAAGGCCTGATTGTTGGAGTGCTGCAGAGATGGTTGTCCTTCTGAAAGGTTCTTCCATCTCCACATAGGAACTTTGGAGCTCTGTCAGAGTGACCATTGGGTTCTTGGTCACATCCCTGACCTAGGCCCTTCTCCCCTGATTGCTCAGTTTGGCCAGGCGGCCAGCGCTAGGAAGAGTCTTGGTGGTTCCAAACTTCTTCCCTTTCAGAATGATGGAGGCCACCGTGTTCTTGGGGACTTTCAATGCTGCATACATTTTTTGGTACCCTTCCCTGTGCTTCGACACAATCCTGTCTCAGAGCTCTACGGACAATTCCTTCGACCTCATGGCTTGATTTTTCCTTTGACATGCACTGTCAACTGTGGGACGTTATATAAACAGGTGTGGGCCTTTCCAAATAATGTACATTCAATTTAATTTACCTCAGGTGGACTCCAATCAAGTTGTAGAAACATATTAAGGATGATCAATGGAAACAGGATGCACCTAAGCTCAATTTTGAGTCTCATAGCAAAGGGTCTGAATACTCATGTAAACAAGGTATTTCTGTTTTTAAATTTTTTTAATTAATTTGCAAAAATGTTGTTTAAAAAAATAATGTTTTTGCTTTGTCATTATGGGGTATTGTGTGTAGATTGATGAGGATTTATTTTTATTCAATCAATTTTAGAGTAAGGCTGTAATGTAACAAAATGTGGAAAAAGGGAAGGGTTCTGAATAAATTCAGAATGCACTGTATGTTTGGAACATCAAATCGCAATACATTTGCCATATCGAATCACAATACATATAGAATCAGCACTTAAGTATTGTGATCATATCATATTGTGAGGTCCCTGGCAATTCCCTGGCAATTCCCTAGTTTATACTACTTAATATCTTTCAAATTATGTGTCTGTTATTTAATAGTTTTAACATATGATCACTCAGAAACATTTGCACAAAATCTTTTTTCTCTCAAATGCATATCCCTGTTAATGAGGATTTCTCCTCTGCCAAGCCAATCAATCCACCGGACAGGTGTGGCATAACAAGAAACTGATTAAACAGCATGATTGTTAAACTGGTGTACCTTGTGCTGGGGACAACAAAAAGCCACACTAAAATGTGCAGTTTTGTCACACAACTTAATGCCACAGATGTCTGAAGTCTTGAGGGAACTTGCAATTGGCATGCTGACTGCAGGAATGTCCACCAGAGCTGTAGAATTTCATGTTAATAATTTCTCCACCATAAGCTGCCTCCGTCATTTTATAGAATTTGGAAGTATGTCCAACTGGCCTCATAACCGCAGACCATGTGTATGGCGTCGTAAGGGCGAGCGGTTTTCTGATGTCAACGTTGTGAACAGAGTGCCCTATGGTTGCGGTGCGGTGGGGTTATGGTGTGGGCAGACATAAGCTACGGAGAATGAACACAATTGCATTTTATCAAAGGCATTCTGAATGCACAGAAATACCAAAAGATGCATATCTGTATTCCCATTAATGTGAAATCCATAGATTAGGGCCTAATGAATTTATTTCAATTGACTGATTTCCTAATATGATTAGTAACTCAGTAAAATCTTTGAATTGTTGCATGTTGCGTTTATATTTCTGTTCAGTAGAATTTATATTTAACAGCATTGTCAATGCGCCAGAAGTTGAAAGACAACAGCAACAAAATGGCTGAGCCCTTATTTCCAGGCTACATACAGTGTAAGGTGTATGCCAGGATATTTCATGCTGAAAACCTCATAGTGAATACCATTGGTGTTTAATAAGTTGATGGTTTAAATTTAGGATAATGTTTTACAGTTTCTTCATTTTTAAAGGTCATCTTATTTGATTATATGATCAATTGTATATGTGGTAAGGCCAGTGTCCTTTGTGCCTCACTTGGCAGAGCATGGCACTTGCAATGACAGGGTTGTGGGTTGAATTCCCACAGGGGACCAGTATGAAAATGTAAGCACTCACTACTGTAAATTGCTCTGGATTAAAGTGTCTGCTAAATGACTAAAAAAATGTCATGTAAAAAGATAATTAGACATCTGAGATAATTAGAGACCTGTGATAATCTGAAGTGCACAGCCACTAGATGTCTTGTGACTGAGTACATAAAATCCTTGAAAGATACTAACATTCTGGTAGTTCACTGGTCAACAGTAATATAACCTACGGCTGAAGCATAGGGCTGTACTCCAAACGGCACCCTCTTCCCTATATAGTGTACTACTTTTTACCAGAGCCCTATGGGCCGGGACATAGGGTGCCATTTGGGGCTAACAGGACTGATGGAAGTGTGGGTGTATCTGCCCCAGCCCCAAACCCAGGCAGGCACAGTTGCTAGGTAATAAACCCTATCAATGGTTCCAATGCGCTCCAATAATACACTTTCTAGTTGAGAAGTTCACTTGTATTTCAAGTATCAAAGTCCTGTTCCAAAAGATATTTCTTTAGGGAGGCAGGTAGCATAGTGGTTAGAGCTTTGGGCCAATAACTGGTAAGGTTGCTGGATTGAATCCCTGAGCTGACAAGGTTCAAATCTGTCATTCTTCCTCTGAACAAGACAGTTAACCCGATAGGCCGTCATTGTAAATAAGAATTTGTTCTTAACTGACTTGCCTCGTTAAATAAAGGTTGAAACGAATGATGCTTTGTTGAGAGTCATAGGCCCTGGCTTGTAACCCTGGCTGGCACTCAGGTTTTGATGAAATCTGGAACAGGCAATATCCAATCACGCATTCCTCAGATGAAAGACATGATGAGGAGGGTGGTTCTTTTGAGATTATGGTAGCTGATGTAAATTAAATACGCTGATTTAAACTGATTAAGTGTTCCCCAAGAACAGGCTCTTTTGCTCATTCTGATTGGGCTTTGTCAGAGTGACCATTATTGTTTTTTGTATTGTGACCATTATTGTTTTTTGTACAATTCTGATTGGGCCACTGTCCTCAGTGGGTGTGTACTGGCACTCCGTATTGTCCCAGTATTGTCCTAGTCACTGTAGAACCACCCTGTACAGTTAAGACTGTATCTGTGTGAACCGTGAAAGAATGGGTCCACTGATTCCTTTCACGTGGGCCATTTTTCCCTCTGTTGTCTTCCTATCGTCCGGTCTCCTCGTCACATCCCAAGGACGCTGTGCCATTTCCCGACTTCCAGCCATGCCAGCTCCCCTCTGTTTTCTACACATTTGAATGCTAATTGACGGTGGCTGGTTAGAGGGACTGGGCTACATTGTCAACACATCACTTTTATCAAAAGTACTTTTTGATTTGTTATCCCGAACTCCTGATAAGAGCAACTAAACTATCACACATATTATTTCCCTTTAGTTTAGTAGGTGTGTGTGTAGCAGCAGTACATTGGGAAAGGGCAGGGGGGAAATTTGGTCAAGAAGACGCCACTCATAATTAATTCAGATAATGAATACATACATTCCTGGGTGGTTGTAAAGAAAAGCCATAAGGAATTTGGTCCATATAATGGTCTGCTAAGCATCGGAAACATCCCAAACAGCTTTTATGGAGTCATCACCAGGGCTTGCCAGCCTTTTCCCTTTTACAAATTAATAATAGACAGTGAAAAGGGAAGCTTTGGCTGTTGAAGCAGACAAGCTGGAATGGTGAGAGAGAGCAGGGGAAACCATTCCGTCGTGATGGAGGGCTTTATGCTAACCGCTACGCCCCGCCACCAGCCAGCCCCGGTTTGGCCCCTACAGTACTGACAAAGTGTGTCCCAACTGGCACCCTATTGCCTAGGTAATGCACCCTATTTCCTATGTCGTGCTCTACTTTTGACCAGAGCCCTATGGCCTCTGGTCAAAAGTAGTGTTCTATATAGGGAATACAAACAGGACAGACAAACAGGACAGGTCCTGAATAAGACAGACAATAACATGAATAGGGATCTATCTGTGACGTGCTGTTGTCTCACTGAGAGACAGTGAGGGGCTGTCAGAGTTACAGTTTGATTGACGCTGTTCTAGACTGACTGAGCATATTTTTAGTTGTAGTAGGAGTATGACATGGGTTCAATTAGTATTTGTTTTCTTTCAACTACTTTGAGCGTTTGAAAGGGCACGGTTTGCACTTTTGGGAAAATTGCATTGGTTCTAGGCAACCTTGTGCTGGGCAGCCTCAGTCAAGGGCAACTAAAGTTTTTGACAGAAAACAAATACCATTTGATCCCAGGATAGTATGTAGGCTATTATATTATTTTATACAAATAATTATTGTTTTTTGTACAATTCAACTTTTTTTTTTGACAATACAAAACATACACATGCAAACGACAGCATTCAAACACACACAAACATCATCCTTCACCGACCCACCTGCTCACACCCCCATCTCCAGAGCCCACATCACTCTCTGCCACATGGCCTCAGACTGCACCATTTTGTTTCTTTCTGTCGCCCACACACTTTCAACATTTAGACAATAAAGCATTTGACCTTTCCATTCTGTTAACAATTGAGGATTGGTTGATTTCCAGTTTTAAGTGTACATTTTTTCAAGATGATTGACGATGAAAGTATCGTCCAACCCATTGGGTATCCCGCTGCACCCTCATATTCCATGTCTTTAAATATGCAGCCAGACGGATTAAAAGTACTTTTATTTTGTAATACTTCTGACAGACAACTTTCTAACTCCACCCATAACTTTTTTATAACATTCCCAGAAGGCATGGATTACTGAGTCATTATTAGTTTTATACTTAAGACATGACTCTGTGACTCTGCCATTGTGGTGTAGAATTTGGGAATTTTGTCTCTTGTATAATACATTATATACTTTAGTTTATACTGGATTAAGCATACATTTTTGTTAACTGTAATTCCGTTAGTTACGTTCCAACATTCCCTCCATCTTATACCAATATGTGTTATTTTTAAGTCATGGTTTTAATAGTTGATATATTTGTTTCTAAGAGGCTATTATATTGTAATGTATTATTGAGTCATATCAAAACAAGCCTGAAACCTGAACGAGATGTTCTCAGTCCAAAATGTCAATTCTGCTGATTGATTTAATCAGAGTGTAAGACAACTGCTCTTAATAAGGTATCCAGCGTTCTGATTGCGTGACAGCCATTTAAGGTTATTGAACAGCGCCCTCTCTCTCTCTTTCTCCTTGCCTCTGCATGAGACGGATCTCTAGACTAGCGAGACAATTTTATGTCAGGTTAGTGTTAGCCACTGGCACTGGAGGGAGTTGTAAAATTCATTTTCCTAGAATTCCTTTTCCTGGTAGATCTCACTGCAAGGCCAGATGTAATTGTGGTCACAACATCATTTAGACAGTCCAGTCTCTCTAGCCTAATTCAGGAACTACTTGAAATGTAAAAAAGATGCATCATTTGAGAAAACATGAGCAGGTGCCCTATAACAGACATTAATGGAAGTTATTATTAGATATTATAAGCTGGGTGGTTCGAGCCCTGAATACTGATTGACTGACAGCCGTGGTATATCAGACCGTATACCACAGGAATGACAAAACATTTATTTTTACTACTAATTTATTTGTACTACTAATTACGTTGGTAACCAGTTTATAATAGCAATAAGGCACCTCGGTTTTGTGGTATATAGCCAATATACCACGGCTAAGGGCTGTATCCAGGCACTTGTCGTGCTAAGAACATCCCTTAGGCATGGCATATTGGCTATATACCACACCCCCTCGTGCCTTATTGCTTAAGTGTCTAAACCTTCATGTGCTCCCCTGACCCTGCATCTACCTTCTGACGGACCAGACCTTCTACGCCTGACCTTGGCTCTATTCCAGACATACTTCTATTAGCCTTGTGCCCCTCTAGCATCTGCTGTTCCTGAACTCGAGCATCCTGTTCCTCATGCTTCATAACCATCCTGTCACTGGCTGTGCTTGTCTTGTTAATAATAATATTACATGGGACTTATACAGTCTTTTCAACGCCCCAAAGTCTCTGAAAGGTCGCTTTGTTGTCCATATGCTTCATCCTCATCCTGTCGCTTTCCATCCCATCTTAACCTTCAATCCCTGGCTCTGCTAGCCTTGTCCATGTGCTTCATCCCCAGTCCATTCTTGGCTTTGCCTGTTGTCCCATCCTGTCTCTGTCTGGCCTTTCCTTGTTGTCCTTGTGCTCCAGAGCCAAAGGTAATTGATGAGCGCTGCTGTCTGCTCTCATGGTATTTTAAGAGTGTCTAATTTATGGCAGTAATATTGTAGGGCTAGGCCTGCTGTGACTGTTGCTTGTTTGATGGACATAAATAAAGATGTTTATGTCCCTGAAACTTCTGCCAAGCTCCACTAGTGCAATTTTTCTATTCTCTAAACACAGTGTCAGACAAATAATCCTGACCCTGTTGGGTGTGTGTGCATATGAGTTTTTACCTGTCACAGTTCTAGCTAATAAATTGGGCCATAAGCTTATTGTTGACAATCTAGTTTGGCTATTATCCAACAACACGGCCCCAAATATCTTGATCGGATTGGATCTTCGTTCTAGAGTTTCACCCCCACATGTAACGCATGTAGACAACCTGCCTGACTACTTAGGTATAAGTAACTAAATGTTCTCTTGTTACAAAACACATGAATACTATTCACCTAACACAAAGCTATTTTGGCCCATACAGTACACTTATGTAGCCTACTTGTGTCTTTAACTCTCCGGGATCTTTTAGAGAAGGGGCTTACCTCACTGACTGTTAATACTGACAGATTAGGCACCTGTGATACAGCTGGTTAGGGGACACCTTTTCAGGAAAGGTTCCTCAAAAGGCATAGGATAGTCTGCCTGTCTGTCAGCTGCAGTGGAGGGAGGGGGGGGGGTTAGCAACTGCATCACTGGGTCAGCATAGGTTGTGGGGAGATACTGACTGTTCTCAATGGCTCATTATTTGTTTGAATATTAGGCTATAGTTAGGCTATGGTTCGTTATGAAGGAATTATAAGATTTGGGTCGAAAAGGGTTCAGAGTATTAATGTATTTTAATACTATTTAGGCTTGCAAATCCATAGTATGTAAATCGATGCCATGATGCAACATTTAGAAAAGGTGGTGTGCCCTATTGCACATGCTATGGATTTCACCATTCAAAGTGATTGATTAAAACCACAACATAGAATAAATGAATGAAGAATTGCGTTGGTCTTTCTACTTACCTCGGCCCAGCCAGGTAACAATAGCATACAGTGCAGAACATTCTAATTGCCACAGTGGACGTCCAAAGCCCTGAATTGCACGGTAGAGTTTGAGCAGCATCTAGTGGTGAAATAAGTAACTGCAGTATAGCAATGGTGAATAAAAGGGGAAACTTGAGAAAATATCAGTAGTTTTCTATTACTGGCTGTTCGTTGTCTCAGAGATAATGATTATTAGGAGATGACATGCCCTGCAGACACTCCCCCACAGTAATGAATCTAACATCCCAAATGGCACCCTATTCCTTACCTTGTGAACTATATAGGGAATAGGGTGCCATTTGGGACATAACTCTGAACTGTCAAAACTTCCATCCACCATTGACTCACTGGGAGTGACCTCTGTGCCTCTTAACCAATGGCCTGGGTTGATCTCTTCCCCTGAGGCCAGTAGTGATTATGCTGAAGGATGGGACTATTGAGATTACAGGTCTCGGCTTGTTCTCTAGTCTTCCCCAGAGATACAGAGAGCCTTGATAACATGAACATGTAGTTAACGTAGGGAGTGTTTCAACAGGTGAATTAGCTTCACTGCCTGACAGGTTGGTAATGATGATTAAGCTATGTCATGTTAGGGTTTTTGTGTGTGTGCAGCTACACTGCAAAACAGGTTGGTGATGACAGGTGTGCATGAAGTATTGAAAGAAGTAGATTCTTACACATGTAACCTACATGCAGGAATAAAGCACGTGAACAGTAGAGGTCAACCTGGTGCCGTAGAGATTTTTGGGATGTGCATATGATATAACACACACACACACACATACATACACGCACGCACTTTGTGTCTGTCTCTGAATATCACACACACACAGACTCTCTCTCTCTCCTGTCTCTCCCTCCTCCCCCTACAGAAGATGATGTGGACCTGGAGGCGCTGGTGAATGACATGAACTCCTCGTTCGAGAGCCTGTACTCCACATGCAGCAGCGTGCAGTCTGAGTCGGTTCCCCTCCTGCAGCACAACGGCCAGGTGCATGTGCACCGCAACCACCACCGCAGTGCCCCCATGCCCCCCCACACCCACACCTCCGCCAGCGAGCTGCAGCACAGCCCCACCTCCCCCAAACAGAGACTCCGACGCTCCCAGCCCATGCACATCCTCGCCGTCAGGTATGTCTACTGTGATGGCACGAACACACACACACACACACACACACACACACACACACACACACACACACACACACACACACACACACACACACACACACACACACACACACACACACACACACACACACACACACACACACACACACACACACACACACACACACACACACACACAGCACTTACTGGACACAGTTGTGTGTCTGGCATGCTGTTGGTGAGCACCCACACACAACACACCCACACCTGATAGATAAAAGTCCTCTATCAATCAATCAAATGTATTTATAAAGCCCTTCTTACATCAGCTGATGTCACAAAGTGCTGTACAGAAACAAGGGACCATGTTATCATGGTCCATCTAAACAATGTACATCTAAACAAGGGACCATGTTATCATGGTCCATCTAAACAATGTACATCTAAACAAGGGACCATGTTCTCATGGTCCATCTAAACAATGTACATCTAAACAAGTTCTCAGTATGCTCTGTGAGGACAGGTATATGTGCGTATTATAGTTCATAGTTTTGCCTATCTGCAATCTCTGTGTGACCCATTCTCTCCATCACTTTCCCCTTGTCCTAACATAGTTTAGCAGAGGGGGAGACCAAGTTAAAATTCTCTTTAATTCTAGAAACCGGGTGTCAACTGCTCCCATAAGCTGAGAGGAACTTTTATTCACCTCTGGTCTTAATGAAATCTAAAATGGTCTGTCAGAGTTATAGCATCCATTATTTTGGATCCCTAGAGAAAGTTTGGCACTGGCTGGTAATGAGATGTATCGTTGGTGCATTCTGTCAGATTGAAATGATACGGTTCAGTTTATTATTCAGTCCTGACCTCCGAATAGCACCCTGCTCCTGCCTCACATGGAACTGCATCAAACACTTCTCCTTTTGAACTCCCCTCCCCGCCTGGGTTTGGAGAAAGTGTAGAGAGATGCTAATGATGGCTGCTATCTGCCTGGCTGCTGTAGTTCACTTCAGATGCTAGTCATCTGATAAAGCCAAGCCAACCTCTAGTCTCTTTCTGATTGACAGTCAGGGGTTGCATCCCAAATGGCATCATATTCCCTACATGGTGTACTACTTATGACCAGGTCAAAAGCAATGCACTATAATTGGAATAATAGGATGCCATTGGGGGCACAGCCCTAGTCGGTTTCTTATTTACAGGCAGACAGTGAAGGAACAGGCTGTTGCTCTTGCAGCAGGTCATGAAATGGGCACTTTCCTCTAGAAACTGCATGAAATAATGGTTTGATGAATATTGCATGTAATTAGTAGCTCCTCAAACGCTGGCAGTCTTCCTGTGGTGTGGCAGAAAGAATCAGCTCACAGTGCAGTGATCAGAGAGTAATGGGCATGAGGCCCCGGCTCGACAGCAGTCTCACTCACTGTGAAACCGTGGATTATTCATTATTCATACTCAGCCACAAAGCATTGGGTTTATATTAGGGGAGACTGTCCTCGTGTTCTCATGATCTGCATTCATCTACTTCATAACAGCTTTTTCAGTCTGTCTGTGTGTGTCTGTCCCCCACTTTGTTAATGTCCTCCCTGAATGTTGTGATTCTCAGGAGACTGCAGGAAGAGGAGCAGCAGCTCCGGACGTCCTCTCTGCCAGCCATCCCCAACCCCTTTCCCGAGCTCTCCGGCTCTCCTGTCCTCAGCCCTGGGTCCTTACCTCCGTGTCAGCCCTCAGGCACATACGTAAGTCAGAGACCCTTCTCTTCACTCCTTACTATGATAGCTTAGCTAACCATGAAGATTGTTCTTGAAAATGGCCACTAAAGTATGGTGTCGTACATCCTACAGTATCACAGCAGTTTGGTTTATTTCTCCCACGGTCATTATCTCTCATCAGAATCAGTGTTTCCCTTATATCCATTTAGCAGTGGCGGGTTGCCTCTGCTGAATTGTTGCCGCCACTCCAAAATACAGTACCAGTCAAAAGTTTGGACATACCTACTCATTAATTTTCTTTATTTGTACTATTTTCTGCATTGTAGAATAATAGTGAAGACATCAAAACTATGAAATAACACATGGAACCATGTCGTAACCAAAAACGTGTTTAGTCAATCAAAATATATTTAGATTCTTCAAAGTAGCCACCCTTTGCCTGAATTTCACCTTTGCACACTCTTGGCATTCTCTCAACCAGCTTCATGAGGTAGTCACCTGGAATGCATTTAAATTAACAGGTGTGCCTTGTTAAAAGTTAACTTGTGGGATTTATTTCCTTCTTACTGCATTTAATCAGTTGAGTTTGCTGGTGACTGTGATTTATTTAGAATTCAAGGCACACTTAACCAGTATGGCTACCACAGCATTCTGCAGCGATACGCCATCCCATCTGGTGTAAGGGTTATTTGACCAAGAATGAAGGTGGAGTGCTGCATTAGATGACCTGGCCTCCACAATCACCCGACCTCAACCCAATTGAAATGGTTTGGGATAAGTTTGACCACAGAGTGAAGGAAAAGCAACCAACAAGTGCTCAGCATATGTAGGAACTTCTTCAAGACTATTGGGGCGGCAGGGTAGCCTAGTGGTTAGAGTGTTGGACTAGTAACCAAAAGGTTGCAAGTTCAAATCCCCGAGCTGACAAGGTACAAATCTGTTATTCTGCCCCTGAACAGGCAGTGTTCCTAGGCTGTCATTGAAAATAAGAATTTGTTCTTAACTGACTTGCCTAGTTTTAAAAAATGATTGGAAAAGCATTCTTCCTGAAGCTGGATGCCAGAATGCCAAGAAAGTATATTTTGATTTGTTTAACATGTTTTTTTGTTACTACATTATTCCATAGTTTTGATGTCTTCACTATTATTCTACAATATAGAAAATAGTAAAAGAAAAACCCTTGAATGAGTAGTTGTGTCCAAACTTCTGAATGGTACTGTAACGGCTGTTGGTGGAAGAAGGTGAGGACCAAAGCGCAATGTGTTCATGTTATTTTATTGACACTGAACACTAAATACAAAAATAACAAAGGGAATAACCGAAACAGTTCTGTCTGGTGCAGAGACAAATACAGAAAACAACTACCCACAAAAACCCAGTGGGAAAAAGCTACCTAAGTATGGTTCTCAATCAGAGACAACGATAGACTCTGATTGAGAACCACACCCGGCCAAACAACAAAGAAATACAAAACATAGAAAATGAACATAGAATGCCCACCCTCGTCACACCCTGGTCTAACCAAAATAGAGAATAAAATCCTCTCTATGGCCAGGGCGTGACAGGTATTTGACATGTTTTTTAGTTTTATTAAAAACACATTTTCAGGATGTTAAAAAGTTTTCAGTGTAAACTTAAACGACTAAAACAGATATAGATATAAAGTATGTAGAAAAGGTAATGAGATCATCTTTGAGAACTACAATCACCAAAATAAAAACTAGACAGGGAGAATCTAAAATTAAAAAAATGTCATGGCATGGGTCCCCATAGATTTTTTAATAATGTTTGAGTCACTCAGATAACATAAGAACATGACATAAGCCATGGCAAAATGTGTAGAATTGCAGGAAACTAGCTTTAAAACTGCAACATTTTGTTTCTGCGGCCAAGAGGACGGCGTTTAAATGTTCGGTTGGGGACCATGCCATTGCCAACCCCCCCCCAGTTGAAAGAAATGGGAAGGATGCGGTGAACTCTTTGCTTTACTGTAAAAGGGATGTATATTTCGAATAAATATGTCCCTGGCTAATCCTGCCTTGACTTTTATGGCTCTGGGGATCAGAGCCTGTATTAGCAGACCCTGGGTTCAGAGTGTATTCATTTTCTTTTCAAATACTTTCAGCTGCTTGATAGAGCTTGCCTGGTTCAATGGAACCCGTGGAAAATGCAAGCCCCGCCAATCTGGCACTTCAGACAGGCTCAATTAAAGTATTTGACAGAAGACACATACTATTTGAACCCAGGCCTGGTCTGTAAGAACTGGCAGCATGAGCTGTAGTCTGTAGATGCAGGGACGTGGAGATGGAAAATAAGCATATATTTATTTGGTTCTATGTACCTTTGGCTAGAACATGCAGTGTTTGTAAAGCAGTTCTAAAGCATGTTTTTCCGGCTTGTGATTGGCCCACTATACTGAGATAAAGGCATGTTGCCTAAAAACCTTTGCATAGTGTGTGTGTGTGTGTGTGTGTGTGTGTGTGTGTGTGTGTGTGTGTGTGTGTGTGTGTGTGTGTGTGTGTGTGTGTGTGTGTGTGTGTGTGTGTGTGTGTGTGTGTGTGTGTGTGTGTGTGTGTGTGTGTGTGTGTGTGTGTGTGTGAGGCTGAGGGTCATAGAGATGAGCCCTGCTCCACAGCTGGCTCTGCTTTTCTCTCCCAGCATGCAGTGTCTGCCCTCTAGAATCGGCTCGGTCTGTACGTCCATCTTTCTGCCTGCCTGCATGCCGACCCTGGAGGCCTGGCTGGCTGGCGGAGTAGGGCCGGTGAGAAGTTTAGCTGTTTACAGAATTTTCCAACCTCTGGGCGCTTTCTGACAGGCTCTCATTCCTCTTCCCCAGCCCCCGCGCATCGGAGGCATTGTGAACGCTGCGCTGCCGGCTGGCCTGTCAGGGATCACTGCGCAGTCTGTTACACGATGCCTATAAGATTTTCATTTGCCTCCCCCCAAAGTATCAGTCAATGACCTAGCTCTCTCTCTCACTCTCTATGTGTCTCACCCAAGCTGTGCTCTTAAATGGTAGTGTTAACAAATAACTGACTTGTTTCGTTCTGGACGGACGGATGTTCACTGGCTGGTTTTGACAACCCTGGTGGCGTAGGGTCTTTCATGATCTGTTAACTGGGCTGAAGATGGAGGGTCTTGACCAACCAGTAGTCACTATACTAACTGATCCTGATGCTGCCCGCCTGACTGACCTGGACACCCTGTCCCTAGTGTTGTGTCTTCAACTGATCTGGACACAATGATCTCTGTAATTAGTGGACGTATGCTGATCTGATGTGAGTTGTCCATGGGTTGGCATTGGTTGGACAGAAGCTTCAGATCTGAATGTACTGTCTGTACCTTGAGCGCCCTCCGTCCCAGTCCTGTCTGTCTGTCCGTCTCTGTCTGTCATGTCTGCTCTGTAGTAAGTCATCAGTCCTAAGAGGCAGCAGGATGGATGCGAAACACATAACTGGCTCTCACAGCACAGAGTCCAAGAGCATCCATCACCATGCAGTCAGACTCTGGGTTCTAGCCCATACCACACACCATCAGGGACAAGTCTAAGCATGCCAGCGACACCGCATGTGACGCAACTGCTGCAGCCCTATTACTGGGTTAATAAACTGCACTGTCATGCCTGGTGCCTAGTCCTCCTTAGCTTAGCCTCCTTTCTGTTTCTATTAGACTGTTGTTATGTTGACACACCGGTGACACAGGTTCCCCACCCGCCTCCATCCCCTCCCTCCGCCTCTTCCCTTGTGTGCAACGCTTTATCCTTTGAAATGTTTCTGTGAACTCAGCAGCTGGCACGCACGCTGAAAGGAAAAGAGGAGTAGGAGTGTGTGGAGAGAGAGACGAGCAATATGGTTAATAGCCTCTGAGCTCCTTACTGTAGCGATGCATATTTACACATGGTGAGGTAAGAGGCTTGGAAAAGCAGCCTCTCAGTCAGTTAGTGAGTGACATTGGTGACATACTGGGAGAACTTGACATTGGTGGCATTGTGGGTGAACTAGACATTGGTGGCATAGAGGGTGAACTAGACATTGGTGACATACTGGGAGAACTTGACATTGGTGGCATAGAGGGTGAGCTAGACATTGGTGGCATAGAGGGTGAACTAGACATTGGTGACATACTGGGAGAACTTGACATTGGTGGCATAGAGGGTGAACTAGACATTGGTGGAATAGAGGGTGAACTTGACATTGGTGGCATAGAGGGTGAACTTGACATTGGTGGCATAGAGGGTGAACTAGACATTGGTGGCATTGTGGGTGAACTAGACATTGGTGGCATAGAGGGTGAACTAGACATTGGTGGAATAGAGGGTGAACTTGACATTGGTGGCATAGAGGGTGAACTTGACATTGGTGGCATAGAGGGTGAACTAGACATTGGTGGCATTGTGGGTGAACTAGACATTGGTGGCATAGAGGGTGAACTAGACATTGGTGGCATAGAGGGTGAACTAGACATTGGTGACATACTGGGAGAACTTGACATTGGTGGCATAGAGGGTGAACTAGACATTGGTGGCATAGAGGGTGAACTAGACATTGGTGGCATAGAGGGTGAACTAGACATTGGTGGCATAGAGGGTGAACTAGACATTGGTGGCATAGAGGGTGAACTTGACATTGGTGGCATAGAGGGAGAACTTGACATTGGTGGCATAGAGGGTGAACTTGACATTGGTGGCATAGAGGGTGAACTTGACATTGGTGGCATAGAGGGTGAACTTGACATTGGTGGCATAGAGGGTGAACTTGACATTGGTGGCATAGAGGGTGAACTAGACATTGGTGGCATAGAGGGTGAACTAGACATTGGTGGCATAGTGGGTGAACTAGACATTGGTGGCATAGTGGGTGAACTTGACATTGGTGGCATAGTGGGTGAACTTGACATTGGTGGCATAGAGGGTGAACTTGACATTGGTGGCATGGGGTGAACATGGCATAGAGGGTGAACTTGACATTGGTGGCATAGAGGGTGAACTTGACATTGGTGGCATAGAGGGTGAACTTGACATTGGTGGCATAGTGGGTGAACTTGACATTGGTGGCATAGTGGGTGAACTTGACATTGGTGGCATAGAGGGTGAACTTGACATTGGTGGCATAGAGGGTGAACTTGACATTGGTGGCATAGAGGGTGAACTTGACATTGGTGGCATAGAGGGTGAACTTGACATTGGTGGCATAGAGGGTGAACTAGACATTGGTGGCATAGAGGGTGAACTTGACATTGGTGTCACGCCTTGGTCATTGTATCTTGTGTTTTTGTTATATGTTTGGGTAGGCCAGGGTGTGACAGGGGTTTATATGTTGTATTTCGTATTGGGGTTTGTATTAATTAGGAGTGTGTATTAGTAGGGGTGTGTCTAGTTAGGCTTGGCTGCCTGAGGCGATTCCTAATTGGAGTCAGCTGATTCTAGTTGTCTCGGATTGGGAACCGTATTTAGGTAGCCTGTGTGCGCGTTGTATTTCGTGGGTGATTGTACCTGTCTTAGTGTTAGTCACCAGATAGGCTGTATTTTGTTTCACTTGTTTGTTGTTTTCATATTTTCAGTTATTTCATGTACTGCATTAGCTTCATTAAAAGTCATGAGTAACCTACACGCTGCATTTCGGTCTGCCTCTCTACAAACAACAGACGAATATCGTTACAATTGGTGGCATAGTGGGAGAACTTGACATTGGTGGCATAGAGGGTGAACTAGACATTGGTGGCATAGAGGGTGAACTAGACATTGGTGGCATAGAGGGTGAACTAGACATTGGTGGCATAGAGGGTGAACTAGACATTGGTGGCATAGTGGGAGAACTTGACATTGGTGGCATAGAGGGTGAACTAGACATTGGTGGCATAGTGGGAGAACTTGACATTGGTGGCATAGAGGGTGAACTTGACATTGGTGGCATAGAGGGTGAACTAGACATTGGTGGCATAGAGGGTGAACTAGACATTGGTGGCATAGAGGGTGAACTAGACATTGGTGGCATAGTGGGAGAACTTGACATTGGTGGCATAGAGGGTGAACTTGACATTGGTGGCATAGTGGGAGAACTAGACATTGGTGGCATAGAGGGTGAACTAGACATTGGTGGCATAGAGGGTGAACTAGACATTGGTGGCATAGTGGGAGAACTTGACATTGGTGGCATAGTGGGAGAACTTGACATTGGTGGCATAGTGGGAGAACTTGATATTGGTGGCATAGTGGGTGAACTTGACATTGCGAAAGGAGTCTCCACTTGATGTCATCCACATTGCTTGGATTCACATGAACAGTAATTGCTGTGTATGGAATGTAATAATTGGCTAATTAGAACATATAATTAATATAATGTGCATAATTGTAAATGTTGTAAATTCCATGGCAGAGCATATGAGGCCACTCATCAATGTCACAGTAAACTCACTACATGTTAGTAGGGATGTGCAGCATTCTATCACCTGAGCATCAGCTGAGCATCATACTTGGCTGCTGGGGATTCAGGAATGCCCGAGTTTGGGTCAGAGTTCACCTTTTTCCACTGTAAATAAAATGTTGGTATTTTGCTGATGTTGGCTCGTCTGAGTGTTTAGGTTAATTGCGTTGGAACACAATTTCAGGTTAATGTGTTCTGCAGCGCTGAGTTGGAGATCAAAGTGACCAGTGCCAGAAATGTGCTGCCTTGCTTCTAGACTAGAGGGAGTCTGTTTTAACAGGCTCTTAAACCACACCAAGAGTGAAGCAGCACATCCCAGATCCCACAGCGGGCTGACTTAGTGGACAGGCCAAATGGCACCCTATTTCCTAAAAAGTGCACTACTTTTGATCAGGGCCCATAGAAAGAAAAGTTGTGCACTATGTAGGGAATAGTCCCATTTAGAACTTAGGCAAAGTATCATGTAATCACGGCCCATAATTGTTCAGAGCCCCGTGTATTGAAGCAATGCATGCTTATTGTTTCTCCTTCCCAAAGAATGTTCCCAAACGGAACATGGAAGGATTACAAGGGACCAGTCAGTACTAGGCTTTCTGTGCTGCTGCTGGTAGAGAACATTCTTCCTGCAACTGCTTGTAGGACTTTCAGCTGGCTCGGCTCTGACTCGATCTTTCTCAACCTCCTAAAGAGAATTGTTTGGGTTCAATTTAATTAATTGAGGCACGTTGCAGGCAGAGGTACTGGAGAGGAGAGGCTGCTGTACTGTAGCTGAGTATCTAATGACATTGCGTGGGTGAAGTAAGCATGCTGTTCACTTGCAGGTCTTAAATTGGTGCCTGCATACGTGTGTGTGTGTACGTGTGTGTCCGCAAAGCCAGCGTATCTGTGTGTATCTATGTGTTGCACGCTGACTGGCAGCACTCTTGAGATACAAATTGCAACTGTGTTGTTAACAAATGCTTGTTGGTGGCGTGCCAGGGAGCTTGTGGTTTATTCTGGAACATCTCATGTGTCAGGCCATATTTAACCCTCCACTTACCCAGCAAGACAAGCCTCGACCTGCTGCTTGGATTACTTGGCCAGTGCAGCAGTCACTCAGTGACAAATATCTGTGACTGTTTAATCAACAGCCCTGGCTTGTCCTGCTTTGTGTGTTACGTTCTGGGGAACTGAGAGACGCTGTGCTACACTATATTAGGCTAGGCAAAGGGTATTTAAATCTTACCCGAGGTCCGGACTACTGCTTCAGCCAAACGCTATGCCACGCCTATGGATGTTAATTTATTTTCCGCAATGAGTCCCTCCCTGTTCGTCTCTGATTGGTCCAGAAACCGATCGGTTGGGCCTGAGCCAGAACACTGTTTGTAAATTTGTAATTGGCTTTGATACTCTGATTGGTTAGAGATGATCTAATCAATGATGACATTGTTTTTTTGTAACACTCCTCGTCACCACAAACTATTTAAATGATGACAGTCTCAGACTAAAGTATGTAGCAAACGACAGAGCAGCGGAATAATTTAGTGTGAGTTGTCAAGCTAGACTACTGCTGGTTTTCTGTTCTATGTACCTGATAATTAATTGCACCAACATGGTGTCCCAGGTTTAAATCAGTTCCAGATTAGGGGGGAATAATGATATGCTTTAAAGTCCAGATATGAATTTGAGGGGCTAGGCTATGCTAGACCATGCTAGTATAGGCTATGCCAACTGCTATGATGTAAGCTTACCTGGACAAACTCTCTGGCTGTGGTCCCACATTGGGAGAAGGACATTAAGGTCCCTCACTCTGTACACTGAGCCTGTCAGGTCACAGGTAAAACTAAGTAATAAACCTATTTTCTATGTGCTGATGAGGTCAAATGGTCAACATGTATGTACAGGCGATGTTGGGTCACTCATAGGCAAGCGCTAACTCAACTTCTATGAGGGAAGTTGACATAAAAGTGGATTTTCTTCATGCTGCTAAATGCCTTGGTTGATTTGTGCTGTTCTTTTCTTTATTACGTAAATAAGAATGGAAGGTTATAGGTCGACACCTTCATGTTCCTTTGTGTTTTATGTCTCTTATTTTGAGACTGCTATACCCTGGTTAGCCGTGTCATGTTAGCTTAACAAGCCATAACCATTCGCTCACTTAGTACAGGCCTGTTCATTACTATAGCACAGGGATCATCAACTAGATTCAACCGTGGGTCAATTTTTTTCTCTCATCACTAAGCTAAGGACCCTGGGACTGAACACCTCCCTCTGCAACAGGATCCTAGACTTCCTGGCGGGTCGCCCGAGGGGGTGAGGGGAGACAACACATCCGCCACACTAACCCTCAACACGTGGCCCTTCAGGGGTGTGTGCTTAGTCCCCTCCTGGACTCCCTGTTCACCTATGATTGTGTGTCCACGCATGAATTGCAACATTATCACTAAGTATGCCGACACAACGGTGGTAGGCTTGATCACCGACAATGATGAGACAGCCTATAGGAATGCAACAACCTCTCCCTCAACATCAGGAAGACAAAGGAGCTGACCGTGGAGAGCCGAGCACGCCCCCCGTTCGCCCCCGCTGTAGTAGAGCGGGTCGAGAGCTTCAAGTTCCTCTGTGTCCACATCACTAAGGATCTATCATGATCCAAACACACCAACACAGTTGTGAAGAGGGCACGACAACGCCTCTTCCCCTCAGGAGGCTGAAAAGATTTGGCATGGGCTCTCAGATCCTCAAAAAGTTCTGCAACTGCACCATTGAGAGCATCTTGACTGGCTGCATCACTGCTTGGTATGGCAACTGCTTGGCATCCGACCGGAAGGCGCTACAGAGGGTAGTGCATACTGCCCAGTACATCACTGGTGCCGAGCTCCCTGCCATCCAGGACCTCTATACCATGCAGTATCAGAGGAAGGCCCTAAATATTATCAGACTCCAGCCACCCCAAGCCATAAGACTGCTAAATAGTTAGTCCGGGTATCATTTGGTTAACAATTTAACTATCTACATTGACCCTTTCTGCACTAAATGTTTTGATTCACATATACTGCTGCGACTGTTTACTATCTGCATATGCCACAGTTTTAGTCTGAGAAAATGATACAATAGCCATCTATATATAGTGTGTGTTTAGCCTATATTGAACGTGTGAGAAAGAGCAGTTGATTCATCATTGCATGACTTTACTGGAGGGAATGTGAACTGCCCTGCTCTGTGTCCAGGATGGAGGCTTGACAGGGTGGAATGTGTTGCTGCAAGCTGTTAGTTCATCTGGCCCGAGTAGAGTGTCTCAGCGGGCCCGCAAAGCTTCAGCTGGACTCATGTAGGTCATGGAGACTGCATGGAATCCTCCACTGCAGGGCAGAGCAGGCCTCTCTCCATCACAACTCTCTTGCTCTCTAAACT
The DNA here is from genome assembly GCF_021184085.1 of Oncorhynchus gorbuscha. NCBI lineage: Eukaryota > Metazoa > Chordata > Actinopteri > Salmoniformes > Salmonidae > Oncorhynchus > Oncorhynchus gorbuscha. The sequence continues at coordinate 16,489,193 of NC_060191.1, forward strand.
GAGAAGAGGACAGCTTCTCTCACTCTCAACTCTCACTCTCAACTTTCTGCTTTTCTCTCTGCCCTGCTGTTTCTCTTCCTCCCTCTCTCTCAACTCTATCTCTCTCTGCCTCTCCCTCAACTCTCTCTCATACAGGAAAGTAGGACAGCTCAGATTTCTCTCAAGTGGAACTTGTGTTCACAGAGAGAGAGGAGGGAAAAGAGAGGGGGAAAGAAAGGGGGAGAGAGTGAGAGATGGAGACACAAGGAAAGTGCTTTCTGTAAACACACTCTCAGCATATACATTCAATTCATCTCTAACTTGTTCAATTTTGAAAAGGCAACCATTGGAGGAAATGCAGAAAGACAACTGGCTTAATTCAAATAGCAGTAATGACTGTACGTCCATAGTAGAGAGCAGAGCAGCGCCATTGGAATGGCGCCTGATCTCGCGTTCTTTCCAGAAACACCTAATTATACTGGAACATAATGTACAGCGATGTTAAATCTCTGAAATCAAATCTCTCTCACCGTTTCTCAGCACTCACCTTTAATTTAATAAACTGATTATGCTGCTGACATCTTGTATTGTAGTAGGCCTATACCAGAGCAGAGCATTATTGAGTCTGAGTGAGCTGGTTCCGTGTGTGTGTGTGTGTGTGTGTGTGTGTGTGTGTGTGTGTGTGTGTGTGTGTGTGTGTGTGTGTGTGTGTGTGTGTGTGTGTGTGTGTGTGTGTGTGTGTGTGTGTGTGTGTGTGTGTGTGTGTGTGTGTGTGTGTGTGTGTGTGTGTGTGTGTGTGTGTGTGTGTGTGTGTGCCATCACCAGCGGCTAGCTGGCCTTTGCCTGGCCTTACAGCTTGGGTGAACAGAGCAAGTAGAAGTACAGTGAGTGCAGCTTGCGGGCGGCTGGTTTTATTGTGTAGTCAAAATTGAATGATGTCATCCTTTTGTGAGTGCCCATTGGCAGTCCCTGAGTCCCGTAAGGGGACAATGATCTGCGGTGCGGTGGCCTGAAAGGGTGCTACCCAGGCCCCTGTTGTGCAATTAACCAGTCTGCTCCTATTGGAGAAATATTTGGCTCCTCTCTGGATTGATCTCAGTAGGGAGCCGCAGGGAAAGATCTCGGCCATTCAAAGGGAATTGTTGGGGTTGGAGGCAGGGGCCGATGGGATGTGTGTGGCAGGGAGGAGGTATGGGAGCTCCAGGCTCTGCTCAGGGGGGATTCTTCCCAGAGGAATGCACAGAGCTGATGGATCAGCCTCTATTTGATCTATATATAGACACCAACCGTGGGTCTTTTTGCTTGTAGTTTGTTCTGGTGGCTAAGGAACTGAGGGATTGTTTGGTTTTGAGGGTGGGTTCCATAATGGTAGCTTGTTGAGTTTTAGTTAATGAGTCAAATTGTTCTGCATTTTTGGAACATATGCTGATATCTGGATCCACCAGAAAAAAATGAAATGTATACGGTTAGTCATATATTATAACTTATTATAACCTAAACTTTGTTTTCCAAAGAGAGTCGTTTTTTCATCATGCCCTTTGAGCCAATAGACTGACTGTCTTTGACTGGGCTGCCCTGTGCTGTACTCTGTACTCCCATGGCTAACTTTTGTTATATCAATGGGATATGGTTGAGCTGGGTGGTTTGCATGTGGGAGTTCGATGGGGATGAGTAGTCACTGTGGCCTAGATGTTAACCACAGTATGGCATTAGTTCATCCACATCTCTCCACTTCTGAAAGTATAAAAGTACTGTTTTAACTGGCCCCAGCATCTGCTGAACGTGCATGATCAAATCAAATCAAATGTATTTATATAGCCCTTTGTACATCAGCTGATATCTCAAAGTGCTGTACAGAAACCCAGCCTAAAACCCCAAACAGCAAGCAATGCAGGTGAAGAAAAAGGAAGGAAAAACTCCCTAGAAAGGCCAAAACCAGGCAATTTTATTTTACCTTTATTTAACTAGGCAAGTCAGTTAAGAACAAATTCTTATTTTCAGTGACGGCCTAGGAACAGTGGGTTAACTGCCTGCAGAACGACAGATTTGTACCATGTCAGCTCGGGGGTTTGAACTTGCAACCTTCCGGTCACTAGTCCAACACTCTAACCACTAGGCTACCCTGCTGCCCTGGCTATGAGGGGTGGACAGAACATGGCCAAGATGTTCAAATGTTCATAAATGACCAGCATGGTCAAATAATAGTAATCGCAGTAGTTGTCGAGGGTACAGCAAGTCATCACCTCAGGAGTAAATGTCAGTTTGCTTTTCATAGCCAATCATTAAAAGTATCTCTACCACTCCTGTTGTCTCTAGAGATTTGAAAACAGCAGGTCTGGGACAGGTAGCACGTCCAGTGAACAGGTCACGATTCCATAGCCGCAGGCAGAACAGTTGAAACTGGAGCAGCAGCACGGCCAGGTGGACTGGGGACAGCAAGGAGTCATCATGCCAGGTAGTCCTGAGGCATGGTCCTCAGAGAGAGAGAGAGAAAGAAAGAGAGAGAATTAGAGAGAGCATACTTAAATTCACACAGGACACCGGATAAGACAGGAGAAGTACTCCAGATTTAACAAACTGACCCTAGCCCCCCGACACATAAACTACTGCAGCATAAATACTGGAGGCTGAGACAGGAGGGGTCAGGAGACACTGTGGCACCATCCGATGATACCCCCGGACAGGGCCAAACAGGAAGGATATAACCCCACCCACTTTGCCAAAGCACAGCCGTCACCCACCACCAACTTACCATCCTGAGACAAGGATAGTACTTCAAAACCTTCCAAATCATCCGTATTATATATTATGTCGTTTTATTGTTCTGTACCTAGCTCACTAACTGCGTGGGATGGAGAGTGCATTGTACATGACTTGTACATGACTGATTTTAGTCTTTGGGCAAAGTTCTGGTCATTTTTCTTCTATAGTGAGCCTGGATAAATCCTAATTTGACAACAAGGATTGGTTCATGTCCACCTCATGAGCCAGCAGTATTTACGTAGCCTTCCCTTTACAGGCCGACTCAGCCCAGCACTTCCCCCTGGGCGAGCAGACTGCAGGCAGCGAGTGCATCTCAGGACATGGCAAGCTCCTCTGAAAGTCTATTGTCTTTATTCCACAAGGTTTTGTCTCACATTCTCATTAGTGGATGTCAATGGCCACTGCAGTTCAGAGACCACACAGTACATTTGGCTTCATTAAAGAGGTACTTGTAAACGGGACTGGTTTGTTGGTGGGTTGCAGAGAGGGGGCGAGACCACCGCTCAGTCGACCGCTAGCCAACACGGTTTAATCAATGGCTGTTCTTTTGGGGGATCAGAGAGTCGAGCCACTTCTTTGGTTTTGGTTTTTAATCATTTAGGGAGATAATGGAGTCTACAGAGAAGCACTAGATTTAGAATCGCCTCCTTAGAGATTTAATTGAACTTTTTCTTATGTATAAGATTTAAGGTATTCAATTGTAAGTCCGGGAAGATACCAGTATCACGATACTCGTCAGTGTCGTGGCAAGGAAACAAAATACAAACTTCCTTAGAAAAGCAACCCTAATGTTGGAAACAAAGCTATAGCACACAATGTATTACATACAGCAGGATTTTATAGATCCAAATAGTTTGGTCTGGTTCGTGTTTTCATTTTTGCCATGGAAATATTGAGATACTGGTATGGTCACAGCTCTATTCAATTGGTTCCACCACTTATTCTTTGCCTCTTATGTCATAGCCAATAAAATGTTGTTATATCGCCTGGTACAGTAGGCTATATTAAATATTAAATATAAAATGCCTCTCAAAGAGATCATGTCAGATGTTTCCATCAGAAGAATTACTCATAGAAATAGAATGAACAGAATTGTATTGGATCCTCTAACTTTGGCAATTTCACTGGTAAACTCAAAGGTGCACTATGTTCTACGTATTCTAATTATATGGAATGACCACTACTACCCCACGGTAGCCTGCCTACTGAAGACCCCAATTGCATGAGTCCCAATTGGCACCATTTACAGTACTTAGCATGGTAAAACCTATTCAGTGGTGCCCCTCTATATTACTTCACCATTCCTTTCCGGTGTGGGATATAAGTAGAGAGGACCTGATGTCACCACAACCTTATAGATTTATACTGCAGTCCATATTATACCGACCCTAAGAGGCTAGTAACCAGTATTGACCGGTAATCTAGAGTTTTTAACACAATCCCTGATGTAAATGTTGTGCTTTTAATGCACTAATGTGTGTGTGAGAGTGGCTGAAGCGTGACATTGCATGTGTGTGTGTGTTTATGAGAGAATGAGAGTGGCTGAAGAGAGACATTGCCTCTGTGTGTGTGTGTGTGTGTGTGTGTGTGTGTGTGTGTGTGTGTGTGTGTGTGTGTGTGTGTGTGTGTGTGTGTGTGTGTGTGTGTGTGTGTGTGTGTGTGTGTGTGTGTGTGTGTGTGTGTGTGTGTGTGTGTGTGTGTGTGTGTGTGTGTGTGTGTGTGTAGCTTGGGGCTCTCAGCAGCTTGTCCCTGGGTAATTACATCACAAGTCCTGAGTCATCCTGGAGGCCCACCACTGAATGAGAATAGTGTTCAGAAAGAACCGGAAGACAACCCAGCTCGCTCTCTCTCCCTCCCCCTCCCTCTTTCTCTCTCTCCCTGTCTTTCTCTTTCCTTCTCTGCATCTCTCTTTCTCCCTCCCCTCTCTTCCCCTTCCTCCCTCTCTTTCTCCCCTCCCTCCATCCCTCTCACTCTTTCTTCCCCCCTCTCTCTTTATCACCTCACACACAAGGAAATCTTTTCTCTTTTAGAAAAAAGAAGTGGAGTAGGTCAAGGAAGTGTGCCGTGCCTCCTCAGTCCTCATCACTCACTTGAATGTCTTTCTGTTCCTTTCATCACATTGGGATGCAATGTTGGATTGCAACATTTTTCACTTAGAGGTTGAGAGGTTATGTTCCTGCTCTTGTTCGGTTAAGTTAGGACCATGTGTTCCAATTCTCTACCCCCTGAAGTGTGTACTTGTTGACTCCTCTGCACACATGTCAAAGCACGTGACTCCTCTCCTCATAATATCCAGTACAGTATGTATTCTAGGATAATAATACGATGTAACAGTGATGTAATAGGCGTAGTGGTGTAGGGCTGGTTGTGCTACCTCATTCCACATAAGGAGTGTTAGCTGCTGGCAGTGGTAGTGTGTCCTGTTGTGGTACAGCATGGTAGGTATGTGACATGGGGTTTTCCCCACTGATTCACCAGGCAGGCCAGTAGTGAGGTAGTGATAAGTCAATGAGGAGAGGGGTGTGGCTGCAGGGACTACTGGAAGCCTAGTATAGTGGCATGTGCACTACACATAGCCCTACTACTACTTACTACTATCACATAACATTCTTTTGTCTCTTCTTTTCTCTCTCCTTCTCTCTTTCTTGTTCTCTCTCCCACCTCTCTCACTATTGTCTGTCTCTGTGTATCTGCTCTCTTTCTCCTTCACTATTTCTCTCCCTCGCTCTTTCACTATCTCTTCCTCTACTTATCTGTCTCTTTCTTTTCCTCCATCGATCTCTCATATTACCCCATCTTTTCCCCTCTCTACTTGTCCGTCTCTTTCTTCTTTCTCACCCTCTCGATTCAATTTCAATTTAAGGGGCTTTATTGCCATGGGACTCTTTCTCTAGTTCTCCCCTCCCCTGCCATAGCCCAACTCTCTTTAAGGCTTTATGATGCTTTCAAGACAACTGGAAACCCTGAAAGAAAATTGAGGTTGAATCGTAACGTCAGTGATCTTCAGGTCGGCAAGTCGGAGCTCTAGGAAGAGGCCTGAGTTCCCAACTTGGAATTCCCAGTTGTCTTGAATGCACTGAAGTCGGAGGTCAGAGATTTTCCAGTTTCGAGTTCCCAGTTGTTTTGAACATGGCAATAGTAGTGAAACCCTAAATCATCCTCCCTGGCCACTATGGCTGCTTCCTGCTTCCTACACTGGAAGGAAGGGAACTGTTATTTAAGACCTCCCATTATCCTCCTTCAGCATAGTGTTTGTATATAGATATTGACCCAATGAGATGTGAGGATGTTGAAAGGACATTGGCTAAATGTCTACCCCAGACAGGGTGGGGCAGAGCCTTTGTCAGTCCAGTCAGTGGGGTATTAAGTATCTGAAGTAAAACAAAACAAAAGGGGGTTGGTGGGTGAACAGAATAGTGAAAACACTAAGTTTCCGGGTTTTGTTCTTTTGAGAGAAAGAATTTTGGCATGAAGCTTGACTCGAGGGGAGGCCAACAAGAAGTTCAAGTACTCAGGTTTGTTTAATTTAGCCCGTAATGAGCCTTGCTCTGTCGTGAGAGAGATTTCTGACTGCAAAGTTCAAAGCTGTACCACGGAGAGAAAATAGAAAAGAAACAAGCCCTCACTTGAAACTTCAGAACATGTTGGGAGGTTAAAACGAAGGCTTCTTTCGCTCTGCCCCACACACCTCTTAAATGATCATTTTCACTTTTACTCAAAAAGAATCTGAAAGCTATTCAGAGCTGATAAAGTTGACTGTCTGTGCATGACTGTGCGTCTGTGTATGTGAGAGAGAGAGAGAGAGAGAGAGAGAGAGAGAGAGAGAGAGAGAGAGAGAGAGAGAGAGAGAGAGAGAGAGAGAGAGAGAGAGAGAGAGAGAGAGAGAGAGAGAGAGAGAGAGAGAGAGAGAGAGAGAGAGAGAGAGAGAGAGAGAGAGAGAGAGAGAGAGAGAGAGAGAGAGAGAGAGAGAGAGAGAGAGAGAGAGAGAGAGAGAGAGAGAGAGAGAGAGAGAGAGAGAGAGAGAGAGAGAGAGAGAGAGAGAGAGAGAGAGAGAGAGAGAGAGAGAGAGAGAGAGAGAGAGAGAGAGAGAGAGAGAGAGAGAGAGAGAGAGAGAGAGAGAGAGAGAGAGAGAGAGAGAGAGAGAGAGAGAGAGAGAGAGAGAGAGAGAGAGAGAGAGAGAGAGAGAGAGAGAGAGAGAGAGAGAGAGAGAGAGAGAGAGAGGTCTGTGAGTGTGGGAATGATTACATCAGCCTGAGCGAGCCCTATGATTGGTTAAGGAAGTGTGGTTTGATTCACTACCTAAAAGCCCATGGCTGTAACCCTTTGTGAGGGATGCAGAGGGAAGTTGTCAGCTAGCCGGACTGGAAATAGTGCCATCTGCTTGCTTTGTCCTGCACTAGGCAGAGGAGAGGAGATTATGTGACAGGTCCCATAACAGGCAGTCGCTGACAGAGAGTAAGGAACTGTGCTGTACTACAGTCTTTTTTTCGACCAAGTTGTGGAGAGGGTTGTTCATCTGTGTGTGTTCTGTGCGGAGGCAGGCTCACTCCAAAAATGCCATCGTGCTCTCCGGACTGCTGCCTATTACAGGCCGTAGAGGTAAGCTCTTAGAGACATATTTAACCGCTTTTCCCTTTTTCTCTGAAGTCTGATAAAGGTTAGCTGAGATGAGGGTCAAAGTATACTCTATAAAGTTTGAAGATAATTTGTATTTTTTTAAAGATATGACGAGCAAGGAGGGAATATTGGAGAGGCTCAGACTGAATCGAAGCCCCCTTGAAAGGAGAAATTGTTTTTTCCTTTCCTGTCGAAAGAAGATGTGATCTGTTGTAAGGCTTTGAATTTGTTGAGGCTATAGCTGGAGAAGGGAATGCGAATGTATTTTTATAAGACATCATGTTCAAAGTGTGCGTACTGTAGCCTAAGTGGGAAAGCTAAATTCCTACTAAAATCTCCTTGGGAGAACCAGAGGAAATAGGATCTGTGCTCAGACGGGGATTTATCAGGGTTTTTATCCATTCTTTCTATTAATGCACTATATTCCACTATATACAGTATCTTTCTATATAGTATATTTCAGTATCTTTCTATACAGTATCTTGTTCTATACTGTATCGTTCTATACACTATTTTTCTATACATTATCTTTCTATACAGTATCTTTCTATACCGTGTCTTTCTATACAGTATATTTCTATACAGTGTCTTTCTATGCATTATCTTTGTGCCTAATTCTGTCAGTGGATAATCTCTATGGAAACAGGTGGTGTGGATTGAAGGACTAAAACAGTCCCCTTAGTATTTAAGCTTGAAGTATGATTCTGATGAGTGTCACATTTATGTTTTTATAACCTATATTTTCCCACAAACCGCTGCCAGTGAGAATGGATTGTATATGTCTCGTATGCTCATCAAACACGCATGGTTATGAATTAAAGTAAATTAGCTCTTGGTACTATATTGCAAATGTTGAGCTATCGAGTTATGCTTTCTATGTAAAACTATGCCTGTCTACGCTTGAACTATGCGCCTCATCTTTCTGAATTATGTCTGTCTGCCTACGAGGTTGTGTCTGGGAATAGTTCTAACATGAAAGGGCCTTTTCATTCCTCTTTTAGATTATAAAAATTTTCAGCGAGGACGGCATGGGGAAAGTAGTGGAAATACCAGCCGACATGACTGCAAGAGATCTTTGCCAGCTCCTCGTGTACAAAAGCCATTGTGTGGACGACAACAGTTGGGCACTTGTTGAGCATCACCCTCTCCTCGGACTAGGTAAGTGGCAACCTGATGTGCTGGATGGGTGGGCTGGTGGGCAGGCTGGCTGGCAGGACATAGCCTAGCGCTCCCTCCCCCCTCTGTGTGAGAAGCCAACTGGATAATGAACATGTTCTCCTGCTCATGTTAAAGTCAACAGAGGTCTCATTATGGAAACCAAGAGTCATCGTAAATAATAGATAGCCTATATCTATAGCCTATATTTTCTCTTGTATATCATTATTTTGGTTAACAGTCGTTAGCTGCCTGTCTGTGCCTGTGGTTTCAGAGTCTGGTGTATGGGGCAACTTATATAGTGCACTGCTTTTGACCAGAGCGCTATGGGCCCTGTTAGAGGAAGTTCACTATGTAGGGAATAGGGTGCCATTTGAGATGCAGTCTGAGACAACGGGAACCCTCCTGACATCACTCTCCCAAACCGTAGTTTGTTACCGTACCTGAGAACGGATAACTTACAGTTGGAGATAAGAATGTACCATAATATGGTCACGTGTAATAATATGGTAGTAATATGATAATAATATGGTAAGAGATGTTCTTTATTATCTAATTCTAGACCAGGAGTAGCGATCACTGGATCATACAGGCACCTTGCCTCTAGTTACTGTATATCTAGTCACCCCCATGCTAGTCAACATTTGTACGGGAACTTTAATTTGGGCTTATACCATAGCTGAACAGGATAACGCTCGTCTCACTGAATGTTAGATTCATTGAAATTAGGTTGTGTAAGTCAAGACGTGGAATGCTTAATGTGGCGGCATTGCAGTGATTTGTTAAGAGTTCTGAGAAACTGAATGCTCCAAACTTCAACCCCCTAAGAAACGAGCAATTATAAAACACAAGTTGTGTCTGGGCTTATATCTTCATTATAGCAGATGGGTAAAATGAAAGTACTGTATTTCTGGGAACGTTTAGGCCTAAACACTGAAATGTAGGCTACCCAATATGTACGCACAACATAAAGGGTAACAATTATATGCAGTATTATTTTCAGTAATTTTTTAGGTTTTATACAGTGGGGAGAACAAGACAAAAATCCAGAAAATCACATTGTATGATTTTTAAGTAATCAATTAGCATTTTATTTCATGTATTTCATCACATGATCTGTTCTGATTGGTTTAGTGTCAGCGCTGCCAAAACCGTGCTAAGTATAGTAGGGATAACCAGTATTTTATTTATTTATTTTACCTTTATTTAACTAGGCAAGTCAGTTAATTAAGAACAAATTCTTATTTTCAATGACAGCCTAGGAACAGTGGGTTAACTGCCTGTTCAGGGGCAGAACGACAGATTTGTCAGCTCGGGAATTTGAACTTGCAACCTTTCGGTTACTAGTCCAACACTCTAACCACTAGGCTACCCTGCCGCCCCATGAAGTATAACTTCATCCCTCTACAATGGCAAAATTCTACAGACTTTTGTGCATCTCAAATGGTACTTTCTTCTTACAGTGAAGTACAAGGCACTATATTGCACTATAAGGTGCCATTTGTACGCAACCTCCATTCGTTGTAAAAGGAACCAGGGCTGATCTGACCTTTAGAAGCTGCCTGAATGGAGCTAGGGCAGGCTCTCTATGGTGAGTCCAGTCCACTAGAGGCAAGGCAAGGTCACTCTTCCTAATTGCTCCTTAATCTGACCAGGCTTGTCCAGATGGGCCTTGTTGTATAAGAATGACATCCAGCCAATTAGATATGTTGCTTTCCCAACCTCGCACCCAATCCCCTCACTAAGGAGGAAACTAGGAAAGACAGGGAGACACACAGATCCAAAATGGAGACGGGGTCCCTGACTCCCTAGTATGAAGAAGGCTAATGCGTCTGTCATTACTGAGTCATCTCTTCTCTTCAGAATGGGTCAGGAGATAGTTGAAAGACAACCCCACAATCAGTGGGGGTGTTTCCTTAGAGAAAGAAAGAGAGAGAGAGAGAGCGAGAGAAGGCCACTGTCAGTCATCGGGTGAATAGAATAGCTGATAAGAATAATGGCCAATGACCCTCCCTCAGCTTCCCCCACAAAGGGTTACAACCTCTACAGACTTTAAGCTAGTGAGTCAGGGGCTTGACTGACTCATGGTCAGAGAGGAAGTGACTCACCAAAGAGCCTCAGTAAAAGCAAGGTAGAGGAGGTGCTGGATTGGCTCTCCATTTCTTAGGATATAAGTGGACTGGAATCCAACCAGGTTGCAACATCAGTATGAAACTACACACATAGTTTCTGAAAACGTCCACATTGTCTATTTCCTCTTTCTCTCTCTCTTAATGAGTGAGAGAATCTTACTGCTTGTCCAAGAAAGCCTGGGCCCTTCCTCCCCAGTCCCCAGTGTCTCCTTTCCTGCTGCCAAAATCTATTTAGGAATCCTGCTTCCACAGTTGGATGTGAAACATGTGTTCCTGAGAGAGAGCAGGGGCCAGGCAGGGTCAGTGGTCCAGGCAGACAGCAGGGCCTGTATAGCATAGTAGCATAGCCCCACTAATTGTTTGAGAGAGGGGGGAGTGCATGTATGCTCAAGACATTGACAGGATGGGGGGAAGAGGAATATAGCAGGGTTGGGGTCAATTCCAGTCATTTCAGAAAGTAAACCAAATTCCAATTCCAAATGTTCATTTTTGAAAAGCAGTGAAAATAATTGGAATTGGAATTTCAGTGTACTTCCTGAATTGACTGGAATTGAAATGGAACTGACCTGGAATATAGTAAGAACATGCTGATTTGTCTGCAAGTTTTGGATAAAATAAGGTGTGTGTGGGTTGGAGGGTTAGGGAGAGGGGTGGGCAGAGTAGGCGGGGAGTGGGTTATGGGTGAGGAGGGGTGTGTGGGGGGGGGGGGTCATAGGCTGAACTGCTTGTTCTTTCATCGTTTGCCTTATACACGCAATGTTCAGGAAATTAAAATTCAAACTTTTTCTTGTTAAATACATGCGATATTGTGTCCTTATTGTAGGCTTCCATTTGGTAACTAGCTCATTCTCTCTCTCTCTCTCTCTCTCTCTCTCTCTCTCTCTCTCTCTCTCTCTCTCTCTCTCTCTCTCTTGTCTCTCTCTCGACAGAGAGGTGCTTGGAGGACCATGAGCTAGTGGTACAAGTGCAGGCATCCATGACCAGCGAGGGCAGATTTCTGTTCAGGAAGAACTATGCCAAATATGAATTCTTCAGAAATCCCTTGGTAGGTTGTTTTTTTGTTTGTTCGTTTCCAAAGAATCCCAGAGCTCGCATGCAGAGTTTTTCCTTGTCCTATTTATATTCTCTACATGTGTAAACAGTTATAACAAGCTAAACAGCCTGGATGTTATTTTTTGTTTACAAGCAATGCATTTCTTAAATGAGTGGCGAATGTTTGGTTGTGCTTGTTAAATGTTGCATATTACCCAGGAAAATCATCCTTCCCTCACTTTATAGTAATGTACCCACTCACACTCAAAAAAATAAACAGATTGTGATAACACTGTTAGACTGGTGGCTATAACTGTCCTGGACTCAGAAAGGCTAAACCAGGGTCTGGGAAACTGTCCCTAAACGTACTTATTTAAGAAACAGGTTGAAACTAGATTGAAAAGTTATGACACAAATGTTATTGTTTAATGTTTTTCTTCATTTTCATTTGGGAAAAGGGATTCATTGAATGTCTCTTGGTCGTTCCACTTCCATCCTTCTGATTTTCCTTTTACACACAACCTTCCCTTTCTCACTTACCAATAGAATTTCTTTCCCGAGCATATGGTTGCATGGTGCCAGGAAACAAATGGTGCAATCCCACCATCTCAACTTTTACAGGTATGTACCGTAGAACCATAAAGATTCCACTGCCTCAGCATACTGCGTACTTCAGTCTTTGTTGTGTACTGTATGTCTGATCTCACCTTTCACCTCCTTGTGCATGTCTTGTCAGAGAACAGATTGTAACACTTGATGTTCTGTTGACATACGAGTGTCTCTGCACACGCAGGCCAGGCGTGACTAACAGAAAGACAAACAGACAGACAGATATTACAGCTTCTGAAGGGAAGCAACTGTGAGAGAAGAGTAAAGGAACGTACTGAATGTTATAGCACAGCGCATCAGGCCAGCGTCCTCCCATTCTGCACCAGGCAGCACAGCGCAGCTGCATGGTGCCTTTAAAGACTTGAGGCTCTAATGGAATGAAGTTTACATGTTCAGCCTGCAAATGTAGCAGTGTGACAAAGCGTTATTAAAAGGGCCATGACTGGAATCCATCCACTATGGCAGAAAGCTTTTAAAATGATACCATCCCTGACATGGTCAGTTTTAAGGAGCAGGCTGGGGGCGGTTCCAGGAATCCAGTCGGAATCAAATCAAGTCAGATCATAAACAGTGGATCACTTAAAGGTGCGCTGCTCAAAAATTCTAATAGCCTACTTTCAGTCATTGTGTAGAGAATCAGTGTTCCGTCTAAACTGCCGTGAAATATATTTTCCATAACCAAAAATATTGTATTTTATAGCTATTTGAAGCTGGTGTACAAAGCCAGAAGTAAAAGAAGGAAAAGCAGAACTTAAGAACGGGAAGCATAGAAATGGCACACAAAAAACACATAAAACGCTACCGCTTCTTAGACTTGCTTTCAATGAGAATGTCAGATCCTTAACTCGCATTTCTATGTCAATTTGGTCATCGAAAAGTGGCATATTGCAGCTTTAATTAGTATCTTGTCAGGTCGGGAGACAGTGTCTGAATGTGGCAGAGAAAGTTCTGTATTCTGCAGGGCATGTTAAAACCAGTAGGTGCTTATCTTATCGCTCTACTCAGTTCTTGGAACAATTTGCTGTCAGAATCAGAACTCCTTGTTGAATTGTCTGTCTCTACAGTGTGTATGTGTCTTGGTTAATACTGTTACGCAAGACAGAACATCTGTCTGAACATTTCTCTCCCATGTTTAAGGTGGCCCATAAAAATTGGTATCACAAGAATGCCAACATTGTTCGTTATATAAATGTTTGTTTTCTGGCTAGGAAGGAAGGCGGTGGAGGTTTATTTCTCCGAGCCCCATGAAAATGATGATATTTGATGATGATAGCTGTGTGCTAAAGCCTTCTTCTCTCTCTCCTTCTCTCAGAATTTCTTGAACTCCAGCAGTTGTCCTGAGATCCAGGGCTTTTTATACGTGAAAGAGATGGGCAGGAAATCCTGGAAGAAGCTGTACGTGTTCCTTAGACGCTCAGGACTTTACTTTTCTACAAAAGGAACGTCAAAGGTACATGGCCTTTTCTCTTCTATGGTAGGCTTAGTACATGGCCTTTTCTCTTCTATGGTAGGCTTAGTACATGGCCTTTTCTCTTCTATGGTAGGCTTAGTACATGGCCTTTTCTCTTCTATGGTAGGCTTAGTACATGGCCTTTTCTCTTCTATGGTAGGCTTAGTACATGGCCTTTTCTCTTCTATGGTAGGCTTAGTACATGGCCTTTTCTCTTCTATGGTAGGTTTAGTACATGGCCTTTTCTCTTCTATGGTAGGCTTAGTACATGGCCTTTTCTCTTCTATGGTAGGCTTAGTACATGGCCTTTTCTCTTCTATGGTAGGCTTAGTACATGGCCTTTTCTCTTCTATGGTAGGCTTAGTACATGGACTCTGTTAGTATTAGGCTTGTATTGCCGAAGCCAATATCCCACATTTAAAATGCACTAGTAAATAGCCTACAAAGTCTAATACTTTAGTTGTTAGTTAAGAGGCTGCTTGCCTCAATCATCAGTGTACATACTTGCTGCTCAGAGAGGCCTGCCTTCTCTATGTCCCATACAAACACACAAGCTGCTATTGATTTGAGTGGAGCTCTGCTCTCTGCTACCTCCAGGCTTAAGTTTATTTGTGATGAAATTACATCGGTTATTGATTTATCCTCCACAGGAGCCCAGGCATTTACAGTTACTAGCAGACCTGGAGGACAGCAATGTCTTCACAGTAACAACAGGCAAGAAGCTACACAGTGCGCCAACAGACTACGAGTTCTGTATAAAGGTATGTTCAAGAGAAAGAAAGGCCTCTGCACTCGAGGCATTGCAAGTCATTCAGATGCTCATATGTTGTCTATTATTCTTCTATGGAGGACAAGCCGTCTCCTATTACAGTTATTGAACAGTGTCGTGTCTAGACTGTGGCTGCTTCCCAAATGGTGCACTATATAGGGAATAGGTTGCCTTTTGGTATGCATCCTGTATCTTGCTGAGACATGCCTGACAAGAGGCAGGCCTCGCTGCCATTGTGTGCGTTGTGTTGACCCACTTTCTGGCTATATAATAAATGGATAGAGAATGAAACTGAAATCAAACAAAATCCTATTTTATTCTGCAACGTGATAAGGGTTGGAAAGGTTCCTTTCTAAATGATTGGGCTCATCGGTAAGAAAAATAAATGCTGCTCTCATGGAATGGCATGCTTTGAGCGCTCCCAAAAAGTGCTATTTGCGTGTAAAAAATGTATGCCATATTTACATTTTTGTTGGTGACACTTTGGTATCTGGATAATATGCAGCTGTTTAAGTCTATCTAATTGGGTGAGTTTGATCATGTATCCATTAGGCCCATGGACATTTTGAATCATCACAGATTAGATTGAGCAATAAAAGCCCCACTCGTGGTCTTCTTAAATCAAACTTATTTTTGACCGTATGGAGCACAATACCACAGAGGAGTTTAGAAGGGAGCAACTCAAACTTTTATTCCGCAGGCTGGGATACGCACTATGCAGCTGTTGAGGGAGTGCATTTTTTCACCCACTGTCCACTGGTTGAAAAAACAGTGATTTATAGGCAGCTTAAACTTCTTCAATTCAACCATTATTGAGTTAAAATACACATATACATTTGTGAACAGACATCCACAACAACCACAATCCGTAATGAACAAATAGCTAAAAGTTCGAGCAGCAGTGTGATTCACATCAATGTGCTATGTACAGTGCCTTGCAAAAGTATTCATCCCCCTTGGTGTTTTTCCTATTTCTTTGCATTACAACCTGTAATGTAAATAGATTTTTATTTGGATTTCATGTAATGAACATAGACAAATAGTCCAAATTGGTGAAGTGAAATTTTAAAAAATTACTTGTTTAAAAAAAATACCCGGATAAGTGGTGCGTACATATGTATTCACCCCCTTTGATATGAAGCCCCTAAATAAGATCGGGTGCAACCAATTACCTTTAGAAGTCACATAATAAATTAAATAAATTCCACCTGTGTGCAATCTAAGTGTCACATGAGTCGATATACACCTGTTCCGAAAGGCCCCCAGAGTCTGCAACACCACTAAGCAAGCGACACCATGAAGACCAAGGAGCTCTCCAAACAGGTCAGGGACAAAGTTGTGGAGAAGTACAGATCAGGGTTGGGTTATAAAAAAATATCGGAAACATTGAACATCCCACAGAGCAGCATAAAATACATTATTAAAAAATGGAAAGAATATGGCACCAGAACAAACCTGCCAAGAGAAGGCCACCTACCAAAACTCACGGACCAGGCAAGGAGGGCATTAATCAGAGAGGCAACAATAGAGACCAACGATAACCCTGAAGGAGCTGCGAAGCTCCACAGTGGAGATTGGAGTATCTGTCCATAGGATCACTTTCAGCCATACACTCCACAGAGCTGGGCTTTACAGAAGAGTGGCCAGAAAAAAGCCATTGTTTAAAGAAAAAAAATAAACAAACACGTTTGGTGTTCGCCAAAAGGCATGTGGGAGACTCCCCAAACATATGGAAGAAGGTACTCTGGTCAGATGAGACTAAAATGTAGCTTTTTGGCCATCAAGGAAAACGCTAAGTCTGGTGCAAACCCAACACTTCTCGTCACCCCGAGAACTCCATCCCCACAGTGAAGTATGTCAGAATTGAAGGAATGATGGATGGTGCTAAATACAGGGAGATTCTTGAGGGAAACCTGCTTCAGTCATCCAGAGATTTGAGACTGGGACAGAGATATAACTTCCAGCAGGACAATGACCCTAAGAACACTGCTAAAGCAACACTTAGGTGGTTTAAGGGGAAACATTTAAACGTCTTGGAATGGCCTAGTCAAAGCCCAGACCTCAATCCAATTGAGAATTTGTGGTATGACTTAAAGATTGCTGTACACCAGCGGAACCCATCCAACTTGAAGGAGCTGGAGCAGTTTTGCCTTGAAGAATGGGCAAAAATCCCACTGGCAAGATGTGCAACGCTTATAGAGACATACCCCAAGAGACTTGCAGCTGTAATTGCTGCAAAAGGTGGCCCTACAAAGTATTGACTTTGGGGGGGGTGAATAGTTGTGCATGCTCAAGTTCTGTTTTTTTGGTCTTAATTCTTGTTTGTTTCACAATAAAATATATTTTGCATTTTCAAAGTGGTAGGCATGTTGTGTAAATCAAATGACATAAACCCCCCAAAAATCTATTTTAATTCCAGGTTGTAAGACAACGAAATAGGAAAAATGTCACAGGGGGTGAATACTTTCGCAAGCCACTGTAGATATCAATAGTATGTGATATCCGTATTGCCCATAGGCTACACCACTGCTGTCGTCTTTACCTCCAAGCATTTATTCAAGTTGGATAATCTTTGGACTGTAGCCTACAAAAGCCCATTCCTGCTCTTTTCCCGCAATCCATCTAACGCATTTGGTGTGTCATCATAGTGGTCTCAGACGTGCTCAGGTAGAAAAACTTTAACGTGCGCCTTTTTCAATGCTGATTTAGATGTCATTGAAAAAACAGAAAGGTATCAAAGAATTTCTGCATTTCAAAGTAATCCTAGAAGTAATCATCTAGTTTTTCAAAAGTATCTGTAATCAGATTACAACATTTTTGCTTGTAACGTAATGGTTTACAGTTTTTTTTCTCACCAACCCTGAACAGTATCAACTATCATCTCATGGGATATGTCAGTGTACGAGGGAGGAGTGTTTTAGTACAACCATACTGTCTGAATGGTTGTTTCTAATGATGAGGTGTTTGTTTGGTCTCTCTAATTGGTTGTTGTGTGTTAATTGACAGCCAAACAAGAGGACTGAGCTGAAAGAGTTGAGGATGTTGTGTACTGAAGACGAACAGAGCAGAACGTCCTGGATGACAGCCTTCAGACTCTTCAAGGTACCAATTCCATGGCAACAAGTCCTCAATACACTGCAAAGTAGTGCCTCAGTTATACCAGAGGGTTGTATCAGATGCAAGTTCACTTCACATGGGTTGTTGTCACTTATACCATGCTAATTTGAATACTATCTATCTTTATGAATTTTATGAATATTTTGGAAGGTTTGCTTTTCTTTGGTGAAGTCAAACAATAGCTAACTTTTCAATTTGTGGATACTTTCATTGTTCTTCACAGTATGGAATAGTCCTCTATCAGAACTACAAGATTCCTCAGCAGAGAAAAACTCTGTCACACTTTTCAACACCAGTGGTAAGCCTCTCCTTTTAGCTCCTTACAGGTGCCAGCCAAACTGTTGTTAACATCCAGACTCTTTCTCGATTGTCTTTCCTTGACTCTTTGTGTCCTCTATTCGGTGATTCGAACCAGCGACCTTTCGGTTACTGGCCCAACACTCTTAACCGCTAGGTTATCTGTTCAATGAATTTTGAGAAGGAAGTGAGGAGAGAGGAGGACTTCAATGACAGACAATTGAGGAAGAGCCCTAGTACTGAAACAGGGCATTTTCTACATTGGAAGTGTATTGACATTGGCACTGTTTGTCTCCCTCTAGCGGAGTGTGTCTGAGAATTCTCTGGTTGCCATGGATTTCTCAGGAAGGATAGGCAGGGTGATCGACAATCCCTTGGAGGCCCAGAGCGCTGCCATGGAGGAGGGTTATGCCTGGAGGGTGAGTCTCTTTCTACAATGTTACTATTCCAATGGTTCTACAACAATAATGCAACCTTACTACAACGTAGCTACGTTACAGCAATGTTATTACAACCTGTCCACAATGCGACTACAACGTTATTAAGATATTACAATATGACCTTATGGTCAGAAGGAAAACGTACTGCTGTTGGTGATTTAGAAATAATCTGAGCAAGAGTGCAACAACTTTTCCTTGAGTCATGCTTGTCACAAAGCCATCATGCTATCCGTCATGCAGCTGTACCAATGGAGTAAGAGCCTTTTATTAACAAACTAATCCATGTTTGTTTGTTCTGTATCTCAGAAGAGAAGTCAACGGATGAACATTCTAGGTAGTCCCAGTCCACTACATCCCTGTTTATTAAACTCAGGTAATTCAACAACATAAATTCTCACAATCCCTCTGTTATTTGAGTTGGCTACATTCTGTGTAGATAAAAGCCTTGTTCCTGTCCTAAAGCTCTCCTTTCCTCTTCCACGTCCAGTTATTCACAGAACACAGCTGTGGTTCCATGGGCGGATAACGCGAGAAGAGTCCCATCGGATGATCAACCAACAAGGCCAAGTGGACGGGTAAGGCTCCTCAGTCTCTGCAACCACACAGCCAACCCGTTATTTAACTGGGATTTATTTGATTATTAAAGTGTTGCATCTTCAGAATGCCCAGCCCACATGCCAACAATGTATGTTGGATTTCAATTTGTAAATTTGACCGACATTGAGGTTTTCACCAAAGACTGATTTTCCCCCTTTTCTGCTCAGGTTGTTTCTCTTGAGGGACAGTCAAAGCAACCCAAAGGCCTTTGTCCTCACACTGTGCCATCACCAGAAAATCAAGCATTTCCAGATCTTACCGGTAAGTGAGCTTTATCTTGCCTCTGGGCTTTTCTCTCCTTGACCTCCCTATCTCTCTTATGACTACAGGCACACTAGAAAACCAAGTAAAACAGTCAACAATTTTATAGAGTAAAGTCACTTTTGTTGTTCATTACTTCCTGTTGTTCTCACCTGACTGTTGTCTCTATGGTCCGTCCTGCAGTGTGAAGAGGACGGCCAGATCTTCTTCAGCCTTGACGACGGGTCCACCAAATTCACCGACCTGATCCAGCTGGTGGAGTTCTACCAGCTCAACAGAGGAGTCCTGCCTTGTAAACTCAAGCACCCCTGCACCCTCGTAGCCTTATGACCCCTGACCTATGACTTGACCGGACTCTGCCTACAAACAAACTCAAGACTTTTTCTTTAGGAGAAGCTAAAGTGATGAACTCATGTTGTTCTTGATGTGTCATGAGCTGCCAGAGACTGCGGATGGAACGGGACGGAGTGGTTGGGGGGTTAGGACGGACGCCAGTGGACTTCAGTGACCTCTGTGTTTCGGAAGGAGATAAAAAAGCAAAAAGCTGCACCACGTTGCTATTAACTCTTATAAAAAAGAAAAACATTTTCAAGTTTGTATTCATAGTCACCAATAAGCTCTGATCCACTGACACTGTTTAGTGACAGTTTATGAGATCAAAGTAGTTTTTATTTTCCTTGTACAATCATCAGGACTTTGTTTAGTCTGGGCCACTTTTTTACAGAATGAAAGTATTTTTTTTGTTACAAATCATCTATACTACAACCTTTTTCTGAAAAGCTGATTGTTTTCTAGTTTGGCGCTTGTGAAACTGGGAACAGGCCTTTCCACACTGACTGAAGAAGAATTCCTCTACCGTCTCATTCTTCTCGTTACCAACAATGGCAAATCCCTCCTGTGTTGGAGGGATGGATGGACAATCTGATATTCGGAAAAAGAACATCACAAGACAGATCACGAGGCCAGCTGTCTCTTTCAAGCTGTAGGAAAGGAAAGGCTGGACCTGGTAATTTAGGATGGAGCTGAAGGATACTCAAGGACTACACAGGATCCATTCATTCCACTCTCATAGGACTTTTCTTCATTTATTTCTTTCTTTGGTGACCTCACAGGCGTTTGTATTCATGACATTTTAGTACTGCATCAAATGTGTTCTTAGTCCGTTTTAGTTTCTTATCAGTAGTCTGGAGCGTATAGATTTCTAACAGTCACACAACAACTAAATCACTACATCCAGTTCAGTGTTAAATCAATCCATCATCAGCTCCACCATCCGGTGTTCCACATGAACTTCCCCCCAAAATATAAACTACTACAGGTATTCATTCACTCCCTGTCTCATCCACTCATTTAAGTCCATGTAATAGATAGCTGTTGTGGTCCACGTTGCTAGCCTAGTCCTATACCGTGTGCTATAACCAACACTTCTATTGTTGGCTACAGTACGTATTCAGAATGACACTAGGCTACCATGCTGCTCTTCAGGTGATAACAAGCAACATAACAGCTCAGCTCTTGGGTCTCTCTTGGTGTCAACACAATAATAAAGCATATGGCCATCTTGTGGACTAATTCCATGTTGTAAGCACTCTGAAGACATGGTTATGATTATATGAGTAAAATCTAACAGGCCACTGGGGCGGGAGGGTGCCACAGTTTTCTTTTAAACCTACCTGTTTGCATTCCCTCCGTCAGAACACAGGGAAATATAACCACTACACCAACCTCTTGTGATCCACTAGAGGGATCTGACAAGCTCAGAGTAGACGTGTACAGTCCAAGGTCGGTCTGTCTGTAGAATGCAACTGGAATCAATCGACTCATCTGCTAGGAGGACCCATCTTCTTAATCCAAGGGTGCATCGCAAATGGCACCGTATTCCCTACATAGTGCATTACCCTTACTTTTGACTATGGCCCGTAAGCCTTTGGTCAAAAGTAGTGCACTATATCGGGAATAGAGTGCCATTTGGGATTCACTCCAAGTCCATTCATTTTAGACTTGTTGCTTTTCTTTTCCATGATGTGATTGAATGATTGTTTTTAGAACAGACACTGTGAAGCCCTAGTAATGGATGATACCCTGAAGTGGAAGGGTTTTTACTGTCCAGCCTCGTCCAAGGTTGCAGTGAACACACAGATTTGTAAAGATGTTTTTACCTGTAACGCAACATTAAGAAAGAGCCATCTTTTTATTTTATTTATAGTGTCTTAAGCTGGATAGATTCAGATACCGAATATTAGCCACACTATCTACAAGTTCTGCACAATGACATTTCAAAAAACAAGATGCAATGACTCAATCATTTCAAGTATTGTTTTGCAAATGTATTTATTTACCTGGATGTGAGTGATTACTTGAAATGTAGCTCTTTTCTCAGTGCTGTTCATTACTGTTTTATCATTACCATGGAATGATTGAACCCATAATTATTACATAGCATCTATTACAAAGCCTATAATTCATTTCTTGCTTTTTTAAGTTTGAACACTCAAACTATTTTATCACCAACACTTACTATGAAGTAACATTCAAGTGGTGTTCCCTAATGTCATGGTTTTCATTCCAAATTGGTGTCAGTAGAACAAGTGTGGGGGATAAAAGTCACTCATATTTCAGTCACAGTGCGTTTCACATCGAAATTCAGTTTAATGCCTCTCTCACACATTCTTCTACATTTAGGAAATCTTTTCACATGGATATTTGAAACACACAGGTTGAAGAAGATTACATGTATTTTTTATTTATTTTTTTACATGTTTAAACATTTGACATCTTCTTAAGTGTGACTTTCACTGATAATGTCAATCAAATTAATTTCATATCTAGACATTTAATTCATGAGTTGATTTTCAAATACACACTGTTTTTTTCGCTGTCAGTTCAGTTGCTCTGTCCCATTTAATTACAGTTAGTTTTCTTCCATTTTACAGAACTTTCACTCTTTAAACTTTGCGTTAATCAGAACTTTGTTTCTTGTGTTAGAAGTGAAGCTATACCTTTACAATACTTGAGCCACAATTGCAAAAAAACAATTGGTCTACAGTACATTAAATAGCCAAGTCATTTCCACAGCATAGTGTGTATTATCCAATGAGAAAGGCTTGGATGTGATGGCACCACTAGATGCCCATTGCAGTACCTTTTTCCATGGAATTTTGAGAGTAACTTCAGAGCTACACTTCACTGTTTATTGGGTGTGACCAGAGCCATGAATATATAATATATGTTAATGTATGGCTCTGGGTGTGGAATCATTATGACTATACAATGAGCAGGTTAGGTGCCATAGCTGCTTACTTCTTTGCTAAATTCGGTCAAAACGTCGGACAATATATCTTCCCATTGGTCATAATGATTTCAGTAGAAATCAGTTAGAATTGCCTCCTCCGGTGGTAATCTTAGCTGTACAATGTAATATGCAACTCATGTAAAAGTTGTGTATTGAATCAGTGTACCATATTAGCATATGAAACCATGTAGATGCAACACTGTATTTAGGTTACAGATCACTATTATTACCGCATTGGCTTACTCTTAACTACTTATGAAATGAAGAAACTTGATTTATTTTTATCATTTGGTTTAATGTGCATATAGAGTTTATTTCTTATTTCTTAAATGTTTGTCATGTAAAAACCTCTTCACAAATGTCTGTAATATTGGAATGTTGCTGGTATGGAACTGGAGTTGGCTTGGGCATACAGTGTACATCTTTTCATAGTTCCTGCAAGTCATCCTAAGCTACTCAGACATCACTGACTCTCAACACTAACTGTTTAGGCCTGTTAGATACAGATGTGTTTTTTGTATACAGAAGCGAGTTCTCTCACATAGTGTCTTGCTATGAACTAGAATGTTACTAGTGACATTGAATCACCTGCAAAGTAGTGAACTGATGAAAGTGAATTAAGTAAATGTACTTTTTTATATTTCAGAGAAATGAATGTAACTGGGTTGCTCAGGGTTGACATGGAGCCTGTTGAAAACTGGTCATATCGTCAGACCAGTGAGATTTTGTATGTGCGATGTTGTGTAGTTCTGTTGATCAACTTGGGGTTAATAGTATTTCACCAAATCATTTTTTCTTTAGTAAGTAGTTTGGCCTTTATGATGTTCTTTCAGAATACCAGTAGTTTCTCCCAAACAGTAGTACAGCACAGGTGTCCTCTTCTCTCTTGTGTAAGTCTGTTTGTCTCAAGAAGCCTAAAATGCAGCAGGTGCCTCGATGACCTTTTTCTCTGCACTAAACCAGAGCTGACTTTGGACCGTTCATGGGAACCTTTTCCAGTGATCGATAATGACTCTTGTGCTTTGCATATATTGTCACAATGCAAGATACAGTGACTGTACAAAGGAGTAAAGCAAATATATATAGATCTATATAAATATACACCATTATGTATTTCAGGGAATGCAACAAAACAAGAACCTGTATCTCTTTTTAAGAGAAAGATCCTGTATTCATACTGTGCTTTGCTTCAATCTGTAAATAACTGAATGGCTTATATCTCTTAATTGTAACCTTTTCAGGTATTTTTGTACAAATAAGGGACTGTTATGTTCTGTTTATTGTAATTAGAATAAAACATTAATACATTGTTATTCATTTAAGCAGTTATGGTATTGTCTTGGCAGAGAAGTTTTACATTTTTCCTCATTATTCAATTACCTTGAGTCCTAATCCAGGTAATTCCAAATGCATTTAAATCACTGTATTCTATTTGCAAGTCATTCTGTTTCTTTTGAATACTATTGCAAATGCTAATTATTATAGATGGCATTACATTTCCACTGCAACTTACCATGAGTTTAGGTATATATTTTCATCTAACTATCATAAATGTCTGCTTGAAATGTTCAACTGTACATTGGGTTATACGTCACCCTGTTTTCCCACTAGATGGCAGACAACCACTACAAATACCGAATCAAATACTCTACTTAAATGGGAAATCATCCGTTGACACAATAGCAAAGCACATTCCCCGCATTATGTTTTGGTAAAACGCTGTGGGATTGGGCTGGAGTAACCACTCTCAAATTCATAGACAGATATGGATGCAAGGACTGAACATCCATGATATCAAAATGATAGTTTCAATCATGTTTTGAAGCCAGGTAGTTTGTTTACATTTTCTTTGTTCACAAACATTAGAGTAAATCAAGCTTATATTTTGGGTTCTGATGGGGTACGGCAGTTGAACTAAGCTTATGAGGCATTTATAAGCTATATTCTTCAAGACTCAGTTGGAAACTACATATCATTCATTTATAAGTCCAAAAATGGATTGCCCCTTTAAGGGACAAACGTCATGAACTAACACATTTCACATTTTTAAGGATTGTTCACGTCCCAACAATCAAGATTCATTCAAAAGCATCACGGATGTTGGCACAAAACTTGGACAGTTTGCTCGATACAGACCTAATGCTGCGTTAATAGCATGTTGTAAAGTCGTAAATACAAGCATAGAACTGTAAAGAAAAATCCACTTGACCGTCCCTCCAACTGGTAATTACTAGGAAACTGTTCTATTATCCCTGAGCGCCGACTTCTCCCATGTTGAACTCTGACGTAACCCACTAAGGAAATTACCTCTATAACATAATTTTTGGAAGTAAAATTAAACAAAATATTATTTATAAAAATAAATCTATTAATATGGTTGGTGAACACTATAATTTGTTTGCGAGCACTATCTGTATTTTTGTCTACGGTCGATGCAGTTCAAGGAGGTTTAATGCATCTAACTCATATGTACAACTTCACAAATGGTAATTACCACCTTGCCACTTGGTTATGAATGCAGCATAAGAATAGAGCAATCATCCAGGCCCCATAAGAGGATGTAGATAAAACAACATCCTGGTTATGCAGATGAGAGTTGAGATGTATCATTTTATCTTGCATAAGATCGTTCATCAGATTGGCATCTGTGTATTTAAGCATTGATACATCCAGACACTAGAGGATGCATAACCATATGTATTTTGGAACTATTTTTAGCTTGTTAACAATGGGTTGAGTCTCAAATATTATCCTTGGAGGCGTAAATATCAACATAGTTCTCACATTTGAGTTAGAGTTAAATCAACAAACCAACCTCAATCAAATATCAACCAAAAATGTATACCTAAAATTAGTTAAAGGTTTATAAGTAGTTTGTAAATGTAAAATTAGTAGTTTATAGGTCTGTAATAAAGTTATACCGCATTGGTTGAAATTATGTTTGTCAGTTAGCTGCTTGCCAAAACCCAAGATTATCAGGCTTTACTGGTAAGTGGTAATACTAACAGTAATATAGGTTAACAATAGTAGTTATAATAGTGCCGTTCAACAGGTAGCTGTGTGCTAAGCCTCTGTGTCAATCAGGCTGTGTGGAAAGTGATTTGGATCTCATTAACTCCTTGTAAAATCAGCCCTTCCTGCCTGTGCACACTGCCTTGGCCCGGAGCCACACTCCCATTGGCTGGCTGTGGGGGCCACTGGGCAGATAAAAGAGCCGTGCTCGCCACTCCTGATGTACACCACTCACTGCTGCGGTGTGTGAAGACTGAAAGAGAGGAGGACCCGACCACGGCTGTGCTCGACAACGTGAGTACACCCACCGCCAACCACCTCTCTATTATTCTTTGGGTTTATCAGGACTGCAGGTCTCCACCGGGCTTCAGAATACATGCACACCAGGGGCTGTAGCAAATTTCTCAGAGTAGGAGTGCTGATCTATGATTAGTAATTATGATCAGAGTTCTTTTGTCCATTAATATTTTATTTTTATTGGCCAATCTGAGATGGCTTTTTATTTGAAACTCTGCATAGGAGGCCAACATCCCGGAGTCGCCTCTTCACTGTTGACGTTAAGACTGGTGTTTTGCGGGTACTATTTAATGAAGCTGCCAGTTGAGGACTCGTGAGGAGTCTGTTTCTCAAACTAGACACACTAATGTACTTGTCCTCTTGCTCAGTTGTGCACCGGGGCCTCCCACTCTTTCTATTCTGGTTCGAGCCAGTTTGCGCTGTTCTGTGAAGGGAGTAGTAATCCTTGTATGAGATTTTCAGTTTCTTGGCAATTTCTCGCATTGAATAGCCTTCATTTCTCAGAACAAGAATACTGATGAGTTAATTTTTTTTCTGTCCATTTTGAACCTGTAATCGAACCCACAAAGGCTGATGCTCCAGATACTCAACTAGTTTAAAGAAGGCCAGTTGTATTGCTTCTTTAATCAGTAATCAGAACAGTTTTCAGCTGTGCTACCATAATTGCAAAAAGGTTTTCTAATGATCAATTAGCCTTTTAAAATGATAAACTTGGATTCCCTAACACGCCGTGCCATTGAAACACAAGAGTGACGGTAGCTGATAATGAGCCTTTGAAATTCCATTAAAAATCTGCTGTTTCTAGCTACAATAGTCATTTACAACATTAACAATGTCTAGACTGTATTTCTGATCAATTTGATGTTATTTTAAATGGACAAAAATGTGCTTTTCTTTCAAAAACAAGGACATTGTGACTTCCAACCTTTTGAACGGTAGTGTATAAAACATTTAGTGCAGCAGATAGAGTGGCAAGGGAAAAAGTATGAACCCTTTGGGATACCTGGACTTCTGCACAAATTAGTTTTAAAATGTGATCATCTAAGTCACAACCATAGACAGTCTGCTTAAACTAATAACAAATTGTGTTTTTGTCTATATTGAATAGATCATTTAAACATTCACTGTGTAGGTTGGAAAAGTATGTGAACCCCTAGGCTAATGACTTTCCAAATGCTAATTGGAGTCAGGAGTCAGCTAACCTGGAGTCTAATCAATGAAACGAGATTGGATATTGGTTAGAGCTGCTCTGCCCTATATTTTTTTTACAAAATTAGAGTTTGCTATTCACAAGAAGCATTGCCTGATGTGAACAAAAAAGATCTCAGAATACCTAAGATTAAGAATTGTTGACTTGCATAAAGCTGGAAAGGGTTACAAAAGTATCTCAAAGCCTTGATGTTCATCAGTCCACGGTAAGACAAATTGCCTGTAAATGGAGAAGGTACAGCACTGTTGCTACTCTCCCTAGGAGTGGTCGTCCTGCAAAGAGGACTACGAGAGAACAGTGCAGAATGCTCAATGAGGTTAAGAAGAATCCTAGAGTATCAGCTAAAGACGTACAGAAATCTCTGGGACATACTAATATCTCTGACGAGTCTACGATACGTAAAACACTAAAGAATGGTGTTCATGGGAGGACACCACAGAAGAAGCCACAGCTATAAAAAAAAACATTGCTGCATGTTTGAAGTTTGCAAAAGAGCACCTGTATGTTCCACAGCACTTCTGGCAAAATATTCTGTGGACAGATTAAACTGAAGTTGAGTTGTTTTAAAGGAACACACAACACTTGAGGTAAAAAGGTACAGCACACCAACATCAAAACCTCATCCCAACTGTAAAGTATGGTGGAGGGAGCATCATTGTTTGGGGCTGCTTTGCTGCCTCAGTGCCTGGACAGCTTGCTATCAACGGAAAAATGAATTCCCAAGTTTATCAAGACATTTTGCAGGAAAATGTTAGGCTGTCTCTCCGTCAACTGAAGCTCAACAGAAGTTGGGTGATCCAACAGGATGACCCAAAGCACAGAAGTAAATCAACAGAATGACTTCAACAGAAGAAAATATGCCTTCTGAAGTGGCCCAGTCAGGGTCCTGACCTCAAACCGATTTTTTTTTTTTCAAAACTCTTCAGTCTGCATTACCAACATGCATCTTGGCCTAACAGTTAAACTCACTCAAAACACAAATACTTAATGTTCCAAAATAAACTTGTTCAACCATAACTGGCAATTCTCACTCAAAGCCTACATTGTCACTCATAATACACTGACCTAAAAAACACTAACATGCAGCATTACATAAATGAACTTCTCTTTGAAGTTTGAATGATTTCACAAATCAGTTTCATTATATAATAAGAACACCTTTTCACTTTATTGACTGTCCTAAAATATATGTAACAAGAATGAATCAAATACAATTTGCTTCAATTTCTACAGGGCGGGGTTCAGACCCAGGGCCCTGAGCTTATTGATGACCTTGGGAGGGCATTACTGTGTTGAAGGCTGAGCTGTAGTCAATGAACAGCATTCGTACATAGGTAGTCCTCTTGTCCAGGTGGGATAGGGCAATGGCGTCAGCTGTGGATCTGTTGGAGGTATGCAAATTGGTTTTAAGTTGTCAGGTAAGATGCAGGTGATATGGTCCTTAACTAGCCGTCCAAAGCACTTTAATGATTACAGAAGTGAGTGCTACAGGGCAATAGTCATTTAGTTCAGTTACCTTTGCTTTCTTAGGTACAGGGACAATGGTGGACATATTGAAGCAAGTGGGGACAACAGACTGGGATAGTTAGAGATTGAATATATCCGTAACACTCTAGCCAGCTGGTCTGCACATACTCTGAGGACATGGCTTGGGATGCCATCTGAGCCGGCAGCCTTGCGAGGGTTAACACTTACATGTCTATACACCGCTCTCGTTGTAAAATCAATTTAGAAATCTAACATTCAATTATTGCACCCACACTTCTTGCACGTGCCAAGGACTCTACGGAACCATAACCGAATGCGGGTGCGCCATCGTGCATACATTTATGTTGTCCCCCTACACCAAACGCGATCACGACAAGCAGGTTAAAATATCAAAACAAACTCTGAACCAATTACATTCATTTGGGGACAGGTCAAAAAGCATTAAACATTTGCCAATTTAGCTAGTTAGCTTGCACTTGCTAGCTAACGTTAATTTGTCCTATTTAGCTAGCTTGCTGTTGCTAGCTAATTTGTCCTGGGATAGAAACATTGAGTTGTTATTTTACCTGAAATGCACAAGGACCTCTCCTCCGGACAACTAATCCACACATAAAACGGCCAACCGAATCGTTTCTAGTCATCGCTCTTCCTTCCAGGGTTTATCATCTTTGAATTTATATGGTGATCGCATCTAAACATTCATTGTATTACCACGACAACCGGCAACAAAGTTCGTCTTTCAAACACCCACGTGGGTATAACCAATGAGGAGATGGCACGTGGATACCTGCTTCTATAAACCAATGATGAGATGGAAGAGGCAGGACTTGCAGCACGACCTGCGTCAGAAATAGAACTGAGTTATATTTGACATTTTTTATTTATTTATTTATTTCACCTTTATTTAACCAGGTAGGCTAGTTGAGAACAAGTTCTCATTTGCAACTGCGACCTGGCCAAGATAAAGCATAGCAGTGTGAACAGACAACAGAGTTACACATGGAGTAAACAATTAACAAGTCAATAACACAGTAGAAAAAAAGTCTATATACATTGTGTGCAAAAGGCATGAGGAGGTAGGCGAATAATTACAATTTTGCAGATTAACACTGGAGTGATACATGATCAGATGGTCATGTACAGGTAGAGATATTGGTGTGCAAAAAAGCAGAAAAGTAAATAAATATAAACAGTATGGGGATGTCAAAATATTGTCTGAGTATACCAGAACTGATATTGCAGGTGAAAACCTGAGGAAAATCCAACCAGGAAGTGGCCTCTATTTTGAAAGCTCCATGTTCCATAGCCTGCCTTTTCTCCATTTAAAGGGACATCAACCGGATTCCCTTTCCTATGGCTTCCCCATGGTGTGAACAGTCTTTAGATGTAGTTGCAGGCTTTTATTTTGAAAAATCACACATCGTATGGCTGGGTGCCAGCAGCGTTTTGTATGCGCAACAGCTTGTCACAGCCATTTTCTCTCTCTCTCCTATAGAATAAGCTACATTCTCAGTTGATATATTATCAATTATATATTGTAAAATCAACCTGAGGATTGATTATAAAAAACATTAGTAATGTTTCTACGAACATTACGGATACTATTTGGAATTTTCGTCTGTGATGTCATGACCGCTCGAGCCTGTGGATTTCTGAACATAACGCGCCAACCAAATGGAGGTATTTTGGATATAAAAATAATCTTTATGGAACAAAAGGAACATGTATTGTGTAACTGGGAGTCTCGTGAGTGCAAACATCCGAAGATCATCAAAGGTTGGTGATTTAATTTATTGCTTTTCTGACTTTCGTGACCAATCTACTTGGCTGCTAGCTGTTTGTAATATTTTGCCTACTGCGAGAGATGTCCTTACATAAATGCTGGGTATGCTTTCGCCGAAAAGCTTTATTGAAATCTGACACGCCAGGTGGATTAACAACAAGCTAAGCACGATTGCTGGTTTGGGTTCTGTGTACTCACGTAAGCCACGGAGATCGGGAGCACAAAGTCCTCGTGAGTAGCAGGTGCCCATGTCGGCACCTCAGTGTTGATTTCCTCAAAGCAGGGCGAAGAAGGTGTTTAGTTTGTCTGGAAGCAAGGTGTCGTTGTCATAATGTGGCTTGCTAAATCGTGTGTGTGCGTGCAATCAGTATTACGTTTGTAGGACTGTTAGTGAAGGTTGGGACGATGAAGTGGGATATTTGTCTGTTCCAGTTGTACAATGGACGCTACAGAGTTCCGGAGGAGAGGGAAGGAGATGGTAGACCTGATAGCAGATTACCTGGAGAACATAGAGCAGAGGACGGTGTACCCCGACGTGGAACCTGGGTACCTGCGGTCCCTCATCCCTGAGGAGGCCCCTGAGGAGCCTGACACCTATGAGGACGTGGTCAAAGACATTGAGAGGGTCATCATGCCTGGGGTAGGCGGCCAAGATGATTCTATTATTATAGATGAGGTGACTATTGATTGAAGGCTGATTACAGCTGTAACATGATGGTACAACTTTACTTGAAGGTGGCATTAATAAGGTATTCATAACTTGCTATAGGTCAGGTACTCTGTTATTGGAGATCCGCTTTCTCCCAGATTTCATCAGTGAAAAGTTAAGCATTAAATATGAAAGCATTGATGATACCAATGGGCTGTTTACCCAGTGGCTTCCGGCTGCATTGAACATGAGATCATGAGAACATACACAAGTCAATGTACACAGTCAATAACTGCTAAGTTGTGGGGGAGGCATTATCACAATATCTGTATCAACTTCTGGTCTGACTGTTTAGTGACCATTCAGAAGATGTACAGTAAGGAGTTTCAGTGTTGAACGTTTTGTTAACGAGACAGTGTTCCGTTGTACTGAGAAATCAGTTCACGAAAGCTCACATTAACTGTATTTGTAAGTCGCTCTGGATAAGAGCGTTTGCTAAATGACTTAAATGTAAATGTAAATGTCTGTATATGACACGTATCAACCATGTAGTTGTTTTTGCAAATGGTTGTAGAATTCCCTGCATTCTGTGGCCTTTCACATGGCAAAGTTCAAAGACATCAATAATTTCACCACCAGAGAAACAAAACAGTTTTAATCTATCTACTCCCAACCCAAACCCTTTCCTTAGCTGTAACATGAAAGCTGTTTTTCCATTATCAATCTGACCCTCTAAAACATTTTTTTCTTTCTTTACCCCCTATGCTTTTAACAGTGTGGAATAAGCCCGGTTAGTCTAATGAATGACTCACCATGGGAAAGCATGTAAGGGAGACAGGCAAGGACACTGGCAGCCTCTAGCTTGGTGCCCCAAACACGCACAAGACAGGAATTCAGCCTGGAACAGTTTAACTGCCATGCTCAAGGGCTAGAGCACTTTAGGGGTTAAGTGCCTTGATCAAGGGCTCAGTGGCACCATGGCAAGGCATGGTATTTAGCAGGATTTTGAGACTAGCAAACCTCAGATTTACTCTGTCAGGTTACACCTAGGATTCTAACCAGACTAACCTCCAGGCTACCTGACACGACTCTTCCTCTGTGTTTAGGTGACCCACTGGCACAGCCCGTACTTCTATGCCTACTTCCCCACGGCGAACTCCTTCCCGGCCATGCTGGCAGACATGCTGTCTGGAGCTATTGGTTGCATCGGATTCTCCTGGGTATGTATGACCTTGTCATCTGTTTCTGTCATCCTCTCTCTTTCTTTTGAATGTGATTTGAACAGTATCAACATTTTAAGACAAAGGAATAGTTCACCCACATTACAAAATTACATGTTGGCTTCCTTACCCTGTAAGCAGTTTATGGACAAGGTATGACAGCAATCCATGTTTTGGTTAAGATTCCATAGCACTGTTACCAAATATTAACGTTTTAGCATTTGTGGCACAAATTCAATTCATTGATGTGAAAAATGCTAATATCGGTCCTTGTCCAAATCGTGTGGTAACCTGCCAGCCCGGCGTGTACAGAGCTGTGTGTTGACCCTGTCTCTAACCCCACGTTACTGTAGGCTGCCAGCCCGGTGTGTACAGAGCTGTGTGTTGACCCTGTCTCTAAGCCCACGTTACTTTACTGTAGGCTGCCAGCCCGGCGTGTACAGAGCTGTGTGTTGACCCTGTCTCTAACCCCACGTTACTGTAGGCTGCCAGCCCGGTGTGTACAGAGCTGTGTGTTGACCCTGTCTCTAAGCCCACGTTACTGTAGGCTGCCAGCCCGGTGTGTATAGAGCTGTGTGTTGACCCTGTCTCTAACCCCACGTTACTGTAGGCTGCCAGCCCGGTGTGTATAGAGCTGTGTGTTGACCCTGTCTCTAACCCCACGTTACTGTAGGCTGCCAGCCCGGCGTGTACAGAGCTGGAGACAGTCATGATGGACTGGCTGGGGAAGATGCTCAAGCTGCCAGAAGACTTCATCGCCGGGACACACGGACAAGGAGGAGGTGTCATCCAGGTAAAACTACCCACCATTTCTTTGGGGTAAGACGATGCATTGCTTTTATTTCCACAGTTGTATTGCTACATTGCCACAACATACTTTCAAATACATTTACAATTCAATTAATTAATTTAAATGAAAAATGTAGTCGGATATTTGTCGTAGTCGTATTTCAAGTAAGGATATCCAAGAACAATATAAATCTAATATTTGTACAGAACACATGGTATTCACAGTAGGGTCAAAACCGGATTTACAGCCCCTGCCACTTTGCCTTCTAAAACAATGTAGATGTTAGAAAAATAGGAAAAGCAATTGACTGCTCACGATTCTGTCGCTGCCAGCAATTTGTCTGTCATATATATTTTGGTTATTGTTTGCCTCACAACACCAGATAAACAGCAGTGAATTGCCTTTTAATATGTCAGTCAAAGATGGGCGTGTGTGTGTTTTGTGGTTGTGGGTACTTATTTCGTGTGGTAAAGTTTATTGTTGTGGATACAGCAGTGCAGCTGAGGTGACTGTCAGCCAGGGATGAGATAGGAGAGGTGGCTTAGGCATGAGAGAGAAGGCTGACAGATAATTGAATCCATCGAGGATCATCGCTCATCCTAGGGGTGTTTTGTTTGTGGCTGGGGTTTTAAGTGCGCTTCATTATGGCAAAAAGTAGGCCTCCTCTCACTTGTTGCTAGCCTTATGAGAGCTGTGACAAATTGCCATCTCACCTAATGCATCATGTTCAGATGAGCATTTGAAAGAGTATGAGATGCATTTAGGAGCAGTTTTATTAAACAGAAGCTAATGAGTGAGATTTGCATTGATGATTGTGAGTGAAATTATTATACTGAAAAATCAAATCACATGCATCCTAAACAACAGGTGTGGACTACTGAAATGCTTACTTACGGGCCCTTCCCAACAAAGCAGGGAGAAAGAACATAGAGAAATAATAGAAAGGTTAACCATGTAATAATAGATACATAATGAATATGATGACTTGTCTTTATACAAGGACTACCAGTACCTAGTGGATGTGCAGGGGTACGAGGTAATTAAAGTGCAGTGCATTCGAAATGTATTCAGACCCCTTCACTTTTTCCACATTTTATTACATTATAGCCTTATTCTAAAATGCATTAAATTGAATAGGTTTCTCATCAATCTACACACAATACCCTATCATGACAAAGTGAAAACAAGTTTTAGAAGGAAGAAGAAACAAAACTGTTGACAGTGCATATCCAAGCCATGAGGTCGAAAGAATTGTCTGTAGAGCTCCGAGACAGGATAGTGTCGAGGCACAGATCTGGGGAAGGGTACAGAAATATCTGCAGCATTGAAGGTCCGCAAGAACACAGCCTCCATTCTTGAATGATGGAGGCCACCTCCCTCTTTGGCATGGGTCCTCAGATCCTCAAAAGGTTTTACAGCTGCACCATCGAGAGCATCCTGACGGGTTGCATCACTGCCTGGTATGGCAACTGGTCGGCCTCTGACCGCAAGGCTCTATAGAGGGTATTGCGTACGGCCCAGTACATCACCAGGGCCAAGTTTCCTGCCATCCAGGACCTATATAGCAGGTTTTGGGGTTAAAAATTGTCCAAAACTTCAGCCACCCTAGTCATAGAATTTTCTCTCTGCTACCGCACGGCAAGTGGTACCAGTGCGCCAAGTCGAGGTCCAAAATACTTCTAAACAGCTTCTACCCCCAAGCCATAAGACTCCTGAACATCTAATCAAATGGCTACCCAGACTATTTGCAGTACTCTTTATCATCTATGCATAGTCACTTTAATAACTCTACTTACATGTACATATTGCCTCAATTGTTATTTGTTATTTGTTATTTTTGTTGTTATTTTACTGCTGCTCTTTAATTATTTGTTACTTTTCTCTTATTTTTTTAGAAGTTAAGTGAATGTGCATATGACTAGCCTCCGCAAAGAACAAGAGCTATTTGAAAACCATCAGGTTTATGTGGAGCAAATTTGACATGTGAAGTCTGTTTTTTATAGGACGTGGGACCTGCCTAAGACCATAGAGGATGTACATGTTGCAAGGCCTACTGGTTTGACTGAAATCATCGAAACTCACCCCACTTACATTCGTCTGTCTTTCTATAGGGTACGGCCAGTGAGGCAACTCTTGTGGCTCTCCTAGCTGCCCGCTGCAGGGCGGTCAGAATGATCCTGGCCAGGGACCCACAACGTCCAGAGACTGGCATTACCTCCAAACTGGTGGCCTACTCCTCCGACCAGGTCAGGTTTCTACTCTTGCTCTTATTAATCCTACTCCTACCCTGAACAGGTCAGGTCACAAAACCAGATGAGCACTATAGAGCACTTTAACCCACTTTAAGCACTTTTAGTCCCGCCGTAATGCAGGTGCGTTTTGCAGTACAGTATATACTGTACTCGATACCATCTACTGCATCTTGCCTATGCCATTCATATCTTTGTGTACATATTCTTTATCCCTTTACACTTGTGTGTATAAGGCAGTAGTTTTGTAATTGTTAGGTTAGATTACTCGTTGGTTATCACTGCATTGTCGGAACTAGAAGCAGAAGCATTTCGCTACACTTGATTTAGATTTTTTTGGACTTATTTACCAATAGATAGAGGGAATCATTTAAAAAATAATTAAGTATATATAATAAACAAATGTTTTTTTTCTTCTCTTTATAGTTTTGGGTATTAGTTCCTCTTTCTATTGTTTAATATAACATACAGTGCATTCGGAAAGTATTCAGACCCCTTCACTTTTTCCACATTTTGTTAAGTTACAGCCTTACTCTAAAATTGATTAAATAAATGTTTTCCCTCATAAATCTAAACATCTACACCCCATAATGACAAAGCAAAAACAGGTTTTTAGAAATGTTTGCAAATGTAATTAGTTAATTTTTGACAGAAGTAAAGAACGCTTTGGCCTGAATGCTAAGTGTCACACCGTTCAGCTGGCTACCGGGGTCAGCCCGCAGGAAACCGGCCCACCACAAGGAGTCACTAGAATGCGATGAACCAATTAAATCCCCACCAGCCAAAACCTCCGCTAACCCAGACTATGCTGGGCCAATTGTGTGCCGTCCTATGGGACTACCGGCCACGGCTGGTTGAAGGCACAGCCCGGGAATGAACCCGGATCTGTAGTAATGCCTCTAGCACTTGTGTTTCAATGGGCCACTAGGCTATAAATAGGAGGTAAGTGCAATGGTTAGGTCACTCTGAGGAAGACTTCAGCTTGACGTTGAAACGACAGTCACCTGTTTGCATCCTCTACAACGGATTAAAGTGAGCTAAAATAAATCAATCTTGCGTGCTCCAACTCCTTTTTGCCTTGAATTAGTCATTTTGTAAGTTTTTCTTGGTAACTTTCTCGTGATATGGGTCTGTTTGTGTTGGAGGAATTAATTTCCTATATGTTCAATTAAAACATTCTGTCCGTTTCTAAGAATTTGTAAGATACTTATTTGCATAAAATGGACAGAGACCAGTCTCATAATTAATCAGTAGTGTTTATTTTCGATAGCTCTGGTCATAAAACAATGTACATTGGTTTATATACCTCTGACGATAGCTCCACTCATTTCTAACAAGGAACAGAAAGTCCTTGTACTAATTCTTGACGAAAACTACGCACATTACATTCAGTATTAATGATTATAATAAGATTCAAACATCCATACAGTAACATAGTAGTATTCTGTTTAGTTATAGTTCTGATTTAAATGTATACATAATTTGGTCATTTTTTCATTAAAATCCCTTAACAGTTTGTCATGCAGCACAGTCATGCTAGCTCTGCTCTGTTGACCTGAGCAGCATGGGATTAGGTTATGGCTTTGCCCCGAGGACAACAGTGGCCTTTATGGGGAAGAGGATAACAGCCCTTTTCTCCAGGAGTGACGTTACACAAAGTACAACTGGTCCTTTAACGTCTTACTTGATGGACGGACTACAAACATTATTTCATCTTTGGGTGAATGTACAGTACTATATGCCGAGATAGACTGGTTTAAAATAACCTATTAGCATCATCTGGCTTAAGTCTGGTGGCCGAGACAATGTTGGCTGTCTTTTAAGTCACTGTCTTTCTTTGGCTATCTTGGGAGCTCTACTCTCTTTGGTTGGACGTTGGTCACCAACTTGAAGTGACCTACATGTTTATCATCTGCTCTGTTTGGGTTGTGACAGTTGGCTATCTTGAAGTCACTTGTGTTAACTCTACTCTATTCTCTTTGAACAGGCTCATTGCTCGGTGGAACGAGCAGGTATGATTGCCGGAGTGAGGATGAAGAAGATTCCGACGGAGCAGTCAGTCAAGTATGCTGTCCAGGGAGAGACCCTCCGGAGAATGATACAGGAAGACAAGGCTGCAGGACTCATCCCCTTCTACGTAAGAACAGAACGCACTCATCCCCTTTTACGTCAGAACAGAACGCACTCATCCCCTTTTACGTCAGAACAGAACGCACTCATCCCCTTTTACGTCAGAACAGAACGCACTCATCCCCTTTTACGTCAGAACAGAACGCACTCATCCCCTTTTACGTCAGAACAGAACGCACTCATCCCCTTCTACGTCAGAACAGAACGCACTCATCCCCTTCTTTGGAAGTCAGAACACACGTCCATTTACATGTACAAGCATTGAGGCGGCAGATTGGCACTTAGAATAGACACATTCATTTTCCCCTTATTATAAATAATATGCCACATGTTGTCCAAGACAATAGTCAAACAGAAATAACCAATAGTCCAATACAGTCCACAAACACATTCTTATGAATATCATGTGAAGTACTGTGTTTTGACAGAAATCGTTGATTTTTGTCCTTTCATTTAGTTCTGTGCTACTCTTGGGTCCACTCCCTCGTGTGCATTTGATCACATTACTGAACTTGGGCCCATATGTAAGTATGATTCTCAAAGCATTAACACACTCCTAAAGGCTGTCTATTAGCACCGACATGTGGTTGTAGACTGATAAAGACATAGGAATCTACTGTACAGCCATGTCTCAGGACCAGCTCTGTATGTTTCTGTACTACTGGTTTTACACATTTTTTATTTTTGTCTCAGGTAATGCAGAGAAAATCTGGATGCACATTGATGCTGCATATGCTGGGAGTTCCTTTATCTGTCCTGAATTCAGACCCCTGTTGAATGGCATTGAGGTTAGAAACCACACACTTCCAGTTAAATTGCCAGTGAACATACTTGTATTTTACACCCATTATAATTTGTGTTTGATAATAACTTAAATTAACTGTCAAGAGGGAAGCGTGCTAGAATAAGTAATATACCCAATAATCCGTTGGAAATTAGAACAGCATCCGTTGGCCTTTTGGATAGCATGCGTCTTCAACCGAACAGAGCCGAGTGGAGTGACACACTGAGAGCACAGATAAGGCTAAAGTCATTTCCTCAGGCATCATCAGACCTTTAGATAAAACCCTGCTGCTCTCCTCATCAAAGAAATATCACTGTTTCTTAGCGACACAAGTTCAAACAATGTTGGGGGGTGGGAGACAGGGATGGAGTAGAGGAGGGCGGGAACACGCGCGCGCACACAGACACACACACCTGAATGACAGGGGGGCAGACACGGCTCCCTCTGCAGCTGAGGCTGGTTGCTAGGATATGAGTGATAGGCAGGCTCATGCATCTGTCAGCATGGTAACAACTGGGCACGAGCCCCTCTGATTAATATGGTCTCTTATTGCTGCCTGCTTTTGTTGCGTCTGTGAAAGCAGGTGGGAAGGATATGGTGATAGGCCAGCTGCAGTCAGTGCAAACCTAGTGATGGCAGAAAGGGGCTTTGACAAATCAAATATATTCTAAGACCATGGTTTTCCTACAATTTAAATGGGAAAAAATGGCTTGTGTATTAAGACGGTGACCTGTACACTTACGTCAAAATCAGCTGATTTGATTGGCTGACTCTTATCTCTTTCAGTTTGCAGACTCTTTCAATTTCAATGCACACAAATGGCTGTTGGTCAACTTTGACTGCTCTACAATGTGGTAAGTTATCAAGTGATTGACAGTCAGCCTTTGTAGAAACATCGTTTTATTATTGAACAGGTTGTTTTATCTGACCAGGGGGACAGTCTGTAAGATTCCCTGCTGGTCATTTAAATAAAATCATACAACAATCATACAAATAAAATCTTTATTTCTATAATATATATTTTTCACTTTGCTTTTGTATGACCCCTTAGTTTCTTTTCTGTTCTATGGGGAGAGGGGAGCGGAGAACTACCTTCTGAGCTCAGCACGACACTGTGCAACTGTATAATAGTGTAGCCCAGTGGTTAGAGCGTTGGACTAGTAACCGGAAGGTTGCAAGTTCAAACCCCCGAGCTGACAAGGTACAAATCTGTCGTTCTGCCCCTGAACAGGCAGTTAACCCACTGTTCCTAGGCCGTCATTGAAAATAAGAATTTGTTCTTAACTGACTTGCCTGGTTAAATATATATATTTTTTAAATATGTGTCTATAACCTAAAATCTAAGGCTGTACTATTCTCCCCATCCTTAGTTACACTGTTGCTTAATGTGGCTATTGTCTACACTTCTCTACAATGGGCCGACATAACAAAGTCACCTCCAGAAGCACTATCTAGACACCTAAAGCATTCTTTAAACAGAGTGGGTGGGAATAGGCATCCCATCTGCCCTCTCTCATCACCCCACAACCCCAACATTTGTTGTTGATAGAACGCTCCATGCCCTCTTCCATCCCTGGTGAGTTGCCATGACAAAGTCAGTTAACAAAGAAATTTACTTATGTAAGGAGAGACTTATGTAGTCTGCTCAGAAATAGCTGTGCTTTTTTATGACGCTATAGTGTATTTTACTAACTGTAATACAGTTAAAATTACTTGTAGCATCTCAGTTTATGAATGGTATTATTGGTTTATAACAGTTTGTAACAATACGTCAGCTGAATCTGTAACTGACAGACCCTGGTCTCACTTATGATCTTACGTTCTTGTTTCATGCTCAACTGATTGTGAAAACAGAATTCTTTCAACTCATTTTCAGAGACAAAATCTAGAGCACAAGTTGTGCCAAGTCATTGTTTACAAAAACATAATTTATGCTGCTGTGTCATCCCCTGTAGGGTGTCCCCTTAGATCATTGTCACTTTACAATACAACTTTATTGTTCAATAGAAGTTAACAAAAAGAGAATATACTTCAACAAAATAGACATTATAATTTACTTCAATACCGTGTGTCTTTTGTAAGACTTAATGTAGCACTGAACACCTGTATGTGGGGGAGCCGTTTTCTTTCTTAAAAAGCCTTGCCCTTTAGCCCACCCTTATGTTTTCTGTGGGAGCTCTCATAGGGTAAGAGTGTTTAAGTGTTTCAGTGTCTGTCCATAGGGTGAAGAAAAGATCTGATCTCATTGGGGCCTTCAAGATGGATCCTCTATACTTGAAACATGATCATCAAGAGTCAGGTAGATATTTTTACACTGACAATAGACTGTATTGACATTACTTTTGTGTGTTATTTCCAATCTATTAGGTTTAAATGTGGTAAATCTAGCAAT
This sequence comes from Oncorhynchus gorbuscha, assembly GCF_021184085.1. NCBI lineage: Eukaryota > Metazoa > Chordata > Actinopteri > Salmoniformes > Salmonidae > Oncorhynchus > Oncorhynchus gorbuscha. The sequence continues at coordinate 16,529,707 of NC_060191.1, forward strand.
AGTCTCATCAGCTATTTACAGTATGGTGTTTTAATTTGATCAAGTGCAGATGATGCCTGTAGTCCCTGTAATGTAATGGGATGTGAATGGTGTTAGTGTGAGAGCCCAGTACATCGCATCATGGATCTGAGGGTCTGTCGGCTTACTCACCTCACAATCCTGCTGGCTTTAGGCTTGCTAATAAACCCAAGGTGGATAAACTAATACTCACCACCACAGCCCCATGTTTTATATGGCTAGGAAGTGTGTGGTGTGTGTTCATGTACTGTAGTTGTACCATATGTTTGAGTACTTGTCTTAGAGAGTAAATACTATAAGGCGTCCAAACGCTGACCTAATAACACGCAATATGTCACTCTAAAACAATTCAATTACCGATGTCCCACACGTCCTCCCCACAAAAAAATTGCACTGTAATAGTCCACTAATGGTCTTGTTGCATCGCTGCCTGCCAGTGTTAGCCAGTGACAGTGTCACCCATCTTAGATGCAGATGTATTCTCCCAATTGGAACCCTATTCCTTAGATTGTGCACTACTTTGTCCAGGGCACCAAAGGACTGTACAAAGTGCACTATGTAGGGAATAGGATGCCATTTGGGACGCAGTTCAACAAACACTGAAGCCTCCTCCTCCTTAATTGGACTGACAGAAAGACAAAAGACTGGCCAACCTCTCCTCACAGAGAAGGCTGCTCACAGTAAGGCCACTGCTTCCCCAGTTCCAGCTCAATGAAATTACAGGTTATTACCACTGCAACAGGGCTTTTCTACTGTATGTGGAGAGAGAGGCGAGATTGGTTTATTATCTAGGGAGAGAGAGAATAAAGGTCAGCGATGGTAACAACATTCAATAATATGTTAATAATTCAAATGTTGGCTGTGAATTGCTAGTAGTATAATTACTCATCTGTTTATTCACAGGACTGATCACAGATTACAGGGTAAGCTGAATGGTTATCTATTATCATTATAGTCTGTCTATGTGTAAGTGGCACTGGATGTCATATCAGAGTTCACTCTGTTTGCTCCACTAACCCTAACCCACTTATCCCTCTCTGCCTCATCCTATCTCCCCCTCTACCTCACCCTACCGCACCCTCTACCTCCCCCTACCTAACCCTCTCTCCCCCTCTACCTCCCACTACCTCACAGCACTGGCAGATTCCACTGGGCCGAAGGTTCCGCTCTCTCAAGATGTGGTTTGTGTTCCGAATGTATGGGCTCAAAGGCCTTCAGGACTACATCCGTAAGGTAACAGCAAAGCACAGAAACAGCTCAGGTTCCCTTCCTCTGTATCGGTCTGTCAATCAAATCAGCCTGGTCTGTCTGTCTAGCTCTATCAGTAAATTAAGCAACAGCAACACAAGGCCTTCAGCCATACTGCATTCATCTACTGTCTTTATTAGATTGAAAAACTCCAGTAAAGCGGAGACTGCTCGGCATCTGACCGTAAGCCACTACAGAGGGTAGTAGTAGTAGTACGAATGGCCCAGTACATCGCTGGGGTCAAGCTTCCTGCCATCCAGGACCTATATAATAGGCGGTGTCAGAGGAAGGCCCAGAAAATGGTCAGACTCAAGCGGTACCGGAGCACCAAGTCTAGGACCAGGCTCCTCAACAGCTTCTACCCCTAAGCCATTAGACTGCTGAACAATTCATAAAAATCGCCACCGGACAATTTACGTTGACCCCCCCCTCTTGTATACTGCTGCTACTCGTTGTTTGTTACCTAAGCATAGTCACTTCGCCCCCACCTACATGTACAGATTACCTCAACTAGCCTGTACCCCTGCACACTGACTCGTCGGTATTTGTGCCCCCTCTATATAGACTTGTTGAGGAGTGTTACTTTTCATTTTATCCTGCTTGGTAAATATATTTTTTATTCTTGAACTGCACTGTTGATTAAGGGCTTCTAAGTAAGAATTTCACGGTAAAGTCTATATTTGTTGTATTCAGCGCATGTGGCAAATAAAGTTTGATTTGACATGTTTGTAATCAATTATATGTCGGTTACAGTTGTCTTTTTACAAAACAGTGCTATTCAACAAGCTGACCATTGCCTACTATAGGTCAGATGACAGAAATGAGTCTTTTTCCTATCATCTTGGTACAGCAGCATACAGTTTCTCAATAGACATACGAACACTAAGTGAATTATTATTGTGGACACACATGGACCATTAAACCTCATTAGACCTACTGGCTGGGAATGAGGAAGTGGAGTGCTCAGCTAATAATCAGTTAGGACCAGAGTTTTGGCCTCATTAATGACTGATTTGGCATTGGAGTTATTACTAATGGTCCTGTCCTGGCTGTTCTCACTCAGCCTTTGGTTACAAATACTGTACATCATGATGTACTACTGTGTAATTGTGATTACATGCAATGATACACGTTTCAATTCTCATGAAGCATTTAATGCCACTCACAGGGTACTTTGATGATTAGTGAATGGATTACACGTTTGATCCTGTGGTGAATAAGATTTTGAACAGGATGAGCTGGAATAGGAATAGGACATTAGCTTTGAGGTTTCCCTCCAAGGAAGGTTGGACAGTTTGACTATTTCATGGTTATTTTCTTCCGATTTCCGGACTTCTTTGTTCAAACATAGACTGACCTAGCCCAAAGGCCGGCAGATGGCGATATTGAATTGTTTCATTTTATCGTCCAAAGGGAATCTATGCAACTGTACATTTGTATCCCCCGTGGACTGGTTTGTGCATAAACTGGGAAAATATGCATACTTACTTTATGAAACCCCATTATCCACCAGAATGCTAGAGTGGCTAATTGCAATTCCCGGATGTTGCGTATCGCGTTCAGCCAATCAGGTTGCAGCAGACTGTTTACCATTGGTCTGAACGCTGTACGCAATGTCAGGAAGTAGCATTAGCCACCATTTTGTCACCACTAAATCAAGTTAAGGAGGAAATCGATGCCTTTGTAGCCCACATGGAGAATGTTTTATGTACGAACTGGTCCACTGTGGATACAAATGTATAGCCGGCTGAATACTGTAGATCCTCTTTGGACAGTAAGCTGAAATGACTCAATATTGCCATCTGCCAGCCTTTGGGCTAATACTGACTGTTTTATGACTAGATTCATTGTCAAAGAGCTTGTGCATTAATTTCCATACTGAGATATACTTGGTTCCATGGGCATACTAAACAACAATGCATTTTCTGTTAGATTCAGGAAGTTGTATGGTTAGGGCCATGTGCTTTAATGTTTATCTAGTATTTTCACTCATCAAACAGTTGTCATCACATTAACCCTTTGGTTGAGAATGGAGCCCTTCTCAAGGGTGAATGAACATTAAAGACAATGTAGCTACTATTGCTGAAAAAAATGTATATTACAACAAAAAATATGAATTACAATTTTGTTACCAGGGTGTCACCTAGTGTCCATATCAAGAAGTTCACCTTAACCCATTTCCATCTGTAGCACCTCAGACTGCTGTCTGTAGTAGTGTAAGGTACTTAAGCAAAAATGCTTTAAAGTACTACTTAAGTAGTTTTTGGGGGTACCTGTACTCTACTTTACTATTTATATTTTTGACAACTTTAACTCTACTACATTCTTAAAAAACATTCTTACTTTTTACTCCATAAATTTTACTTGAAACCCAAAAGTACTACATTTTGAATGCTTTTAGCAGGACAGGAAAATGGTCTAATTCATACACTTCAAGAGGAAATCCCTGGTCATACCTACTGCATCTGATCTGGCTGAGTCACTAAACACAAATGCTTTGTTTGTAAATTATGTCTGAGTGTTGGAGTGTGCCCCTGGCTCTCCGTTAAAAAAAAATAAAAACAAGAAAATCGTGCCGCCTAGTTTGCTTAAAGGAATTTGAAATGATTTATACTTTTAATACTTAATTTACCTTTGATACGTAAGTATATTTAAAACCAAATACTTTTAAACTTTTACTCAAGTAGGATTTTACTGGGTGACTTAATTTTCTATTAAGGTATATTTACTTTTACTCAAATATAACAATTGGGTACTTTTTCCAACCACTGGCTGTCTGAGTATGAATGAATAACTGTCTCTCTGCCTTCATAGCATGTGGAGTTGGCCAAAGAGTTTGAGAGCCTGGTTCGCGCTGACCAGCGCTTTGAGATCAGCGCAGACGTTGTGTTAGGGCTGGTCTGCTTTAGACTAAAGGTAAGACAATTCAACCAACTGTGAATGTTAGTTCAGCACATGATCATTGAACAGACGTAAACTATCTTTGGACTGGAGTAGACTAAAACTATTTCTTGTTAGGTCTATGGTATATACACTGCTCAAAAAAATAAAGGGAACACTAAAATAAAACATCCTAGATCTGAATGAATGAAATATTCTTATTAAGTACTTTTTTTCTTTACATAGTTGAATGTGCTGACAACAAAATCACACAAATTATCAATGGAAATCAAATGTATCAACCCATGGAGGTCTGGATTTGGAGTCACTCAAAATTAAAGTGGAAAACTACACTACAGGCTGATCCAACTTTGATGTAATGTCCTTAAAACAAGTCAAAATGAGGCTCAGTAGTGTGTGTGGCCTCCACGTGCTTGTATGACCTCCCTACAACGCCTTGGCATGCTCCTGATGAGCATCCGCCAACTCCTGGACAGTCTGTGGTTCATCCATTGGTGGATGGAGCAAGACATGATGTCCCAGATGTGCTCAATTGGATTCAGGTCTGGGGAACGGGCGGGCCAGTCCATAGCATCAATGCCTTCCTCTTGCAGGAACTGTTGACACACTCCAGCCACATGAGGTCTAGCATTTTCTTGCATTAGGAGGAACCCAGGGCCAACCACACCACCATATGGTCTCACAAGTGGTCTGAGGATCTCATCTCGGTACCTAATGGCAGTCAGGCTACCTCTGGCGAGCACATGGAAATGTCACCCCATACCATGACTGACCCACCACCAAACCGGTCATGGTGGAGGATGTTGCAGGCAGCAGAACGTTCTCCACGGCGTCTCCAGACTGTCACGTCTGTCACATGTGTCAGTGTGAACCTGCTTTAATCTGTGAAGAGCACAGGGCGCCAGTGGCGAATTTGCCAATCTTGGTGTTCTCTGGCAAATGAAAAACGTCCTGCACGGTGTTGGGCTGTAAGCACAACCCCCACCTGTGGACGTCGGGCCCTCATACCACCCTCATGGAGTCTGTTTCTAACCGTTTGAGCAGACACATGCACATTTGTGGCCTGCTGGAGGTCATTTTGCAGGGCTCTGGCAGTGCTCCTCCTGCTCCTCCTTGCACAAAGGCGGAGGTAGCGGTCCTGCTGCTGGCTTATTGGCCTCCTTCACATCTCCTGATGTACTGGCCTGTCTCCTGGTAGCGCCTCCATGCTCTGGACACTACGCTGACAGACACAGTAAACCTTCTTGCCACAGCTCGCATTGATGTGTCATCCTGGAAGAGCTGCACTACATGAGCCACTTGTGTGGGTTGTAGACTCCGTCTCATGATACCACTAGAGTGAAAGCACTGCCAGTATTCAAAAGTGACCAAAACATCAGCCAGGAAGCATAGGAACTGAGAAGTGGTCTGTGGTCCCCACCTGCAGAACCACTCCTTTATTGGGGGTGTCTTGCTAATTGCCTACAATTTCCACCTGTTGTCTATTCCATTTGCACAACAGCATGTGAAATTTATTGTCAATCAGTATTGCTTCCTAAGTGGACAGTTTGATTTCACAGAAGTGTGATTGACTTGGAGTTACATTGTGTTGTTTAAGTGTTCACTTTATTTTTTGGAGCAGTGTAGTTTTAGTTTACATTTTGGAACCTATGCTTCTTATGCATTGTTCACATTGCCTGCCGGCATCCATTTTTGTAATTTTTTAAACGTATTAGACTATTGTAACATCCCAAATGGCACACTATTACCTTCTTTTGACCATGGCCCTATGGCCATATAGGGAATAAGGTGCACTATATAGGTAATAGATTGTATCCCAAATAGCACCCCATCTAACCTTTCCTCCTGAAAGGGTTCCAACGAGGTGAATGAGACCTTGCTGAAGAGGATCAACAAGGGCAGGAAGATCCACCTGGTGCCGTGCCTGCTGTCTGGTCAGTTTGTGCTGCGCTTCGCCCTCTGCGCCCGCAACACCGAGTCACGTCACATCCGCGAGGCCTGGCAACTCATCACACAGCTGGCCGAAGAGGTCATGCAGGAGCTGTCCCACTGACCATCCACATGGACTAGACAGGCTGGGTTGGTCCAGGAGCTGTATGTATCAAGCAGTATTTCAGAGTTAGAGTGCATGTCTAGGATCAGGTCCCCCCTGTCCATTCATTATAATCTAAAAGGCTAAACTGATCTTAGATCAGCACTCCTACTCTGAGATGCTTGATGAATAAGGGTCCTAACCCTGGCCGGTATTCAAAAAGCGTCTCAGAGTAGGAGTTTCCATGTTTCCATGTTATCTTATTCCTTATGAAGTAAAAGGCTAAACTGATCCTAGTTCAGCACGGTTTGATGCCTACTCTGAGATGCTACAGGCATGGATCTCACTCAGTGGAGGCTCCTGGGGGGAGGACGGCTCATAATAATGTCTGAAATGGAGGGACTGGAATGGCACCAAACCATGCGTTTGACGTATTTGATACCATTCCACTGACTCCGATACCAGTCATTACCACGAGCCCATCCTCCCCAATTGAGGTGGCACCAACCTCCTGTGATCTCACTGTGTTTACATCATCAGCAAATTGCAGCCCTTTCTCTCTGCTGTCTGATCCCATGTGTGTTTTATGTGGTTGTATGTGAATTAATTAATTTGTGTGGGTGAGCGTGACTAAATTAAAGGGGCTTTTTGGGTGAAGCAAATCATATCCAGATGTTAAGGTTTTGCCTGATAAGTAACTGTAGGGTTTACTGACAATACACAAGCACGTGTTCTATGTAAAATGACTGAGTTCTGCTGTGGAGCCCCAGAGTTCTGCTCTGACTCTACATCAGTGTGCTACGAGAGAGGCCAGGCTAGAGCCGGCCCCCCCAGGGCTCTGTGTATGCCCCGCCTGGCTTCTCCAACCTCACCCACCCTGCCCTGTCCCCTCTCAACCAACTGTTCATCCAAATCACTTTAGAGAAGGGTCAGCATGCTAAAAATACAGGCAAGTACTTAGTATGAGTGGGGCTTTATCCTGTCTGAGAGTTATCCAGGCTCTGATCACTCAGCTGTGTTTACCTGCTCTAGTGGAGTGATTAGTACAGGTATTCAATTCAGTACAACATTATTTATCCCCTTAGGGACATATTGATTAAAACATTGGTGTAGTCTAGGTCCCTAAAACAAGATTTAAGAGTCAGAAAACATTGTATGTTTTGGCACCATTATACAGTAAGAAGAGATAAAAAAGACTAACCTTTTAGTCTTGCTGTTTGTCTGACGTATTGCCTTCCAAGGTTTGAGCTGTTCACTGTTTTAATGAAGACAAAAATGAACAGCATGTTGCGCTTATGCCAAAGAGAGACACAGGTATCGTATGCCAGAGACACAGGTATCGTATGCCAGAGTTGGGGCCATTCCCATTTTAAATTCAGTCAGTTCTGAAAATAAACTACAATTCCAATTCCAAAATGTTCTCCTAGAGAAGCATTGAGAAAAAAAATGTAATTCCATAATCGACTAAATTAAAAAGGAATTGGCCCCAACCCTGGTTCATAACCAGCTTTGTCTTGAACATCATAATAACCCATGAGACAAATAAGAGCTCTTATGGGAACATCAGTTAAAACACATTCATGCACCTGAAGTGCATGAATAAAATATTCAGACAACATTTAATGTCTCAGTTGATTTGAAGAGTCACAAAAACAATATGTACATAGCTTCACTTATTGCAGTAGCAGTGAGCCAAGGAGGAATTTACTTGAGAGGGTCTCTCCTTAAGCTAATATGAATGAGTTTCAAATGTGTGCTTTACTGTATGCACATCATATGGTTCTGTTGGATAAACAAACCAGTTGAATTGGATTAGACCTTTAAGCTGTGAATCCCAGCATGTCAGAGTCACTCAAAATAAATGAAGTCTTCTTAAGAGAAAATATCTCTCACTGCTTTGATTCACAAGTCAAGTGTGCCTTTTGAATGAGGAATGGAGGGGTGTGTGTAGAATATGTGTAGTGGTCTCTATTTGTCTCTTTTGTGTCTTTACTTGATATAACCAGCACTGGGCTGACCGCTTCAGTCAACACTAGGGGGAAATTGCATTGTACGCTTGATCAGCTTTTACCTGGCAATAAGCTGGTAGTGCAATCCTATGTTTTTTGAAGTGTAGATGTATTCTTATAGGCATTGAGTGGCTTCCTGCTGCTTGTCTGCCTTGTGGCATCATTGTACGCTCCTCTTTACACCAAAAAATAAATGTGTTTGCAATGTGTGTTTGAGTATGTCATACTTTCACATTGGTACTATTTAACTCAATCAGCGCTATCAGATCATACCATTTCAAATACATTGTCTTTAGGAGTTTGTGACGCCCTTGCAAACCACTAGATGGAAGCATTGTCACAGTCCAGTGAGGGTTGGAGCAGTAAAACCACAAATGGAAAAATGAGATGGATATTTCACTGGATGTATACATGTGAGAGGAAGCACACTGGTCAGCAGTGGGAGATAATGGAACGAGATGGATTTTGGGCGACAATGCACATTTTCTCATCCATTAATCATTTGATCTCAATACGGTTTTCTGTTCCCAAAACTAGAATGTGTTAACAGAGTGGACTAAGTTGTTTAGAAGGAATGCAAAGGTTGAATTGAGTTATTGCACACTTCACAGAGGAGGCAATCCCTAACGGAAATATGCAGATGCGTGCGAGAACACGCCAATACTTATGGTAGTTGTAACGGCCATTGGTGGTGGAAGAAGAGGAGGACCAAGGTGTAGCGTGGTATGTGTCCATATTTATTAAATGAACACGGAAATAAAAACTAACGACCGAAAACAGTTCTGGCTGGTGCAGACACACAACAGAAAACAATCACCTACAACTAAAGGGTGAAAACAGGCTACCTAAGTATGGTTCTCAATCAGGGACAACGATAGACAGCTGCCGCTGATTGAGAACCATACCAGGACATACACAGAAATCCCAAATCATAGAAAAACGAACATAGACTGCCCATCTCAACTCACACCCTGACCATACTAAAATAAAGACAAAACAAAGGAACTAAGGTCAGAACGTGACAGTAGTATACTAATTATAACATATACAGTGCCTTCGGAGAGTGTTCAGACCCCTTGACTTTTTCCACATTTTGTTAAGTTACAGCCTTATTCTAAAATTGATTAAATTAACAATTTTCCACGGCAATCTACACACAATAACCCATAATGTCAAAGCGAAAACAGGTTTTTGGAAATGTTGCAAATATTAAAAACAGAAATACCTTATTTACATAATTTTACAGACCCTCGAAATTGAGCTCAGTTGTTTCCATCGATCATCCTTGAGATGTTTTTACAACTTGATTGGAGTCCACCTGTGGTCAATTTAATTGATTGGACATGACTTGGAAAGGCACACACCTGTGTATATAAGGTCACACAGTTGACACTTCATATCAGAGCAAAAACCAAGCCATGAGGTCGAAGAAATTGTCCGTAGAGCTCTGAGATAAGATTGTGTCGAGGCAGAGATATGGGGAAGGGTACCAAAACATTTATGCATCACTGAATGTCCCCAAGAACACAGTGGCCTCCATCATTCTTAAATGGAAGACGTTTGGAACCACCAAGACTCTTCCTAGAGCTGGCTGCCCGACCAAACTGAGCAATCGGGGGAGAAGGACCTTGGTCAGGGAGGTGACCAAGAACCCTATGGTCACTCTGACAGAGCTCCAGAGTTCCACTGTGGAGATGGGAGAACCTTCCAGAAGGACAACCATCTCTGCAGCACGACACCAATCAGACCTTTATGGAAGATTGGCCAGATGGAAGCCACTTCTCAGGAGTTTGCCAAAAGGCACCTAAAGGACTCTCAGACCATGAGAAACAAGATTCTCTGGTCTGATGAAACCAAGATTGAACTCTTTGGCCTGAATGCCAAGCATCACTTCTGGAGATAACCTGGCACCATACCTATGGTGAAGAATGGTGGTGGCAGCATCATGCTGTGAAGATGTTTTTCAGCAGCAGTGACTGGGAGACTAGTCAGAATCAAGGCAAATATGAACGAAGCGAAGTTCAGAAAGATCCTTGATAAAAAACAGTTCCAGAGTGCTCAGAAACTCAGACTGGGGGCGAAAGTTCACCTTCCAACAGGACAACGTCCCTAAGCACAAACCAAGACAACGCAGGAGTTGCTACGGGACAAGTCCTTGAGTGACCCAGCCAGATCCCGGATTTGAACCTGATCTAACATCTCTGGAGAGACCTGAAAGTAGCTATGCAGCAACGCTCCTCATCCAACCTGACAGAGCTTGATAGGATCTGCAGAGAAGAATGGGAGAAACTCCTCAAATACAGGTGTGCCAAGCTTGTAGCATCATACTCAAGAAGACTCGATGCTGTAAACGCTGCCAAAGGTGCATCAACAAAGTACTGAGTAAAGGGTCTGAATACTTATGTAAATGTGATATTTAAGTTTTTTTATTTTTGAATAAATTTGCAAAAATGTCTAAACCTGTTTTTGCTTTGTCATTATGGGGTATTGTGTGTAGATTGAGGAGAAAAAAATATTTAAGCTATTTTGGAATAAGGCTGTAACCTAACAAAATGTGGAAAAAGTCAAGTGGTCTGAATACTTTCTGAATGTAAAGGTGTCTGTTTATAGCTGGTGAGATCGGGTGCCGAACGCCACCCGAACAAGGAGAGGGACGGACCTCGGCGGAAGTCGTGACACCGAAGGTACTGTACATGTAAACAGGAGTAATACTGACTTGTATAGCAGGATAAATATATACATTTGAATGGTAATCAATAGTCAAAGAATGGCAGTGTAATGCTGGTAATAAATTGACTCAATAATCATATTAGCAACAGCGTAGGTGTAAGGGGGTGTAAGTGTGTGCCGTCAGTTATGTGTGAGGGTATATGTGTGTATGTGAGTGCGTGTGATTAGTAGTGACAGTGAAGGTGTGTGTTTGAGTGGGTAGAGACCTGTGGATGGGCATAGAGTCAGTGTGGACAGTCTGAGGGAGAGCAGTAATTGTTAGTCATTTTAACAGTCTTGTGGTCTGGGGATAGAAGCTGTTTAGGAGCCTGTTGGTCTGAGCCTTGATCCACCATTACCGCCTGCCGGACGGGAGCATGGAGAACAGTCCATGTCTCGGTCGGGCCTGTCTCAGACACCGCCTGGCATGTACTGTATGTCCTGGAATGCTGGGAGCTCGTCCCCACTGATGCGTGGGCCATCTGCACCACCCTCTGTAGGGCCTTTCGGTCAAGGGCTGTGCAGTTGCCATACCAGACAGTGATACAACCAGGATGCTCTTTCCTGTAGTCCATGATCAGCTCCTTGGTCTTAATGGCGTTGAGAGAGTTTGTTGTCCTGGCACCACACTGCCAGGTCTATGACCTCCTCCCTTAGTGAAACAGAAAGCCCATGTGTGTGTGCAGGAAGTTAAAACTGCAAGTGATTGATGCAGATGTAAGTTGCTCATTGTCACGGATCCCCCCATACTGATGCTCATTCTGTTCACCAGTTCCGGAGGACTATGTCACCGGCTTTCTAGTCTGATTACACACACCTGGTTCCCATTTCCCCTGACTAGTATGTTATATATGTGCTCTCTGTTCCCTCTGTCCCTCTGGTTATTGTTCCCATGTCCGTTGGTGGTGTGAATACCTATGCGTTAGTGCAGCTGTAATGCTGTACCCTATATATATATATTGTGTATTACGGGTATCATTCTGTGTCAGTCAAGGTTTACCCACACTCTTTTGTTTGGGTACAGCCCAGTATTTTTGTATACGTGTTTGTTTTGGGTGTATTAAAAAACCCTATTGTGTATTCCTGCGCCATAAGCTGTCCGTCCTGTCTCCCTGTAGCGCTCCCTGTAGCGCTGTCTTAGGCGTCTCACAGTACAGACATATTGCCCTGCAGTCCTCGTGCCTCCTTGCAGCATGCCTAAGGCATGTTCAGTCAGATGAGCAGGGACCCTGGGCATCTTTCTTTTGGTGTTTTTCAGAGTCAGTAGAAAGGCCTCTTTAGTGTCCTAAGTTTTCATAACTGTGACCTTAATTGCCTACCGTCTGTAAGCTGTTAATGTCTTAACAACCGTTCCACAGGTACATGTTCATTTAATAGTTTATAGTTCATTGAATAAGCATGGGAAACTATTAGTGGAATTTCTAAATTCCTGTATGTTTTATAGCCAAAACCAAATTCACACTAATTTCTAATTCATTAATGATTTGTAAGTTCATTAATTATGCATGAAGTAGATTGAGACCAGTCTTAAAAGCCAAGGTAACAGCGTTTAATTCCATAGAGTACTAATCACATACACATATTTCCAAAGGTTATAAACTGAAAATGAAACATCATCAGTTTCCCACACTCTCTCCGATTCCCACAATAGCCCAGTGTTTTCAGGTCCGGAGATTTCTTCTACTCCCCTCATAAACCAGACATTCCAATCTGTCTAAAAGATATCTTCTCCTCCACAAATGGTACATCAAGGACCATTCTTATCTGTCAGAAAATATACATCATCCCTCTCCCTTAAACTTCCCGCAAGGTACAGACAATTAATTTGTTTTCCTTACATTTTCAGTAACAGCTTAACCAAGAGCCCATAGTATTAGAATAAATGGTTCTAATTAGAAATGTATACATAATTAATCATTTCAACTTTAATTTCCTCCAACAGAAACAGTGTTTAAACCCTTTACAATGAAGATCTGTGAAGTTATTTGGATTTTTACAAATTATCTTTGAAAGACAGGGTCATGAAAAAGTGACGTTTCTTTTTTTTGCTGAGTTTATGTGCCCTCTGTTCCCTATGCGTTGCTGCAGCTGTTATGCTGCGTGCTTTAAATATTGTGTAGTACGGGTATCGCCCCGTGTCGGTCAACAAGGTTTACCCAAGATCTTTTGTTTGGGTACAGCCCAGTTTTTTTGTACACCTGTTTGTTTTGGGTGTATTAAAAACCCCTATTGTGTATTCCTGCGCCTGTCTCCAAAATCCTTTATATCAGCGTGACACCCATAGCCTTCCAGCAACCACAAAGTTGTGTTATGCAGGTGAATGAGGACCCAAAAGCGACTTAACGAAAACAGAGTCTTTATTCCAGTATTAGACAAAAGCGATAATCCTGGAAATTATCTAGGTGAAAGCAAACACAGGAAAACTGAAATCCACTCGTCAGTAGAGAGGAATGACTGGAGACGCGACCACAGACTACAGGTCGCTTCGGGAAGGCATCGGCCGTAGCTGACAATGACACCTGCTCACACGCAGCATCTGAAGAAGGTAAAACACGACAGGGCGGAACAAGGACACAGAACAGTGAACATCATACAAGGATCCGACAAGGACAGAAGCGGAAAACAAAGGGAGAAATAGGAACTCTAATCAGAGGGCAAAATAGGGGACAAGTGTGAAAAGAGTAGATGAGGTAGTTAGGAGAATGAGGAACAGCTGGGAGCAGGAACGGAACGAGAGAGCGAGAGAGGGAGAGAGGGAGGGGGAGAGAGGGATAGAAAGAGGGAAAGAACCTAATAAGACCAGCAGAGGGAAACGAATAGAAGGGAAGCACAGAGACAAGACATGATAACCAATGACAAAACATGACAGTACCCCCCCACTCACCGAGCGCCTCCTGGCGCACTCGAGGAGGAACCCTGGCGGCAACGGAGGAAATCATCAATCAACGAACGGTCCAGCACATCCCGAGATGGAACCCAACTCCTCTCCTCAGGACCGTAACCCTCCCAATCCACTAAGTACTGGTGACCACGTCCCCGAGAACGCATGTCCATGATCTTCCGTACCTTGTAAATAGGTGCGCCCTCGACAAGGACGGGGGGGGGGAAGACGAACGGGGGCGCGAAGAAAAGGCATGACACAGGAGACATTGAAGACAGGGTGGACGCGACGAAGATGTCGCGGAAGAAGCAGTCGCACAGCGACAGGATTGACGACCTGAGAGACACGGAACGGACCAATGAACCGCGGAGTCAACTTGCGAGACGCTGTCGTAAGGGGAAGGTTACGAGTGGAAAGCCACACTCTCTGACCGCGACAATACCTAGGACTCTTAATCCTACGTTTATTGGCGGCTCTCACAGTCTGCGCCCTGTAACGGCAAAGTGCAGACCTGACCCTCCTCCAGGTGCGCTCACAACGTTGGACAAAAGCCTGAGCGGAGGGAACGCTGGACTCGGCGAGCTGGGACGAGAACAGAGGAGGCTGGTACCCAAGACTACTCTGAAACGGAGATAGCCCGGTAGCAGACGAAGGAAGCGAGTTGTGAGCGTATTCTGCCCAGGGGAGCTGTTCTGCCCAAGACGCAGGGTTTCTAAAAGAAAGGCTGCGTAATATGCGACCAATCGTCTGATTGGCCCTTTCTGCTTGACCGTTAGACTGGGGATGAAAACCAGAAGAGAGACTGACGGAAGCACCAATCAAACGACAGAACTCCCTCCAAAACTGTGACGTGAATTGCGGACCTCTGTCTGAAACGGCGTCTAACGGGAGGCCATGAATTCTGAACACATTCTCAATGATGATTTGTGCCGTCTCCTTAGCGGAAGGAAGCTTAGCGAGGGGAATGAAATGTGCCGCCTTAGAGAACCTATCGACAACCGTAAGAATCACAGTCTTCCCCGCAGACGAAGGCAGACCGGTAATAAAGTCTAAGGCGATGTGAGACCATGGTCGAGAAGGAATGGGAAGCGGTCTGAGACGACCGGCAGGAGGAGAGTTACCTGACTTAGTCTGCGCGCAGTCCGAACAAGCAGCCACGAAACGGCGCGTGTCACGCTCCTGAGTAGGCCACCAAAACCGCTGGCGAATAGAAGCAAGCGTGCCCCGAACGCCGGGGTGGCCAGCTAACTTGGCCGAGTGAGCCCACTGAAGAACAGCCAGACGAGTAGAGACAGGAATGAAAAGAAGGTTACTAGGACAAGCGCGCGGTGACGCAGTGTGAGTGAGTGCTTGCTTTACCTGTCTCTCAATTCCCCAGACAGTCAACCCGACAACACGCCCTTCAGGGAGAATCCCCTCGGGGTCGGTAGAAGCCACAGAAGAACTAAAGAGACGGGATAAGGCATCAGGCTTGGTGTTCTTATTACCCGGGCGATAAGAAATCACGAACTCGAAACGAGCGAAAAACAACGCCCAACGAGCTTGACGTGCATTAAGTCGTTTGGCAGAACGGATGTACTCAAGGTTCTTATGGTCAGTCCAAACGACAAAAGGAACGGTCGCCCCCTCCAACCACTGTCGCCATTCGCCTAGGGCTAAGCGGATGGCGAGCAGTTCGCGGTTACCCACATCATAGTTGCGTTCCGATGGCGACAGGCGATGAGAAAAATAAGCGCAAGGATGGACCTTATCGTCAGAATGGAAGCGCTGGGATAGAATGGCTCCCATGCCCACCTCTGAAGCGTCAACCTCGACAATGAATTGTTTAGTGACGTCAGGAGTAACAAGGATAGGAGCGGATGTAAAACGCTTCTTGAGGAGATCAAAAGCTCCCTGGGCGGAACCGGACCACTTAAAGCACGTCTTGACAGAAGTAAGAGCTGTGAGAGGGGCAGCAACTTGACCAAAATTACGAATGAAACGCCGATAGAAATTAGCGAAACCTAGAAAGCGCTGCAACTCGACACGTGACTTTGGAACGGGCCAATCACTGACAGCCTGGACCTTAGCGGGATCCATCTGAATGCCTTCAGTGGAAATAACAGAACCGAGAAATGTGACAGAGGAGACATGAAAGGCGCACTTCTCAGCCTTCACGTAGAGACAATTCTCTAAAAGGCGCTGGAGTACACGTCGAACGTGCTGAACATGAATCTCGAGTGACGGTGAAAAAATCAGGATATCGTCAAGGTAGACGAAAACAAAGATGTTCAGCATGTCTCTCAGTACATCATTAACTAATGCCTGAAAGACAGCTGGAGCATTAGCGAGACCGAACGGCAGAACCCGGTATTCAAAATGCCCTAACGGAGTGTTAAACGCCGTTTTCCACTCGTCCCCCTCTCTGATGCGCACGAGATGGTAAGCGTTACGAAGGTCCAACTTAATAAAGAACCTGGCTCCCTGCAGAATTTCGAAGGCTGACGACATAAGGGGAAGCGGATAACGATTCTTAACCGTTATGTCATTCAGCCCTCGATAATCCACGCAGGGGCGCAGAGTACCGTCCTTCTTCTTAACAAAAAAAAAACCCGCTCCGGCGGGAGAGGAAGAAGGCACCACGGTACCGGCGTCGAGAGAAACAGACAAATAATCCTCGAGAGCCTTACGTTCGGGAGCCGACAGAGAGTATAGTCTACCCCGAGGGGGAGTGGTCCCCGGAAGGAGATCAATACAACAATCATACGACCGGTGAGGAGGAAGGGAGTTGGCTCTGGACCAACTGAAGACCGTGCGCAGATCATGATATTCCTCCGGCACTCCTGTCAAATCACCAGGTTCCTCCTGAGAAGAGGGGACAGAAGAAACAGGAGGGATAGCAGACATTAAACACTTCACATGACAAGAAACGTTCCAGGATAGGATAGAATTACTAGACCAATTAATAGAAGGATTATGACATACTAGCCAGGGATGACCCAAAACAACAGGTGTAAAAGGTGAACGAAAAATCAAAAAGGAAATGGTCTCACTGTGGTTACCAGATACAGTGAGGGTTAAAGGTAGTGTCTCACATCTGATACTGGGGAGAAGACTACCACCTAAGGCGAACATGGGCGTGGGCTTCCCTAACTGCCTGAGAGGAATGTCATGTTTCCGAGCCCATGCTTCGTCCATAAAACAACCCTCAGCCCCAGAGTCTATCAAGGCACTGCAGGAAGCAGCCGAACCGGTCCAGCGTAGATGGACCGACAAGGTAGTACAGGATCTTGATGGAGAGACCTGAGTAGTAGCGCTCACCAGTAGCCCTCCGCTTACTGATGAGCTCTGGCTTTTACTGGACATGAAATGACAAAATGTCCAGTAGAACCGCAATAGAGGCAAAGGCGGTTGGTGATCCTCCGTTCCCTCTCCTTAGTCGAGATGCGAATACCTCCCAGCTGCATGGGCTTAGTCTCTGAGCCGGAGGGAGGAGATGGTTGAGATGCGGAGAGGGGGAACACCGTTAACGCGAGCTCTCTTCCACGAGCTCGGTGACGAAGATCTACCCGTCGTTCTATGCGGATGGCGAGTGCAATCAAAGAGTCCACGCTGGAAGGAACCTCCCGGGAGAGAATCTCATCTTTAACCTCAGCGTGGAGTCCCTCCAGAAAACGAGCGAGCAACACCGGCTCGTTCCAGTCACTGGAGGCAGCAAGAGTGCGAAACTCTATAGAGTAATCCGTTATGGATTGATCACCTTGACATAGAGAAGCCAGGGCCCTAGAAGCCTCCTTACCAAAAACTGAACGATCAAAAACCCGTATCAGCTCCTCTTTAAAGTTCAGATAATTGTTAGAACACTCAGCTCTTGCCTCCCAGATAGCTGTGCCCCACTCCCGAGCCCGACCAGTAAGGAGTGAAATGACGTAAGCAATCCGAGCTCTCTCTCTTGAGTATGTGTTGGGTTGGAGAGAGAACACAATATCACACTGGGTGAGAAAGGAGCGGCACTCAGTGGGCTGCCCAGAGTAACATGGTGGGTTATTAACCCTAGGTTCCGGAGACTCTGAAGACCAGGAAGTAGCTGGTGGCACGAGACGAAGACTCTGAAACTGTCCTGAGAGGTCGGAAACCTGAGCGGCCAGGGTCTCAACGGCATGACGAGCAGCAGACAATTCCTGCTCGTGTCTGCCGAGCATTGCTCCCTGGATCTCGACGGCAGTGTTGCGAGAATCCGTAGTCGCTGGGTCCATTCTTGGTCGGATCCTTCTGTTATGCAGGTGAATGAGGACCCAAAAGCGACTTAACGAAAACAGAGTCTTTATTCCAGTATTAGACAAAAGCGATAATCCTGGAAATTAGCTAGGTGAAAGCAAACACAGGAAAACTGAAATCCACTCGTCAGTAGAGAGGAATGACTGGAGACGCGACCACAGACTGCAGGTTGCTTAGGGAAGGCATCGGCCGTAGCTGACAATGACACCTGCTCACACGCAGCATCTGAAGAAGGTAAAACACGACAGGGCGGAACAAGGACACAGAACAGCGAACATCATACAAGGATCCGACAAGGACAGAAGCGGAAAACAAAGGGAGAAATAGGGACTCTAATCAGAGGGCAAAATAGGGGACAGGTGTGAAAAGAGTAAATGAGGTAGTTAGGAGAATGAGGAACAGCTGGGAGCAGGAACGGAACGATAGAGAGAGAGAGCGAGAGAGCGAGAGAGGGAGAGAGCGAGGGGGAGAGAGGGATAGAAAGAGGGAAAGAACCTAATAAGACCAGCAGAGGGAAACGAATAGAAGGGAAGCACAGAGACAAGACATGATAACCAATGACAAAACATGACAAGTTGTATTAAAAACTATTCCCAATCCCAATTGTCCCTGTAATCCATCGTGGCCATTTCCCTATTAGACATTGTTAATTGGGAGAAGACTAGATAGATAATGTGTTTCGACACTTGTCATAGACCCGACTGGGAAATCACTGCAAGTCATAAGAAGCTAATCTAATTTACATTCATAGCTATATCGGATACCTAGCGTATCCTGTTTCAGAGCTTGCGTGTAATGCTTGTGTTGAACTGTGCTTTGATTGGAGTAGTACTACATTGAAATGAGATTAGCACAAAGTGCCCGAGTCATTTAATGCTACTGAAGGTTAGTATTTCACAACTTTACATACAAAGCCTATTACCTATTGCACTATGTAACATCCTTTAAGGAGAAGCTGCTTCATTAATATATTAGAAGTAAGGCTGAAAGATGTAATGCATTATGATGCTGTTATAACAAGAATAATGAACTTGTATAAATAATTATCATAACATGTACTGAAATATTAAATCTGTTAGCATCAAACAGGCTTCACCTCAGGTTTTCAAATGCATCATCTACACATGCACAAGCAGCATATTTTCAGATGACTGATTGTATTTAACAGGAGAAAACTGTTCAAATGGGGGTAGATGTCTAGTGGATATCAGACCTAGGTTCAAATAGTACTTGAAACCTTTAAAATACTTAAACTGTGTTCGACTGATCTTGCCTGGCATAATGGAATCATTAAAATCAATGGAATAGTTCTGAATTCGCAAACATCTCCTATTTGGCACTCCAGGTAGCCTCAACCAAACTATCAAAGCATGTGAAATCTTTCAAATATTATTTGAACCCATGTCTGGAGGATATCATGGATGGAATGTGGGCCTACTCTAAACAAACTATTTTCTGAGTAATTCCACATTTCTGAGTAGTTTGGTACTTCATGGAATATACAGTTCCCTTTTCTTGTGATACATTGAACTGCTGGCTATCCAAAGCTCCTCTAATAAGACTGTCTTTGTATTAGGAGAGACAAATACTGTATGATCTGTCTCTTCTCAAATGATCCTCTTTGATTATCTTGTCCCTCTGTTGCACTTGGACGTCATTTTCTTTTGAGGCTCCTGACAGTCACCCAACCGAGGATCCAAGAGCTTTCTGATCAGGCCACAAGCAAGACCACATACTATTCACGCTAGTCTCATCTCCGAGTGGGGAGTTTAAAGCACTGAGATCATTTAACCTTTATTTAACTAGGCAAGTCAGTTAAGAACAAATTCTTATTTTCAATGACACTCTAGGAACAGTGGGCTAACTGCCTGTTCAGGGGCAGAACGACAGATTTGTACCTTGTCAGCTCGGGGGTTTGAACTTGCAACCTTCCGGTTACTAGTCCAACGCTCTAACCCCTAGGCTACCCTGGCACCTCTCATTGGGTTCAATGTTATGAATTTTTGTGTCTATTCAGATGTCGTAATGCAGTTGTTCATGTAGCGAGGTTGATGCTGATGAACTGAAATGGAAGAATTTGAATAAAAAGGTTGATGGAAAGCCCTGTTATGAAAACAATGCATGGAACATTTTAGAGTTGCAATGCGATCAAAACAGTTATGTTCCAAAAAGTCAATCACAGATGTTCTCAATAGATGTTGTTGCAATATACGTTGCATTTCAGTGTGCAACGTTTTTATGCTTGCATTGCATGCATTGCTTACTGCAGGCATTTCCATAGGTAGAGCTTGTATTAAAATTGTAAGACAACACTTAAGTTTGGGTTAAACATTTTGAATAACTATGATAAAACAACTGCAAAAAATGTCTTTACTGTCACAGTGTAAGATGAGCACACACACACACACACACACACACACACACACACACACACACACACACACACACACACACACACACACACACACACACACACACACACACACACACACACACACACACACACACACACACACACACACACACACACACACACACACACACACACACACACACACACACACACCATCAATTTGCGTTGCTAACTGAATTAAAGTTCACAATCTAAAATACTGATGTTCGCAGGAGCTATTGTTTGTGTGCAGAGCTATGAAGACAGAGAGCTTCAGTCAGTATAGGAGATAGTGGAGTATTGCTAGCTTTCCTGCATCTTCCTCCTAAATCTAATTGTAAGGGGCTGCCTTTCCGCTTTCCTCAGACAAACGGGTGTCAGATCACACTCCCAGCAGCTAAAAATACCCCAGTAAATCTCTCTGCGTGATGAATCATAAATCAAATTCAGTTTGATCATCGGCCGTTGCTTTGTATTGTATTCAGCCTTGGACCACACACGAGTCTAGTGGATTTCAATGCAGGCAGCAGTAGTCTAGTTAGCTGTCTTTGTGTGGTACTTTCGACACTGCATACTGTTACTGTAGGCTATCAAAGGAAGCCTGCCCTTCTGAGTGCTGTTTGAGGTTTATTTGTCCATTGATCTGGATCTGGACAGCAGACTACAGCAGCATATGCAGCCTCCCTGTCATGTGGTCTGTGCATTTCCCAGAAGATAAGCCCCACATCATAACGCAGTAAAGCTTCTCGGTTTTCCACAGAGTGCTTCAAAATACCCTGTTATGGTGCATGTTCAACTGTTCGTGTGTGTGCTTGCGTGCAATGACATCATCAACCAATTAGTAGGCAATGCCTACTCACAATTGGTCCAACTCACACAATACACACCGATGATGTTATTGGAAAGACATCTTCCTTTATCATTTAACTACAAAACATAGAAATGCACCATTTTGACATGTTGATGTTCTAGTGGTGGTGGATATGATGAATATGAAGTTGAACAATTATTACGTTTCCCTTTAACAATGTGAGGCCGCTCTCTGAATTCATGTATCATATCCTGCCATTGTGCCCTTGAGCAAGGCACACCCCATCACAAAGTAATATAACTGCACTGTTAGTTAGGCTACTGTATAAAACACGTGGTCAACACTCCTTCAGGAGCGCTACTGGGTGTGCAGGCTTTTGATCCAACCCTGAAACACACCCGAGTCTGTTTTTCACGGTCCACATTAAGCAGATATTTTGTTTTATGCGGTGTGTTAGCGGGAGGCTATACCAACATTTCAGGTGAATAAACAAAAGTATATACCAGCGTTGGCCAACCTTGCTCCACTGATCCCTGATCTACTGGGTGAGCAGACTTCTATTCCAGCTCAGCTATAGAACACTTGATTATCAACCCATTAGGTTCCATAAGTTGAATCATGTGTTTTAGTGCTGGGCTGGAACAAAAGCCTGCACACCCAGCAGACATCCTGGAGTAGTGTTGGCCTGCTCCAGTTGTAATAGGGTTATACATTGTGTGTCACTTTTAACTGTATACAGCTTTTGGTAACATACACTCTTAGAATAAAAGTTGCTACCTAGAACCTAAAAGGGTTCTTCCGCTGTCCCCATAGGAGAACCCTTTGAAGAACCCTTTTTGGTTCCAGAACCATTTCCACAGAGGGTTCCACCTGGAACCAAAAAGGGTTCTACTATGGGGACAGCCGAAGAACCCTTTAGGAACCCTTTTCTCTAAGAGTGTAGGTATACATATATACAAGGGTATAGCCTTAGTCTCTTGGGACATTCATTAGGACCTCATCTGAAGACAGGCTTTCATAGCTCTCCGCATCTGAGGACAGAAAACATCACAAAGAAACAGACTTCATTGTGCAAAAATTAGACGGGCACTATATATTATATTGCTATTATGTCTCTGTCCTAAAAGTTTCCCTTACTAAGGACTGGAGCTGGAGAATCTTTTCACAGTGTCCTCCCAGAAAATGACCTGCCGTATCCAGTAGCCAACTCTCTCCTTTTTCTGACAGCTGGAGCTGCAGTCCTTTCACCCTCTTCCATGGTATCTACATGCATTTGGATCTTGTGATTTTACCTTACAATTCTAAGAACTTCAAGTTAGCTAGCTGATGATATTTAATTCACTTAGCTACACAGTAAAGTCAACTAGCTAGCAGCTCATACACAGTGGCATATCTGTTTGCTTTGCCACACCAGTGGAACCTTTCCAGGTCAAAAAGGTTCCATGAGGAACCAATCTGAGAAGGGTCTTCAAGAAACCTCTGTGTAAAGGTACAAACCACAATATTTTGGTGATGGGAGAGGTTCAATTTTGAACCTTTTCAATCATATATTGTAGAGGTGGCTTCTATCAGAAGATTGGAGGCATGGATTATTGGAGGCATGGATTATTGGAGGCATGGCTTATTGGAGGCATGGCTTATTGGAGGCATGGATTATTGGAGGCATGGATTATTGGAGGCATGGATTATTGGAGGCATGGATTATTGGAGGCATGGATTATTGGAGGCATGGATTATTGGAGGCATGGATTATTGGAGGCATGGCTTATTGGAGGCATGGCTTATTGGAGGCATGGATTATTGGAGGCATGGATTATTGGAGGCATGGCTTATTGGAGGCATGGATTATTGGAGGCATGGATTATTGGAGGCATGGATTATTGGAGGCATGGATTATTGGAGGCATGGATTATTGGAGGCATGGATTATTGGAGGCATGTCTTATTGGAGGCATGGATTATTGGAGGCATGGATTATTGGAGGCATGGCTTATTGGAGGCATGGCTTATTGGAGGCATGGCTTATTGGAGGCATGGCTTATTGGAGGCATGGTTTATTGGAGGCATGGCTTATTGGAGGCATGGATTATTGGAGGCATGGATTATTGGAGGCATGGATTATTGGAGGCATGGCTTATTGGAGGCATTGCTTATTGGAGGCATGGCTTATTGGAGGCATTGCTTATTGGAGGCATGGCTTATTGGAGGCATGGCTTATTGGAGGCATAGCTTATTGGAGGCATGGATTATTGGAGGCATGGATTATTGGAGGCATGGATTATTGGAGGCATGGATTATTGGAGGCATGGCTTTCAGATTGTTATTTTTGGCTACCCGTTTGAGTAAATGTCATATTAAGTTGTTACACTGCAAATGTATATATACCTTGAATAATTATGCATATTCTTCCAATATAATATTAATATTTTAAGGTTGCTGATTATATATAGTCATAGAATGGTAACCATTCCAACTTTGAATTTGCATAAACTCTTGAGGAACTCGTACACCTCTGCAGGCCTCAATGAAGCTTCAAACCTGTCAGTGTTCAACCTTAACATATAATAACAATATAACAGAATAAATGAACAGATGAACAGGAATGTAATCTACTCTTAACGGGTGGCCAACAAAAATATCTGTAAGCCACACCCCTAATAAGCCACGCCTCCAGTGCAGGAAACCCTCAACTAACCAAAGGTGCAAATATGAACAATTGACTAGCAATGGTTCCTTGAGGAACTCCAGGGGTTCCTTGAAGATCTCCAGGGTTCCTCGAGTCACCACGAATTCTAAGAGTATACTATACTGTATGTCAAATAGGTTGGGTTGATTCACTTACCTCACCTGTGTCGGAGGGTGAAACTAAACTTGCTACAGTGCACCCGATATTGGGTCAAATTCTAACTAATGTTCCAGACATTGTTTTCGTCACTGGGTTTCTGTAGAACTCTGCCTTGTGTTTAAACAATCAATAAATGAAACACTTGCCAAACACCCAATTGCAGTCAGTGTATGAGAGTGATCTACTGTAAATATTTAACTCTGGTCGTTATTGCAAGAGAGAATGTGTTCTCAGTGACTTACCTAGTTAAATAAAGGCTGTTGTGTGATAGATTATCTCTATTGTCTATTTCTCGTAATATAAATTAAACAAACATCCACCGCTTTCTTGATATTTGTCTTCTCAGATGGGGAAGGGCCTCTGTTGGGTGTTGCTGGCCTGTGCTTGAGGCCCCTCCTTCTTGGAGTACAAGTCTCCTGGCCTGTTAGGCTGATCAATGAGGAATGAGGAGCTGTATTCTTCAGAACACTTACTTATGCTCTGCTGCTTCCAACTGACGAAGGAAGGTCAACACTCACTCTGAGGTAAGCTAACAGATCTAGTCATTCATTCAGAAAAAGACCAGGGGGATGTATTGTTATCTGCAGGGTAAGATACTGTGTGAGACTACTCATTCTGACCTTTCATATTTAAGCCTATCATTTTTCCTATCCGTTTTTTTTGTGTATTGTAGGTCATTTGAGTAATTCATGAAGGTAATGTAATAACGATTAATTAATAATAACAATACGCTTTATTCCAATTTTGTATTGTCCTTTGAAGGAATACACCTTCAAACCATACTGTGTTAATTAAGCAAATGTTGAACTTTAAGAGTTAACAAAGTGAACATGCATGTTTAACGAGGTAAAGAGGTGCAGAAGGACAGGTTATGTCTTATTCCAAGCACCACAGCAAGAAACACTGTCTTGGTGTGCATGTTCTCATGGAACTCTTTAACCGTAGCAAGTCATGTGAATAAAAACATTGCTGGTATTGTGCCTTGCCTTGGGGTGGAGACTGCTCAGTAGAGACGGAGAGTAGTAAGGTGCTTGGGGCATAGTGCCAATAGGTTGGGGGAGGTCAACATCTCACCCTCAGACACTAAAGGCAACATGATACATAGAAAGCAGCAGTATAATGCATTCTCACTGTTCCCAATGAAAGATTATTAGTTAGTTAACCTGCTGAATTCGATATGCATTCTGCTTCAGTATACACATTTCTCCATGTAAGAATGTGCAGGACAGTTAATACTCTGTGGTTTGTATTTTTTCCATGTATGAAGATGAAGTGAATGAAACAACAACATGTTCTGTATCTTAATTCATTCAAATCAGTGGTTATGTAAGCTCCTTCAAAGCAGGTAGGCCTAATGCTTTGTGACCTCGATTTTGTGTATACTCCATATGGTATTTGTGGAAGTAAAATAATATATTTGTTGTTGGCTACTTTGTAGTCATCCTTGACATAAGGATGCAGTTACACCAGTGGTTACCAAGATGGTCTGAATTAAAAGGTCAGAGGTTAGGACTGTAACCTTATATGAAACGTCATGTCTTTCAGCAGGCAAAAACTTAGAGTTGAGTGTTTTGGGAGGGACAACATTACCACTGCACTACATTACATATCAGATCGCTATGCAATTAGAAAAGGTCTACAGCAGGGATACTCAACTCTTACACTACGAGTTCCGGAGCCTGCTGGTGTTCTGTTCTACCTGATCATTAATTGCAAGCACCTGGTATAAATCAGAAGGGAACAATGACAAAATACAGTGGAACTGGTTTCGAGATCCAGAGTTGAGTTTGAGGGGCCTACAGTATCCTTGTAAGAAAGAACAACAGCCTTGTTGTTAATTTAACATTAGAAAACATCCCTTACAAGGTGTGAAAAACATTGGATTACCTCTGAGTCTGTGAAAGGCTTCAGCTCTGGAAATAGCTCCCACAGAGTCTGTCATCTCACAAATGACAACTGTGACCAGTGTGCTTGCTCAGAGAGATAAACAGAAACAGTCACTTTATGGCTAAACTAGACCACTGACTGTCCTGTAGCTGATGACACAGTGCCCATGTCCCAAATGGCATCCTACTCCCTGTATAGTGCACACATTTTGATCAGTGCCTAAAGGGCTCTTGTCAAAAGTAGTGTACTATGTAGGGAATAGGGTGCCATTTGGGACAAAAACAATAGGTGATGACACTGACACACAGAAGAAAGAGATACTGGTGATATAATTGCTGTATTTATCAGCAGTTGCAAGCATGTAATTACTGTATCATAACGTTCTCAAAAAAACAAAACAAAACAAAAAACAGACAGTTTATTTAGCTTATCAACCAGCTTATGATTAGAATCAGGTGTGCTAGATTACAGGGTTGGTTCTGAAACCTACAGGATGGTATAGCGCTCCAGGAACAGGGTTCAGCAGCCCTGCTTATTGCATTGGGGTTTGTTCAGTCTGTGTAAGGCCTGGACAACATGATACATGTCAAATGTCAATGGCTAAAACATGCTGTCCTCTGCCCTACAGGAAATGGCAGGCAAGTTCTGGACATATCTAGCTTTCTTCTTTCTCCTGGCTAGTCTGGCTGTCATCATTACTATGTCCCTGATCCAGGGTCATAAGCGTGTCTTTGAGTCACGTCTGAAGGTAAAAACAACAACCACATTCCTGATCCTTCTCTTCTCAAATAGCTGTATTGACAGTGTAAAGCATTTGCTAAATGACTAAAAATGTAAATGAATTACCTCGTATTTACCCAGACATCAAGACAATCATCACAAGCAGAAGGTGACAGATCAGCCTGGGTCTCTACAGCCTGTTTAGGAGTCAGGCCAAACTACAGTGAATGGGGGCAGTTAGCATAGATGGCATTATAAAGACCAGGGTGGTTTGTATTCATGGCAGGTCCATGTTGGGGAAACATTTGCTGCGAGTGGGACACACTCGAAAGGAAGGACGAAGGGACACTTGACTAGTTGACTTGATACAGCTTTGGGTAACAGGGTTAATACATGATTTCCTATTAATCAAAAGATGACTAACGTTTCATAACTCTGTGAAATGAATCAATCACCTTTAGTCAGCACACCAGGTCTATATAAGAGAAGGGAAAACTAACTTCAACTCTGCAGGAACTGAGACTCTGAGGTTGGTTCAAATAGTATTTGTTTTCTTTCCAAATTTTTTAGCTGTGCTTTATTTAATCTCGCTTGACGCAATGGAATGGTACTAATGGAAGTAATCCACAAAAGTGCAAAACCTGCCCATCTACCACTCCAGGACAGGCTCAACCAAACACTCAAAGATAGCAAATACTTGGCCTGTTTGAATCCATGTCTGGGTCTGGAATGTGTATTATTGCTGCCCTTTTAAATTTTTTATTAGGATCCCCATTAGCCAACACCAATGGCAACAGTTAGTCTTACTGGGGCCTGACACATAACATTTACAATTTACATACATTTAAAAACAATAACATGTAGTGTGGGCATGTGTTTGCATCGATCAGTACATGTCAGTACATACACACACAAAATACACACAATCAGTCATTTTCATTTCTATGGATTTGCCTTCATGCCTGAGTGAGTGTTTCCTGTGTTTACAGAGTAGCTGCATTTTTCATGTATTTACGTTCTGTCCCTGTTCTCAGCTTTATGGAAGTAATAATCACACCATAATGGAGTGCAATCATTGTGCTTCTAGTCAATCAGGAACGGAGTGCAATCATTGTGCTTCTAGTCAATCAGGAACGGAGTGCAATCATTGTGCTTCTAGTCAATCAGGAGCGGAGTGCAATCATTGTGCTTCTAGTCAATCAGGAACGGAGTGCAATCATTGTGCTTCTAGTCAATCAGGAACGGAGTGCAATCATTGTGCTTCTAGTCAATCAGGAACGGAGTGCAATCATTGTGCTTCTAGTCAATCAGGAATGGAGTGCAATAATTGTGCTTCTCGTCAATCAGGAACGAAGTGCAATCATTGTGCTTCTAGTCAATCAGGAACGGAGTGCAATCATTGTGCTTCTAGTCAATCAGGAACGGAGTGCAATCATTGTGCTTCTAGTCAATCAGGAACGGAGTGCAATCATTGTGCTTCTAGTCAATCAGGAACGAAGTGCAATCATTGTGCTTCTCGTCAATCAGGAACGAAGTGCAATCATTGTGCTTCTCGTCAATCAGGAACGGAGTGCAATCATTGTGCTTCTCGTCAATCAGGAACGGAGTGCAATCATTGTGCTTCTCGTCAATCAGGAACGGAGTGCAATAATTGTGTGATAACGATGAGGTATTTGATGGACTGTACTTTAGGGGATAGTGGTTGTTTACCATAACATACATTATTGCCTTTCATTATACAACGATTATGTGCGTGCCACTGCATCATTTCATCATCTAATAGAATCCTCTTACTGTTGGACAGCAATATAGAGTATTTTTTATCAATTGACTTTGACCTGTTTCGTTGTATGAGTGAAGTAATCCTGCAGCAGGAGGATTTGATCATTCAAAGAAAGAAAATCTGATCATTTCTAAAGGGAAATGAGTTTTGATAGGCGAGAGTAGGCGATCATTTAGGTGTAGCCTATGGTTGCATTTCGGATACACTTGTATATTGTAGTAGAGATCAATATCTATCTTGTGTTATTGAGCTATATAAAACAAAGGTTGTGTATGGCTGCATTTCAGATACATTTTTGTACATTTGAATGTTGCAGCAGTAGGCACATTTATTCTGTCTGGTTCTTTAGCGCTTGAGCGAGCGAGAGAGAAAGAGAACTGCGGGTTTTCAGTGAATTGATAGCAAGGCTCATCTGCAACAACAAAGTGATCAAATGAAGATAAAACATCTGTATATGAACTAGCATCTTGGATATGTAGTGTGATTTCCCTGCTCTCCTCTATATGCAGTATGGCATAGTAATCGACTCAGGCTCCTCCCGCTCTACTATGTATCTGTATCAATGGCCAGCCGAGAAGCAAAATAACACTGGAGTGGTGAGCCAGACACTCAGATGCATGGTCGCTGGTGAGTCTGCATGTTTTTAACATTTTTATTTTATTGGCCCAACCCTCTTCAGAGAACTAAAGAAATGTTTTATTTTCACAGCTATTTTGTGAAATAGACATTTTACATATATGCACAGTATTACAAAAACAGAAATATATGTTTGGGATAAACACATTAAATGTGGATACATAGTACTGAGACATATCCGGTGAACATGATAGTGTTTTCGGTCCTAACTATTCTAGAGCATCAGCTTTTAATCCCACCCCTCAGCTACTTTCAGCCCATCCCACCTATCTCCATACACCACCCTCTCTTGATTTCAATGTGACATATATTTTTCAACTGTCCTGTGATGTCTTACATCAATTCTGAACCTTTCCAATCACATAGTATCCACAAATTGTAAGTTAAAGATGAATATATTTGCTGAGAGTATTATTATATTGCTGATATATTGACTTTTGCTTTCCAAATCGTCTAATGGTACAATTTGTAGGGTTCATTTTAGATGAATGTTGTTCTTTTTCAGCCTCTCCTGAACCCGTGACCCCAACAAGCTACATGGGGGCAAAACCAGAATAAATTATCGAATCATTATGTCTCTTCGCAGTGAAATCTGCAGAGCTGAGATGGTTGTATGCCTCATATACTGTATACTGTCTAACATTATGCAGCAAGAATGCTGTATAATAATTGACATTTAAAAACTGAGTCTGTATGTTCATATTGAGATGCAGTGTCACTGGTGAGTCTGCATCGTAATGTGATGAACCTGACACATTCTCACACAGGTCACAATCTTGTCCTCATATTTCTTGTATTTTACCCCCTTTTTCTCACCAATTTCGATCTTGTCTTATCGCTGCTACTCCCCAATGGGATCAGGAGGCAAAGGTTGAGTCATGCATCCTCTGAAACATGACCCGCCAAACCGTGCTTCTTAACACCTGCCCGCTTAACTCGGAAGCCAGCTGCAGGAAACTCTGTACAACTAAAGACCAGGGTCAGCCTGCCTGGCCTGCCAGAGCGTGATGAGACAACTAAAACCCCCCCAGCCAAACTCTCCCCTAACCTGGACGACGCTGGGCCAATTGTGCTCCACCTTATGGGACTCCCGATCACGGCCAGTTGTGACACAGACTGGGATCAAACCCAGGTCTGTAGTGACACCTCTGGCACTGTGATGCAGAGCCATAGACTGCTGCGCCACTCGGGATGCCCTTGTACTCATCCTTTTTATGAAGGTGTCATAATACATTACATTTTGGAAAAGGACTTGCATGTGAAATGCACTTTACTTTTGATGATGTCATCAGGTAGAACTTTTTAACTTTATATTTTTTTCTACAAAACATGTACTGCTTTCACAAATGTTGAAACTGGTCTTGTGCTGGAGATAGTGAAAATGAGGTTGAAAAGTGGTGGAGTTGCCCCTTAAGCACCTGGTTTAAAACACCTGGTTTAAAACATTTAATCCAGTGTTGTATAGTGATGCAGACTTGCTAGCTATCTAGTGCATCAATTGCTTGTGACTTTGAGAACAAGTATTGTATGACTCTGAGCTCAGTCTGATTTGATTCCCTAGGCCCTGGTATCTCGGATATGTTAGTTGACAATGCACAGGACCAACAGTCCTGGGTGTCGATCAGAGAATGTATGAACAACATCACAAAAATCATCCCCGCAGACCAACACAATTCAACCATCCTCTACCTTGGGGCAACTGCTGGGATGAGACTGCTACAGTGAGTTGTGGGTTTGTCTTCCTCCAGTGTGAGCGTACCTCACCAATCTTCTAGGTATGGAGTCCTTTACAGTCTATCTGGCTGACCTCACCAATCTTCTAGGTATGGAGTCCTTTACAGTCTATCTGGCTGACCTATCTCTGTTGTTGCACTTCTGGGAATGGATCCATGGTAGATACAGAAGTAGACGTGTGCATGCGCACACATGCACACACATACTGATCCCACACACAGAATACTAATAGGTTTTACACCATATTTAATCAACCTACAGTAGGCATATTATTGACCTCTACATTCTCTACTGGAGATAATATACAACCTCAAAATGTATCTCTCTCTTGATTACAAGTTCACAGAATGAAACTAAATCCAATGAGATCTTAAAGAACCTGCAGAACTACCTCCAATCTCTGCCGTTTAACTTCCAAAACGCCTCCATCATGTCAGGGGACGAGGAGGGGCTGTACGGCTGGATCACCGTCAACTATCTGATGGGAAACTTCCTGGAGGTACATTACAATTTTACATGAACTTCAAAACCTTTACAATAATTTTAGAATTACCTAAATATCTCGTAGGCATGCAGTGGGGCAAAAAAGTATTTAGTCAGCCATCAATTGTGCAAGTTCTCCCTCTTAAAAAGATGAGAGGCCTGTAATTTTCATCATAGGTACACTTCAACTGTGACAGACAAAATTATATTTTTTTTCTCCAGAAAATCACATTGTAGGATTTTTAATGAATTTATTTGCAAATTATGGTGGAAAATAAGTATTTGGTCAATAACAAAAGTTTATCTCAATACTTTGTTATATACCCTTTGTTGGCAATGACAGAGGTCGAACGTTTTCTGTAAGTCTTCACAAGGTTTTCACACACTGTTGCTGGTATTTTGTCTCATTCCTCCATGCAGATCTCCTCTAGAGCAGTGATGTTTTGGGGCTGTTGCTGGGCAACACGGACTTTCAACTCCCTCCAAAGATTTTCTATGGGGTTGAGATCTGGAGACTGGCTAAGCCACTCCAGGACCTTTAAATGCTTCTTACGAAGTCACTCCTTCGTTGCCAGGGCGATGTGTTTGGGATCATTGTCTTGTTGAAAGACCCAGCCACGTTTCATCTTCAATGTCCTTGCTGATGGAAGGAGGTTTTCACTTAAAATCTCACGATACATTGCCCCATTCATTCTTTCCTTTACACGGATCAGTCGTCCTGTTCCCTTTGCAGAAAAACAGCCCCAAAGCATGGTGTTTCCACCCCCATGCTTCACAGTAGGTATGGTGTTCTTTGGATGCAACTCAGCATTCTTTGTCCTCCAAACACAACGAGTTGAGTTTTTACCAAAAAGTTCTATTTTGGTTTCATCTGACCATATGACATTTTCCCAATCTTCTTCTGGATCATCCAAATGCTCTCTAGCAAACTTCAGATGGGCCTGGACATGTATTGGCTTAAGCAGGGGGACACGTCTGGCGTAGTGTGTTACTGATGGTAGGCTTTGTTACTTTGGTACCAGCTCTCTGCAGGTCATTCACTAGGTCCCCACGTGTGGTTCTGGGATTTTTGCTCACCGTTCTTGTGATCAATTTGACCCCACAGGGTGAGATGTTGCGTGGAGCCCCAGATCGAGGGAGATTATCAGTGGTCTTGTATGTCTTCCATTTCCTAATAATTGCTCCCACAGTTGATTTCTTCAAACCAAGCTGCTTACCTATTGCAGATTCAGTCTCCCCAGCCTGGTGCAGGTCTACAATTTTGTTTATGATGTCCTTTGACAGCTCTTTGGTCTTGGCCATAGTGGAGTTTGGAGTGTGACTGTTTGTGGTTGTGGACAGGTGTCTTTTATACTGATAACAAGTTCAAACAGGTGCCATTAATACAGGTAATGAGTGGAGGACAGAGGAGCCTCTTAAAGAAGAAGTTACAGGTCTGTGAGAGCCAGAAATCTTGCTTGTTTGTAGGTGACCAAATACTTATCTTCCACCATAATTTGCAAATAAATTCATTAAAAATCCTACAATGTGATTTTCTGGATTTTTTTTCTCATTTTGTCTGTCATAGTTGAAGTGTACCTATGATGAAAATTACAGGCCTCTCATATTTTTAAGTGGGAGAACTTGCACAATTGGTGGCTGACTAAATACTTTTTTGCCCCACTGTATGTATATGTACTGATGTGTGGGCAACTGTCAGTAATGTGTGTAAGTGTATGTAGGAACTATTTTTGGTTCTATTGTTCTCATTTAAAATGTGTGTCGTTCTGTCCTTGAGCTGTTCTTGTTTATTGATGTTCTGTATTATGTCTTGTTTTATGTTTTGTGTGGATCCCAGGAAGAGTAACTGCTGCTTCAGCAACAGCTAATGTGGATTTTTTTTTTTTAAGGAAAAAAGAAAGGGAAATTTGAACACAAAATCAATGTTTATACAGTATATACTGTATAAATGTAGGGGGTAAATCAGCTTAAATATTGCAGACAAATTGTGGTTTATGTCAGTGTAATAATTATATGGAAAGTGGAAATCAAAACTGGATGGTGTAACGGCGTTCGTCTGTTGAAAGAAGAGAGTCGGACCGAAATGCAGCGTGTAGGTTACTCATGACTTTAATGAACTGAATCGCGGTACATGAAATAACTGAATACTAAATACAAAACCACAAATGGAACGTGAAAACCTATTACAACCTATCTGGTGACTACAACACATAGACAGGAACAAACACCCACGAAATACAAAGCGAAACTGAGGCTGCCTAAATACGGTTCCCAATCGGAGACAACGATAAGCACCTGACTCTAATTGAGAATCGCCTCAGGCAGCCAAACCTATACCACACCCCTAATCAGCCGCAATCCCAAATAATACAAACCCCAATACGAAACACAACATATAAACCCATGTCACACTCTGGCCTACCCAAACATATAACAAAAACACAAAATACAATGACCAAGGCGTGACAGATGGTTTTGAAGGAAAATATATATATTTAAAAAAATTATATATATATATATATATGGGGGGATTGGAAATGATGCAGACAATTATTTCCAATCCCCCACATATTTTTTCATATTTTTAAAATATATTTTCCTTCTTTATTATTTGACCATAACCCTACCACCCCTCCCCTAATTCGAGTTAACCCATGGACAACAATACTTAGGCTCCTACTTCCAGCTTATACATACCATATACATTTTATGGACACGGTACAGTTTACATCAGTTACCTTTTATTTGATACATTTTTTTTTACCCTTCAACTACCCTCAACCCCTCATTTATTTCTGAAAAACATCCAGTTTTGATTTCTATTTGCAA
Source organism: Oncorhynchus gorbuscha (assembly GCF_021184085.1). Taxonomy (NCBI): domain Eukaryota; kingdom Metazoa; phylum Chordata; class Actinopteri; order Salmoniformes; family Salmonidae; genus Oncorhynchus; species Oncorhynchus gorbuscha. Next base: position 16,563,881 of record NC_060191.1, read on the forward strand.
TTTTTTCTTTAACTGCGCTGTGATGCTTCACAAATGTTCTGAACCTTACTATTCTCAGTTTCTATAGATTGTAAATTAAAGATGATTTTAAAAAAATAGTTATATTATATTATTGATCGAATGACCAGGGCTTTCCATGTCACCCAGCAGTGCTTTTAGCAGAGTTAGCTTTAGGTAAATGTGGTGATTTTTCAGACATTCCTGAACCTGCGACCAAAAACAAGCTATATGTGCAGTTCCAAAACAAGTGACCTAATGAATCTGTCTCCTTGCAGCAAAATCTGCAGAACTGGGATGGTTGTATCCCCAACCCATTAAATTGGTTGCAAGGATTTTGTATAATCATTTAAATGGAAAAACTCAAAGTTTTGAATCCGGCATTGTTTTGTATACCAGTTAATAAACCATGTGCTATGGAATCAGCACATCAAACATCTCTTCCCATCTACTTTGCAACCTGTATGGTGCAGCTGTCAGTTTTTTGTCCTTAAATGGAACTGGTATATTTTTTTATTGATCCAAAAAGATTTTGACCAACTTTGGTCTTCAATGCAGGGCCGACAGACAAGTTTCTTAGCTTCTACAATGCTTAAAATAAGACTGTTTTGCGGCTCTATATTGAACCTTTTCGAGGGCCATGCATGAAGCGAGCCATTGAACCCTTCAATATTTATTCTAGCAGTGTAGGGTTTTTATCTGAATGAATGAATGAATGAATGAAGAGTACAGTTCTTATCACTGTGTTTCATAAAGATCCTAATTGATTTGAAAACATCAATCTATCCTCTGGTTTGTAGAGAAACATATGGAACATGTGGGTGCGGCCTGCAGGAGGGAAGATGGTGGGCTCCATGGATCTAGGAGGGGCGTCCACCCAGATAGCGTTCACCCTCCCAGATCCCAACGCCCAGGGAACAGACATCATGCGGGTCTCCCTCTATGGCTACGAATACAACATCTACACTCACAGCTTCTTGTGTTATGGGAAGAACGAGGCAGAGAAGAGAGTCCTTGCTGCTTTAGTGAAGGTACTGTGTAAAGGGAATTTGGGTTGACTTCAAATAGTATTTGTTTTCTTTGGACTGGGACTATTGCAGCGGTAAAGTAGTTGAAAGAAAATAAATACTACTTGAACCCAGAATCTGTTAGGATGTCATCCCTCGCATTCATTCCTGGCAGCATTGTCAACATGATGATGATGCTGCTGCTTTTATACTTAGCTAAGTGTTGTTTTTTGTGTAATTAATGCAATCCCTCTGGCTAAGTCCACAACACCCATTAATATCTTATTACCACACCCTATGAAATCTGAGGACACCTCATTACCTTGACACTTTACTGTCTCTCGGAGATGAGGCAAAGTGCATTATGGTATTAACCGTATTGATCTGTCCATTTCTATATGGTTTTCTTTGCAAGCTTGGTCGAAAAGTGTCTATTTTGCTAGGATGGTAGATAATGCATGCACAACTGAAGACAGCCATTTTGAGGAGACAACAATGTAAATAGTGGTCCCACTTTACTTATAGCAGTTCTTATACCTGTGTAGCCTAGTAACGCTGTAATTACTACAGTAGACAAGAGGTTCAAGCTCAGCTATTGATCCTTTGGATTCCTTCTTCATAAATGTTCAAGTGACATACTGTAAATACTTTTACTGTGCTCTCTTTGTCTCACCGATCAGAACTCTGAGAACACTACACATGTGACCAACCCCTGCTTCAATCTTGGTTACAACATGACTGTGTCGGCTGAGTCCATCTTTGGGACTGAGTGCATAAAAACGCCTGCCGACTATGACCCCAAGCAGATGATCACCCTGAAGGGGTCATCAGACAACGGAGCCTGTAGGGATGTGGTGAAATCCATATTTGACCTGACCTGCACGAAGAACTGTTCCTTTGACAGAGTATACCAACCATCCGTGGGACCCGGGGACTTTCTGGTACACGCGCAAACGCACACAGACAGACAGACATACTGTATATATAGGGCATATTTTGCAGTTATCCATAAAATATTGTGTCTGTCTGAGCTCCTAACGTGTGTTCCATCCCTCAGGCCTATGCTGGGTTCTTCTACACTGCTCAGGCTGTTGGGCTGAAAGGCATTTCACAACTGGACCAGTGGAACTCCTCTACCTGGGAATTCTGCTCCTGGGACTGGCCCACCGTGAGTCCATGTTGTTGTTGTAGTTGTTGAGGTTTTTGTTGTTGGTGGTGGTAGAGGTCATTCTGCTCCATGGACTGGACCCCTGGGAGTCCTTTTACACTGGCAGCTACTGACGTAGGATCTTAATTTGAGCCAGTGTACTACAGCAGGAAAAAAATCCTGCAGCAACAGGAAATGTGAATTATTATGTGGATTATAATTAATGGTATTTTTTGTAGGGGATTATACTTTTTTCGTTAGGGCAAATCAAGTCTGAAATTTCAAAACTAGATTACACTACAAGTTTCTCAGCAAGAAAAGAGTGATCATATTAAGATCCTACATCTGTGCAGCAATTTTCACATTTATAGCTGTGACAGAGAAAGGGAAGAGCTTGACATTAGCTAAAACAGGGGTAAGCATAGAAGTCAAATATGATGTGGGGTAAGCTTACTCCACCTGAGAAAGAGTGGCCATGCATTCCACTGTACTGTATCATCTGAGGTTAATTTATGAGGACCTTTCCTGGGTGCTGTTTTACATGGAACTTCATACAGACAACAGAGACATATTTTGTAAGACGGGTGCTGTCCAACAATTATCAAGGTTATTGCAATTATTAGATGGTTATTGTACTATTAGAAATGTATCAGAAGAAATTATTAGAAAATTGCCTCAACACATGGAAACTGTAATGGATAGACAAATGGAATGTTGTTTTTTCCCCTTCTTTTTTTAGCTCACGCTAAAAAAGGGCTGGATAGATGAAAAATACAGAAAGTCCTACTGCTATTCAGCACATTACATCCAGACATTACTTGTAAATGGCTACAAGTTCAATAAAGACACTTGGAAACACATTGACTTCCAAAAACAGGTAAGTGTGGCAGAATACAGCCAGGTACCTTGGAGGATCCAAACACATGCTTCCAAATGAAACGTTTCTATGGTCATATACTGTACTGCAAAAAGAGAAACCAATATAATGGTGGGTATACTTTCATTAACAGAGGTCAAGATCTTGACAAGGATGCGGCTAGAATCGTTTCCTATGCCCCCAGGAAATGGAACTTGTGATGGAAGTCCAGACTGGAACTTCCAGCTGAAGTCTTTGCCTGTTAGACTCAATGAAGTGTAACATTAAGTTTTTCTTTCAAAATCAAAGCACAACACAGACTGGTTACAGTAGCTTGTTTGACATGATGAAAAATGGGGGATTTGTCCCCCAAGATGACGATTCTCTGTTTTTCATTCTTACAAACAAGCGAGCTACTGTCTCTCTGTCCTTTGTGTTTTGGGTGTCAGGAGAAATTGATGCCCTTTGTCCCATCATCAGAGGGGGTTGAAAGGCATGATTTCTTCAGTGGAAGAAAAGACAGATTTTAGAGTCATTTTCCCCCTGGGGTGCATAGTTTGCCTCAATTATTTATAAACGGCAATTACTCTTCTAACTTGTAATGTTCATTATTCATTGTTGTCTTTCAGCCTTTTCCAATAGACTATTGATGTTAAAAAAGAAGGCAGGTCACCCTTGATACAACTCAGTATTCCAAGTCCATCCATGTCTGATGATGTTGGGAGATGATGTGGAAACCGGCCAGTAGGGGCAACAGTGAGCGCTGTTATCTTCAATTAGGTTTAGGTTTTGCTAGGGCGTTGTTGACTGGATGGCGGATGGGCATAAGCATCTATAACTTCGAAATTTGACGTTTGAGAAACATGGATGAACGTCTAATTCTGATGTGAGACTGTGAGAGCTTGTAGCAAAAAAATATGATAGAGGATGCCAGAATTGGGAAAAGGGTCAGGATTTCTGAACTCCAAATCGACCACTAGTCCCTACTCTCCTGCCACTCATGTAGATCAGAGAGGATTGGATAGGTGGAAGTAGTAGGGAGATATTTCCACCTAGCCAATCAGAAGGTAATATGAAGATATTGACCTAATTTTTACACTGTATCAATCCAATCCTATCAGATCTAATGTGGTGCCTAAGATGTAAGGGCTATGTGACCATTTGGAATTGAGCAATAATCTATTTTTAAGTCTGTTTGTCCAATACATTTTAGGCTGGGGTGGGGTGATGGGGTGATGGAGATAGGGGTTTATATGTGTGGCAGTGAATCATTTGAGATTTTGCAAAGATAGGTTTAAGCTTCCTCAACTACATAAACCGAGGCAATGCATTCCATGACCTTTGGGATCTGTAGATAAATAAGGAGAACAGATCAGTTGTGCTGAACCATCTGGGGTTAATTTATGAGGATGTCAGATAGCCTAGTGGATAGAGCATTGGGCCAGTAACCGGAAAGTTGCTGGATTGAATCCCAAAGCTGACAAGGTAAAAATCTGTCGTTCTGCCCCTGAGCAAGGCAGTTAACCCACTGTTCCCCGGGCGCCGAAGACGCGAATGCCGATTAAGGCAGGCCCCTGCACCTCTCTGATTCAGAGGGGTTGGGTTAAATGCGGAAGACACATTTCAGTTGAATACATTCAGTTGGATAACTGACTAGGTATCCCCCTTCCCCTGTCTTGTCTGTCCCCTAGGGTGTAGGAGACAGTGGTATTCAAAGGTCGGATTACCAAATTTAAAACGTTTTTAAAATTAAGAGTACATACATTTTTTATATTGGACAATATACAAACATTTTTATGAAAGATAATTTGAAAACTACAATTTTATTGAATAAATGTGTTTATTGCTTCTCTTCATTTTTATAAGAGAGCTGAACATTTCAAGAATTGAAGGTTATTTGTTTATGTGAAAATCAAAAAGTCCCAATTTTAAGGTTGTATTATTGGATTTCTAACGAAAAAACATGGGGCACCCAGAAATTCCTTGTTCCGTTTCCGGTTCTTGTTTTATCATCTCTTCATATGGGACCCAGAACTTAATCGAGAAACTCACCAAAGAATTTAGTTTTGGGTTAACCAAGATTAGGGTGTAGGGCAGGGCAGATTAGGATTAGGGTGTAGGGCAGGGCAGACTAAACTGGGGCCCGTGGGCCAACGTTTGGTTTGGCCCGCCAGAATAATTTTAAAGCTTAGTCAGAGTTAGAAAAGTAGAATACACAAGGTGCAATTTCGAAATTTGGTAGTGCATTAGCAGTCTACAGTTCTACTTGTAATCATCACCAAATGAACAACCAGGCACACAGGGCATGTTCCTGTGCCCTGACCTCTAGGGGGCCCCCATGGATTTTGTTAGTCACTCAGAAAACATATGAACATGGCATAAGTCATGGCAAAATGTGTAGAACGGCAGGATATTCTCCTTTGAAACTGCAACATTTTCTCAACTTCCTATGGAAACATGAATAGAATTGCATGAAAATTGTTTTAAAACTGCCACATTTTCTCTACACCTATGGCAAATGTGTAGAATTGCAGAGAATTTACTTTAACACTGAAAAGAAAACTACCAAGAGGGGTGGCACTAAAATGTTTTGCCCACAAGGTGGGTGGGTGGGCCTCCCAACCAAATGTCGATTAGGGCCCCCAAAATGGCGCTTCTGCCTGATGTCTTCCTGAAGGTTCCAAACCCTTTCTGATGCATTTCTGTTACTTCCTGCTGAAAATGCAAATTGTTACACCTTCCTATTTTCAAGTTATGAGCCTTATGAATATATAGACCGTTTCTGTGCCACAACGGTTACATTTTTTTCATTCATCTTTAATACTGGTAATAAGAATGTGTTGATAGGTGTCAAATATATTGCTACAATTTGATTAATGCTTGAAGTGTGATTTTATGATTGCTTACTGAAAAGTTGTTGTTTAAATACCCTAAAAAGCTATTGTTTACCTCTAAATAGATCATGTCTATTTGTTCAGCCTGTGGCCCATCACTCAGATTATATTTTGGCCCACCAAGCGCAAAAGTTTGATCACCCCTGGTGTAGGGGCTATGGTGTAAGGCAGGGGGCCTCAAACATTTTTGGTCTGTAATCCCTTTTTGATATCAATAAAATGTTCGCCGTCCCAACATGCAAAAAAAGTGATGTAGTCAACGGCCAACATTAACTTTTTAAATAGGTGCTATGACCTAATTTTATTACAAATCAGTCTGACAGAACTTCAATCTGAAGAAAGTATAGTTTGAAGTGGCTGAATTGCATCAGAAAGGTATTGGGAGGTTCAGAAGATCATCAGGCAATAATATTGTATGATCTTCGGTGTAGAAAATAACACATAATTGATGTTCTTTCCCCCCCCCCCCACTATGATTTAGTCTTGTCCACTCTGTTCTAATGAGGCTTGTGGACATTGTGGAGGGAAACAGACACATACATGTTCCTGAGAGTCTCATCTTTCAGTGATGGGGTCATAGTATTTTGTTAAAACAGTTAACAAGTTAAAACAGCTTAAACAGTTCAAAAGATAGAGCCACATGTGTAGGCAGAAAACAGAAACCCCTGTTGTTTATTACAACCACATCTAGTGGCTACCAGAAGTTACTGACACAATAAATCAAGCGACCCCGGTTTAGTTTCACTCGCGACCCCATTTTCAAATCAGGAGACCCCTAGTTTGGGAAACACATGTCTGTTTTAAGTGAGTCTGTCTGTCTTCAAACTGTCTTGTCAATACTCTACTGTGTGGTGTGCCCCCTAGGGGTCGGCTGGGGGCGCCGGGTAAAATGACCCAAGTGAAAAAGTCTGGGAACCCCTATTCGCAGGTATAGGGGCTTGTGGTCAATAGTCTGTTTTAAGTGAGTGTCTGTCTGTCTCTCCTCATGCTGTCTCTCTGTCCCCTCCAGGTACATAACACAAGTATAGGCTGGAGTCTGGGCTACATGCTACATACATCTAACATGATCCCTGCTGAGGCCAAGCTGGTGCGTCTGCCCATGGCCAACTCTGTGTTCAGTGGCCTCCTCTTCCTCTTCACCGCCCTCACCATCGCCAGTGTCATGTTTCTGATCATCAAGGCTGTGCATGCCTGCTACTGACCCCCACTAGAGGGCAGAGTGTTCAAATTACAGTTACACCCAAGGTTGCAAAATTACAGTAACTTTCCCAAAATGTGTTCTTTCCAGAAATCCGGGTTGGAAGATTCCTGGAATCAGGAGGGAATGAGCAGGAAATCTGGGAATCCTCCAACTGGGATTTCTAGAAAACCTTAGAATTTTGGGAAAGTTACAGCAGTTTTTCATCCATAGTTACACCTGATGGAGGAAAGTGCTTCTGGTCCCATCCAGACACAGTTACAGCAGGCAACAATAGAACATGGATAGGAGGAAGGTATTATCACCAGATATTATCATCATCAGTTAAAGAGATTTAACAGGATCTTTAAGCCCACATGCAGTCTTATTCATTTTATTTTTTAAATCAACACTATATGTCTAATAAATCACTGTGTGTTTATTTCATGAAAATAACTCCAAATATATTTGCTATTATTTATTTTCCTGAGCCTCCTTTTGCCATTGAAATGCTCGGTCTGAACGTGTGGGTGTGTTGATACAAATGTAAATATATTTACATACACATCCCTGATTGGCAGATAGGATCGTCTAGACTCTAGACTAGAGCCTACCCCGCTTACCCCTTCAAAGTAGGATGAAACATATGCAAATAAAAGTTGACTGGTCATTGGTCAAAATAATCAGATTGTGATGTCATACTGTGGGCCAAAAAACCCTCCCACCTAAACAGTGTAGAAATATAATTTTAAAAAAGGGGGAAATCACGTTTTGACTGCACTGCGCCTTTAAGCACTTACAAAAGCATAACATATTGTACAAATTGAAATTTGTAACATATCATATGCATTGCAGGGTAATTTAAAAAATAATTTTGCAAGAGGTATCATATCATACAAAATGGATACAATTGTACACAATTGTGCAACTTTTTCAGGGTATTTTGGGGTACTTTCAAAACTACTGGCTGAAATTATACAAAACATAATAATGTATCTTAAGCTGTTAAAAGGATCTCCATTCCATGTGTTTGAGTGTTTTCAGTGAGAAGATACACTTGAGGGTCAGTAATGCATTATAAGATCTTGTTCGGTGCTTTAGGCTCATCCCAAACAGATGAATGAGACAATTCTAAGAGATTCAGTGACTTCAAACGCTCAATTGGTCTTTAAAGTATGATAAAAGAGAACTATTATTTGCATAATGAACTGCTGAGCAAAAATGATCGCCGTTTGCACTAAGTCATCGGCTATACAGTACTGGAGATCAGGAGGTTGAATTAAGGTTGAAGGTAGCATGGTAAACACCTGAAATTACTAAAATCTCTTTATTACATATTTTGCTGGATGGCATGGCATTGTCGGTTATCTACCTCTGAGATCTTGCATGTTTCTCGTCTGATGTACTATATCAGCAAATCCTTGTCATGCGGTCATTTTTTGTTGGTTGAATGTTCCATATTAACAATAAACTGAACATTACCCATGAAGTTATCATCTCTAGACTCCAGCTAGTTATATCTGTTTCCTTCCTCTTTTTTTTATTTTACCTAGCCTACTTCCCCCTGTAGACTTTATGTATGTGTTCTGATTCACCACACTTGTGTGCACTTGTACTTTCCCCTTCAGAAGGGCGGAGATTTGGGATGCATTTTCCTTTTTAATCCGTTTTTGACTGCAATTCAATGTGCCCTAGGTCAACAGCTACAGTACCAGAAGGGGGCAGTCCTTGACCATAAAGATTTACCTAGTGAGCCAAGAATTGACATCCTTTGTCCATTGTCTTTCAATCCGTTTCATGGTTGAAAAGCACCTCATCTTCAAAGAAATCAAACCGTTTTTTCTTCATCTCTGAAGAGGATAGAACCCTATGGGCCAGTTTCCCAGACACAGATAAAGCCTAGTGCTAGACTAAAAAGCACTTTCAATGGAGATTAGGTTGAGCATGTTTTTAGTCCAAGACTAGGCCTAATATTTATTACAAAAAATAGGCTATGTGTTATTAGTTAAAGTCATAGACCTAAATGGTACGGGGTCTCTGTTAGATCTGTCCCCTGTGACTCATTTGCCAAGGAATGGATAGTGAGCCTAATACTTTACAATTCAAGCACATTTCAAAGTGGATAAAAAGCCACATTAATTCATTTTTATGGGTCTGGTTCTTATCATTTATTGCTCTCATCCACCAAGGATATTTATTGTCTGTTATTCAAATTAGGCTTCATGACTAATTTAAAAACGTGATCTGTAATTTCAAGGCGCCTGTCTCCAATATATGGACAGCTAGACCACGCAAGCGCTGCGCGGGCAGGACGCCTGCTCTCAAATTACAGCGCATTCCTGGAGTCTACTAAATTCCCATCCAGTCCCAGAAAGAGGACTTTTACAGTGAAATAACCTTCTCCGAAACGCACGGGTCCCTCGGTAGTGAAAGCTGCTTGTGATATATGCCTATGCTCCACTAAAGCAAAACTGTGGGTTGGGATTTCTTCTGGAGAAGTAGGCTACCACGAAAGTTTGAAGCCACTGAAACGTACCGTAGCCTACTTAAGTATTGTAATTTGCGAGATTTATTGTTACCATTATTAATGCCAAAGTACCCTACAATAATGACAACTGCAATGTAGCCTATAGAAGGAGATTAAACATAGCTCAATTCAAATGATCAAGTGATAGTCTATTGAAAAAGCACTGTGGAGAAACCGGAGACTTTACGCATGCTGCATCTTCAGAGACCAATGCTGTCTAGTCTTCAAAGAGGTTTGTTTAACCATATCTACATGGCGTCACCGGACGTGTTTGCACTATAATAAACGCTGTAAACTTTTCTTGTGGAATGCACCCGAGTGGGGAAAACGATGGTAAGTGTGGTTCATGTTTCCTATAAATCATCATTCTATTTTTGCTGCCCGATAGCACAATTTCAAACTTTGTTTTAGTCTGTGCATCCACGTGAAAGTGTTGCATTTGCAGAGTCTTGCTGCACTTTTGTTGATTCTGTTCCTGATAAAGCTGCAGAATAGACAACTATCAAACCGTTTGGCTAAAAAAGCTAAACCAATTTTATCTGTAGACTACACTATATCGCCAAAATAATGTGTGCCTTTATTCCATGTGATACGGAATTGTAATCCTATTTAGCCTGAAGGAAAAGAAGCAAGAAAGTGGTCAGCTTAGAGCATTTGTTATCGGTCATATTTTGACACATCAGCACCAAGAGCTGACTTCCATAACCCATTCTGTCTGTTGTGCACTGACTCCTGATCAGAGAAACTTGTGAATTGTCATTACTTATGGTAAGAGTATCAGTAGAATGAGTGAAGAGACTAGAAGTAATAAAGGTTTATATTCCGATTATCTTGCATATTAAGAATGATAATTTATTATATTAATCTGATAGAAAGTTATATGTTCATGCCTTACAAATATTAAAGTTGATAGTAAAGCCTCTTACAGAAAGTTTTAAAAGGTTTTAGTCAAAACACCCTTTCAACTAGGTGATCAGGGATCAAGTCTCCCAGTTCCACCAGCCAGCCCCTGCAGTCTCACAGTTTCTTAAATGATTCCATACATGTAGACAGGAGACCCTGGTTTGAACAGCTCCATGGAATCCAATAATAACTCCAACTTCTCATCTATTGGACCTTAAATGAAGCTTAAGGAGTATTGTGTCATGAATTTTACAACTATTTTTACATTTTGAGGAGCACTACTACCCCTGGTAAAAAAAAGTGTTTGGCACCTTAGACTGTATTGGAATAGTGATCAGCTCCTTCTGCATGCAATGTTTCTGTGCTCAGACATAAACTCAAAGCTCAAGTGAGGTAGAGAGGGGCATATTTTCTCTTCAAACACAAGCATGCACTGACTACACCCTCAACCTCAAGTCTGCCTCAAGTCATTCAACCCTCCCAAAAAAACTCCAGCCCCACAGGATATTGGTTAGACACAATGCACTGTGAGTGCCGTCCATCCATGGTTGTATTCTCAGCTGGGATGCCAGTTCCTGGGTTTGCTTTGAAAGTGAAAGCAGTGCCATAACTTTGTGCGCTTAAAGGGAGGGCCAACCGCTGTCAAATACCATATTCCAGGCAGTATCGGGTCTCTGAGCAGAGCAGTCTACATAAGACCATGGTTCCTGTCTCAGACAGGATGGAATGCTTGTTGCCTCAATGCATTATGAATGACCCATGTAATATTGGCTTCCAAGTAAATCTGTTAGGAGGACAGGACTCCACACCACTGCAGTTCAGGGGGACAAAACAACCGCCTCTCAATTTAGAAAACACTTAACATTAAGTTGCCCTTATGCTATAAACTAAAGATAACATTAAGTACTTAAAATTATTGAATTGTAATTAAAAGACAGGAGTCAAATACAGTTTCATATTAGTCCTAAACAGGTTTTACAGTACCTGTGGATCTCTTTATATGTTCTAGTAGGACTCCGTGATTTAGGCAAAAATTACCATCCAAACGCTGACGTCTGAACTTTTATAACTCACACACTTTCCGTCTAGGTTTTAGTGTATGTGTGTGTGTGTGTGCGGTCAGTGAAACCTATACAGTATACACTTTCATAGGTTTCAGTGTGCACTGTGCAGGAATTCTGCCTAGTGAGCTGACCTTTTCTCTGGGAAGGAACATGTCATAACAGCTCTGAGATCTGGCTACAAGCTCCTGTTTTATGAGGCCTGATGGGTTTGGAGCCACTTTACATCTTCCAGTCCCAGAGAGCATTAGGGGAAAGATGGCTCCTGGTAAAAGGTTGATGGTAAGATTAGACCGGGGATGTGGCTGCAGGACTGTGTGGTACCGAGGTGTCCAGAGTGTGTATGATGAAAAAGTTGTTGTTTAAATACCCTAAAAAATAGGTCCAACTGGGGAGCAGGAAAAACTCTGATGTGTTGTAGGTGGTTTATAATCTCAGTAATCCTCATAGAAAATACATTTGCAGGAGGGGAGAGGATGGGAGGGGAGGAGAGGTCTGGCAGGAGGTTTCTATCACCAAATCGTGGTGATTTTGTTGGTAAATCAATCATTTGTCTTGTTTTTGTGTTACGATAAAGAAAGAATGTAATGTTGCTTATTTTGGGCCAATTTTGCACCAAAAATGTCATCCTTCTTCTGAGGTTCCTCTCTTGCCATGGCATGTCAGATTAAAAGCAGACCTTCTTAAATGTGCCCACACACTGCAGCCATATGGTTAGAACATTCTTGCTCATGTTTTTCATAGCTGTGACTAAGGCCTGAAGTTGAGAACACACAGTATATCCCATCATTCCTTAATTAACTAACATACATGACTGGTGGAAGCATGACAATTCATTTCAATGATTTAGTCTATCAGGCTTTTTGGTGAAATGTTTAGATTATGATTTCAACTTTAAACAGTTGAAAAGGCAAACATGCTCTCAAGTCGGTGTGTGTGTGTGTGTGTGTGTGTGTGTGTGTGTGTGTGTGTGTGTGTGTGTGTGTGTGTGTGTGTGTGTGTGTGTGTGTGTGTGTGTGTGTGTGTGTGTGTGTGTGTGTGTGTGTGTGTGTGTGTGTGTGTGTGTGTGTGTGCAGTGGTGGAAAAAGTAACAAACGAAACAAATCATTTCAACATTCAGACATCATTTACAAACGAAGCATGTGTGTTTAGTGAGTCTGCCAGATCAGAGGCAGTAGGGATGACCAGGGATGTTCAGGTAATAAGTGTGTGAATGGTACTATTTTCCTGTCCTGCTAAGCATTCAAAATGTAACGAGTACTTTTGGGTGTGAAGGAAAATGTATGGATTAAAAAGTACAATATTTTCTTAAGGAATGTAGTGAAGTAAAAGTAGTCATAAAAATATGAATACTAAAGTAATGTACAGATATCCAAAAAAACTACTTAAGTAGTATTTTAAAGTATTTTTACTTAAGTACTTTACACCACTGTGTGTGTGACATTATTTATCACTGTGCAGGCAGGGTCTGGCACGGGGCCTATAAAGGGCACTGCAGAGAGCAGCGCCTCACTGACTACTATTAAGGCTACTGCTTAACGTCTCTGTGTGTGTGTGAGTGTGTAGTAAATAGTAAATGTATTCAGCCGGCTAAATGCATCAACAGTGTGCCCCATGGGAAGTCAGTTGGCCGGCATTCATTTACATGCATAGAATACAATGTTATCAGCAGCAAGCCACACTGCCACAGGACAGTCAATTGACCTTAAGCAGTTTATACTGCATGTGGGTGATATCAATTTGTAATTCAAAATCACACTAGGACCTGCTGCTCTCATACATCATTTGAATAACTGAAATATTTGACATTTAGTACAAATAAATGCACACTAGTGTCCTGTTCAAATTGCCATTGTTCTTTGGGTATATCTTGACAAGTAACTGACTGATGACCTCACCGTGTGTGTGTGTGTGTGTGTGTGTGTGTGTGTGTGTGTGTGTGTGTGTGTGTGTGTGTGTGTGTGTGTGTGTGTGTGTGTGTGTGTGTGTGTGTGTGTGTGTGTGTGTGTGTGTGTGTGTGTGTGTGTGTGTGTGTGTGTGTGTGTGTGGAATATGTGTAGTGGTCTCGGCTGTTGTCACACTCCAATACTGTGTACTGACATCTCTGCCATAACAAAGAGACGTTGCTGATCATGCACACGTATACACACACGTATACACACAGGCACATACATGTAAACACACACGTATACACACAGACACATACACGTATACACACAGGTATACACACAGACACATACACGTATACACACAGATACACACATATACACACACGTATACACACAGATACATACACGTATACACACGTATACACACACGTATACACACAGATACATACACGTATACACACAGACACATACACGTAAACACACACGTATACACACAGGTATACACACAGACACATACATGTATACACACAGGTATACACACAGACACATACACGTATACACACACGTATACACACAGACACGTACACGTATACACACAGACACATACACGTATACACAGGTATACACACAGACACATACACGTATACACAGGTATACACACAGACACATACACGTAAACACACACGTATACACACAGACACAGACACATACACGTATACACACAGGTATACACACAGACACATACACGTATACACACAGACACATACACATATACACACAGGTATACACACAGACACATACACGTATACACACACGTATACACACAGACACATACACATATACACACAGGTATACACACAGACACATACACGTATACACACACGTATACACGTATACACACAGGTATACACACAGACACATACACGTATACACACACGTATACACACAGACACATACACGTATACACACACGTATACACACAGACACATACACGTATACACACAGGTATACACACAGACACATACACGTATACACACACGTATACACACAGACACATACACGTATACACACAGGTATATACACACACGTATACACACAGACACATACACGTATACACACACGTATACACACAGACACATACACGTATACACACAGGTATACACACAGACACATAAACGTATACACACAGGTATACACACAGACACATACACGTATACACACTCATATACACACATACACGTATACACACAGGCACATACACATATACACACAGGTATACACACAGACACATACACGTATACACACACGTATACACACAGACACATACACGTATACACACACGTATACACACAGACACATACACGTATACACACAGGTATACACACAGACACATACACGTATACACACACGTATACACACAGACACATACACGTATACACACAGGTATACACACAGACACATACACGTATACACACTCGTATACACACAGACACATACACGTATACACACAGGCACACAGACACGTGTACACACAGGCACACAGACACGTATACACACAGGCACACACACGTATACTCACAGACACACACACGTATACACACAGGCACATACACACACAAACACGCGTGTACAGGACAGGCTAAGCAGCAGACGGTTGCCCCTCTTCTCCTCTTCCCCTCTCTATCTCTCCATCTCTCTGTCACTCTCTTACTCTTTCTCTCTATCTGTCCTCTCTTTCTCTCACACACCTGCAGACTTCCCTTTGTAGATTAACATCATCAAGTCATTACACTGAAGGTCTCTCTGTGTGCAGCGGAGAAGGACACCTGTATCAGCCTGGCTGTCACTCAGAGAGAGGCTCGGTTAAAGAGGACAATAAAAGCACTGTTGTTCTGTTTGGGCCCCTATCTCACCACTCTTTCTCCCAGGTCCCGGGGTATAAAGCAGAATATAGACCTATGACTAGCCCATTATGACAATGGCTCTCTGTGGTATAGTAAGAGACCAGTGGAAAGGAGGATATTGTTGATGCTGACTGGAGAGGTGAATGATGAGCAGCAGTTTCCGTCAGGGGACGAGCTGGTTTCTTTCCCCATGGGATGGGGTCGTTGCAGTGAAATATGCATCATCGGGTATTGTCAAGGTCACTTGGAACACAGCATTGCTATAAATCTAGAGAGAGCGAGAGAGAGTGTTTGAGTGTGCGTGCATGTAAGTGTGTGTGTGTGTGTGTGTGTGTGTGTGTGTGTGTGTGTGTGTGTGTGTGTGTGTGTGTGTGTGTGTGTGTGTGTGTGTGTGTGTGTGTGTGTGTGTGTGTGTGTGTGTGTGTGTGTGTGTGTGTGTGTGTGTGTGTGTGTGTGTGTGTGTGTGTGTGTACGTATGTGTGTGTGTACGTATGTGTGTGTGTGTGTGTGTGTGTGTGTGTTGCCAGTAAGACTATAATCCAGCCTGGGGCGTCATGTGCATTACTGCACCACATCCTCTTTCTCCCAATCTCCCTCATGAAACTGTGTTCAACCAACCACACAGTTTATTCCTTTCCTTTCAGTATAGCCATCTTGAGATAATGTTTTGCGCCATAACACTTCCGGTCGGTGTGATCTCTCAGGCAGCAGAGATGTGGTGACTGATTCAATTAAGGTCTTCCCCTGTCTGACATCAGTGGAGAGATCTCATGCAGCCTTTTCTATGCCATCATGTCATATTACTGTCAGATGATGGACTTTGTTCTCCCTCATCAGTCAACACTACAGCATAATTTTTGTTGTTGTGATGTTCTGTATGGATTTACAAAGCAGTCAGTGGATTTATTGCGTTCTTTGTTAGCCTTTTTGTTGTATGTGGTTTATTGAAAGGGAGGTTCTCGCTTATTTTTCTCTTTCAAAGTTGCCTCAGCGCTGGGACTGAATGGTCATGTGAGACAGTAATTATTCCCTATCTTTGACTAGAACATCTATTTAATGCACACAATAATAACCGACATGAACATGGAAGCAATTCATTTCATGTTAGAATATACCCCCTAAACCTCCTGTGCCCATTGTCACGAACCGGCTCGAAGTTCGTAACAAAAGGGAAACAACGTGGAGACAAGGAATAACAAAATATATTTATTAAATAAAGTAAACTAAATATGATTAATAATGGTGTGTGTAATCAGTAGTGTAAGTGAGTGTTTGCTTGCTTGCATAAATGTGATAATGCAGGGTGTTTAAAGGTGCCAAAGCAAACAAACAAAAGGCCACAAAGATAACCACAATAAAATCTGTAAAGGTGTCTGCATGGAGAGAGTCTACACCATGGGGAAGAGGTGTATTTATCCCGGGACACACCAGGGCCCAGGTGTGTCCCATGTCGCTGACGACCCTCCCGGCTCCACCCACCAGCATCCTAATAAGGAAAACGAGAGCAAAGAGAAAGAATACGGCAGACAGAGTGGGAGGGTTGTCACACCATACACACAGATAGACACACGTGCACTTAAGCGAATAGATATGTTTTCACACAATTTCACACATACAATTCATACATGCCCATTACCAAGTAGACGAGGCCCATTAACGGAATAATATTCTGTGTGTAGTCACAGTGTATCAGTTTTGCCATGGTAGAATGGCGAGAGAATGTACTCCTTTGTCCTGCCATGCAGGAGTTTCATTCTCAACGGGTGATTAACTACAACATATGAGCAGGAGAGAGAGAGCCTCCTCCACATCTAGTGTACGTGGTTATACTAATAGAGCTGCAACCCAGTGCTTTTCCAGAATATGACTGTGACAGTCCCTAAAGCCTGACCACCAAGCCAGTCTGTTCTCCTCCCACTGAACAAGACTACTTTGGGAGCTCTTTTCGGATGCTATTCTCTGTGTAATATTAATGCTATTCGTCTACAGTATTCACCCTCACCCTTTCTCTCTCTCCCTTTTTCTCTCTCTCCCCTGCCTACTTCCACCTTCCTCTCCTCTTTCTCCTCCTCTCCCTCTCCGCTAAACATAGAAAATAATGAGACTGATTTTCTCCTAATCTTCTTAGAATCCTGTAAAGCATTTGTTGCACGTCTCAGCATTCCTGCAAACCTGTCCTCGAGCGTTCCGTCTACTAAAGGAGAAGAGATGTAAAAAGAATGGACCAGAAGGTAAAGGCATCAGACACCTGGCCTGCTGAAACGAGTGGGAGGCTACAGCCTAATAGAATTCCAGCCTTGCGGTTGTCATAGCTGGAATTAGACTGAAGTGGAACACAGACAAATGCTGAACAACAATTGGTAAAGATCACAGCAAGAAAGGTAATTGACGAGGATGATTCCATTCAATAAAGTGAAGCTGTATTCTTCTAGTGTTCTAAAGTGTTAGATAGAGTTGAAGTCAGAAGTTTACATACACCTTAGCCAAATACATTTAAACTCAGTTCTTCACAATTCCTGACATTTCATCTGAGTAAAGATTCCCTGTCTTAGGTCAGTTAGGATCACCACTTTATTTTAAGAATGTGAAATATCAGAATAATAGTAGAGAGTGATTTATTTCAGCTTTTATTTATTTCGTCACATTACCAGTGGGTCAGAGGCTTACATACACTCAATTAGTATTTGGTAGCATTGCCTTTAAATTGTTTAACTTGGGTCAAACGTTATGGGTAGCCTTCCACAAGCTTCCCACAATAAGTTGGGTGAATTTTGACCCATTCTTCCTGACAGAGCTGGTGTAACCGAGTTAGGTTTGTAGGCCTCCTTGCTCGCATGGACTTTTTCAGTTCTGCCCACACATTTTCTATAGGATTGAGGTCAGGGCTTTGAAATGGCCACTCCAATACCTTGACTTTGTTGTCCTTAAGCCATTTTGCCACAACTTTGGAAGTATGCTTGGGATCATTGTCCATTTGGAAGACCCATTTGCGACCAAGCTTTAACTTCCTGACTGATGTCTTGAGATGTTGCTTCAATACATCCACATAATTTCCCTCCCTCATGATGCCATCTATTTTGTGAAGTGTTCCAGTCCCTCCTGTAGCAAAGCACCACCACAACATGATGCTGCCACCCCCATACTTCACACGGTTGGGATGTTATTCGGCTTGCAAGCCTCCCCCTTTTACCTCCAAACATAATGATGGTCATTATGGCCAAACAGTTCAATTTTTGTTTCATCAGACCAGAGGACATTTCTCCAAAAAGTACGATCTTTGTCCCCATGTGCAGTTGCAAACCGTAGTCTGGCTTTTTTATGGAGGTTTTGGAGCACTGGCTTCTTCCTTGCTGAGCGGCCTTTCAGGTTATGTCGATATAGGACCCATTTTACTGTGAATATAGATACTTTTGTAGCTGTTTCCTCCAGCATCTTCACAAGGTCCTTTGCTGTTGTTCTGGGATTTATTTGCACCTTTCGCACCAAAGTACATTCACCTCTAGGAGACAGAAAGCGTCTCCTTCCTGAGCAGTATGGTGGCTGCGTGGTCCCATGGTGTTTATACTTGCGTACTATTGTTTGTACAGGTGAACGTGGTACCTTCATGCTTTTGGAAATTGCTCCCAAGGATGAACCAAACTTGTGGAGATCTACAATTTTTTTTCTGAGATCTTGGCTGATTTTCCCATGATGTCAAGCAAAGAGGCACTGAGTTTGAAGGTATGCCTTGAAATACATCCACAGGTACACCTCCAAATGACTCAAATTAGGTCAATTAGCAGCTTCAGAAGCTTCTAATGATGTCAAGCAAAGAGGCACTGAGTTTGAAGGTATGCCTTGAAATACATCCACAGGTACACCTCCAAATGACTCAAATTAGGTCAATTAGCAGCTTCAGAAGCTTCTAAAGCATTGACATCATTTTCTGGAATTTTCCAAGCTGTTTAAAGGCACAGTCATCTTAATGTATTAAACTTCTGACCCACTGGAATTGTGATACAGTGAATTTTTTTATTTTTTTTATTTCACCTTTATTTAACCAGGTAGGCAAGTTGAGAACAAGTTCTCATTTACAATTGTGACCTGGCCAAGATAAAGCAAAGCAGTTCGACAGATACAACGACACAGAGTTACACATGGAGTAAAACAAACATACAGTCAATAATACAGTATAAACAAGTCTATATACAATGTGAGCAAATGAGGTGAGAAGGGAGGTAAAGGCAAAAAAGGCCATGGTGGCAGAGTAAATACAATATAGAAAGTAAAACACTGGAATGGTAGTTTTGCAATGGAAGAATGTGCAAAGTAGACATAAAAATAATGGGGTGCAAAGGAGCAAAATAAATAAATTAATTAAATACAGTTGGGAAAGAGGTAGTTGTTTGGGCTAAATTATAGGTGGGCTATGTACAGGTGCAGTAATCTGTAAGATGCTCTGACAGTTGGTGCTTAAAGCTAGTGAGGGAGATAAGTGTTTCCAGTTTCAGAGATTTTTGCAGTTCGTTCCAGTCACTGGCAGCAGAGAACTGGAAGGAGAGGCGGCCAAAGAAAGAATTGGTTTTGGGGGTGACCAGAGAGATATACCTGCTGGAGCGTGTGCTACAGGTGGGAGATGCTATGGTGACCAGCGAGCTGAGATAAGGGGGACTTTACCTAGCAGGGTCTTGTAGATGACATGGAGCCAGTGGGTTTGGCGACGAGTATGAAGCGAGGGCCAGCCAACGAGAGCGTACAGGTCGCAATGGTGGGTAGTATATGGGGCTTTGGTGACAAAACGGATTGCACTGTGATAGACTGCATCCAATTTGTTGAGTAGGGTATTGGAGGCTATTTTGTAAATGACATCGCCAAAGTCGAGGATTGGTAGGATGGTCAGTTTTACAAGGGTATGTTTGGCAGCATGAGTGAAGGATGCTTTGTTGCGAAATAGGAAGCCAATTCTAGATTTAACTTTGGATTGGAGATGTTTGATATGGGTCTGGAAGGAGAGTTTACAGTCTAACCAGACACCTAAGTATTTGTAGTTGTCCACGTATTCTAAGTCAGAGCCGTCCAGAGTAGTGATGTTGGACAGGCGGGTAGGTGCAGGTAGCGATCGGTTGAAGAGCATGGATTTAGTTTTACTTGTATTTAAGAGCAATTGGAGGCCACGGAAGGAGAGTTGTATGGCATTAAGCTTGCCTGGAGGGTTGTTAACACAGTGTCCAAAGAAGGGCCGGAAGTATACAGAATGGTGTCGTCTGCGTAGAGGTGGATCAGGGACTCACCAGCAGCAAGAGCGACCTCATTGATGTATACAGAGTAGAGAGTCGGTCCAAGAATTGAACCCTGTGGCACCCCCATAGAGACTGCCAGAGGTTCAGACAGCAGACCCTCCGATTTGACACACTGAACTCTATCAGAGAAGTAGTTGGTGAACCAGGCGAGGCAATCATTTGAGATTATAAGTGAAATAATCTGTCTGTAAACAATCGTTGGAAAAATTTGCTTGTGTCATGCACAAAGTGGATGTCCTAACCGACTTGCCAAAACTATATAAGAAATTTGTGGAGTGGTTGAAAAACAAGTTTTAATGACTCCAACCTAAGTGTATGTAAACTTCCCACTTCAACTGTAGGTGCTAAGATGTGTTGGGTAGACATGTATCAGATCGTATAGCATGTGAGCTGAAAACTGTTCAACAGCAGCCATGCAATACAACAATGACTTTGTGTCAATTTCGTGCTATTTTGTTTGTGTGATGATTAAAACTCCTAGCAAATATGACACCAAGGCATTTGTCTTGTTGTTTTGTTGTGCTGTGGTTTGGTGTTGAGCTGTGTATCAAACCCCCTTGCTGTGCATGTCTGCTATAGAGAAGTGCTAAAGCCACTAAGAAACAACACAATGTCTCCATGTTGACACAGTCACACGGTCACACAGACACACAGACATAAAAGGTGCTACATGCCTGACCACTAATTAGAGCTGGTTGGCCAAACCACTGGGAAAACAAACTGAGTCACTGGATTTGGAAAGGGTCAAGACAGGGTGCATCTGTGTCACTTCCACACAATTCCAGAACTTTGAAATGTGATTAATGTGTTTTTGGAGAACAGGTTCCATCAGTGAGTGTGAGTGAGTCTTCTGGCTTTGCCAGGTGGAGGCTGGTGCAGTGCGTTACTGGAGGCTGGTGCAGTGCGTTACTGGAGGCTGGTGCAGTACGTTACTGGAGGCTGGTGCAGTACGTTACTGGAGGTTGGTGCAGTACGTTACTGGAGGCTGGTGCAGTACGTTACTGGAGGCTGGTGCAGTACGTTACTGGAGGTTGGTTCAGTACGTTACTGGAGGCTGGTGCAGTGCCTTACTGGAGGCTGGTGCAGTGCGTTACTGGAGGCTGGTGCAGTACGTTACTGGAGGCTGGTGCAGTGTGTTACTGGAGGCTGGTGCAGTGCGTTACTGGAGGCTGGTGCAGTGCGTTACTGGAGGCTGGTGCAGTACGTTACTGGAGGTTGGTGCAGTACGTTACTGGAAGCTGGTGCAGTACGTTGCTGGAGGCTGGTGCAGTACGTTGCTGGAGGCTGGCGCAGTACGTTACTGGAGGCTGGCGCAGTACGTTACTGGAGGCTGGCGCAGTACGTTACTGGAGGTTGGTGCAGTACGTTACTGGAGGCTGGTACAGTACGTTACTGGAGGTTGGTGCAGTACGTTACTGGAGGTTGGTGCAGTACGTTACTGGAGGCTGGTGCAGTACGTTACTGGAGGCTGGTGCAGTGCGTTACTGGAGGCTGGTGCAGTGCGTTACTGGAGGCTGGTGCAGTGCGTTACTGGAGGCTGGTGCAGTGCGTTACTGGAGGCTGGTGCAGTGCGTTACTGGAGGCTGGTGCAGTGCGTTACTGGAGGCTGGCGCAGTGCGTTACTGGAGGCTGGTGCAGTACGTTACTGGAGGCTGGTGCAGTGCGTTACTGGAGGCGGGTGCAGTGCGTTACTGGAGGCTGGTGCAGTGCGTTACTGGAGGCTGGTGCAGTGCGTTACTGGAGGCTGGTGCAGTACGTTACTGGAGGCTGGTGCAGTATGTTACTGGAGGCTGGTGCAGTGCGTTACTGGAGGCTGGTGCAGTACATTACTGGAGGCTGGTGCAGTGTGTTACTGGAGGCTGGTGCAGTGCGTTACTGGAGGCTGGTGCAGTGCGTTATTGGAGGCTGGTGCAGTGCGTTACTGGAGGCTGGTGCAGTGCGTTACTGGAGAGAGGGTGTTGGACCGTGGCATGGTGAAACTTCATCCACCCACCGCCAAAGAATATCTCTGCTGATCAGGAGCTTATTACAATGTACATTACGGTATAGGTGCAGGACATATCTTATGCAAATTAATCCCTAGATATACACCCTATGGGTACTTCTGTAGATATGAGAGGATTGGATAGGTGCAAGCAATATGGCGGGAATTTCACCTGGCCTATCAGAGGGCAAGATGGAGCTACCACCATATTCTGGTGGTATACTATATTCTACCCATCCAACTATCTCAGATCTACTATTCATATGCCTGGGGGTTAGCTGGGTAAGTCAGCTGGGTAAGTAGTCAATCTTATTCAGACAGGGATCTCCACGGACATCTAAAAGCCCATCAGGACCCTGACTCAGTCAGAACTACTGGCATGACATTCTTTTAGAAGAGCATAATGAAATCCATTCACAGGTGGGTTCTGGGAAAGCTGTAAAACTGTCGTCAGCCACCGACTGGGAAAAGATCTCACGGGTTTGAAACATTCCTTAGGTTGAATTCCCTCAGAGAGAAGGAGAGGAGCGAGGACAGGACAGAGGCAGGCAGAGGGACAGCTAATGTAGGTTGTCTTTCTGAGAGATGACTGCTTTCACCTACTATTGGTTATGTAATTAGTAGAGTTGCATTGTGGGCCAGTAAAGCTGATCCTTGATGGCAGTTTCTCACTAGTCACTGTTACTAAATATTCATGTAACTGTATCACAGACAAAATAGAAAAGATTAGAAACAAAAAGATGGAAGAAGCTAAGTTATATTCATAATAATACTGTATGTATGTGAAGATCGAATGGAACCATAATATTTAGTCTTTAGTATTTTATTAGGATCCCCATTAGCTGTTTCTAATAGGGATCTTCCTGAGGCCCAAACAGAAATTAAACATGACATCATACAAATTTATATTATTGTATTACCATTTTACAATACTATATTACATTACTAAGAATAATGTGTGGGTGCGTGTGTATAGCATGTGTTAGTGTGTGTCTTCAGAGTCCACGTTGTGCAGTGAGGTGGTGTTTTTAATTTTTTTTTCTGATTTTATTGCTTGGGTTAACTGAGGTGGGAGAGAGTTCCATGGAGTCATGGCTCATAGCCTCTATAGCTATACCATAGCCTCTATCGCTATACCATAGCCTCTATCGCTCATTACCATAGCCTCTACAGCTATATACCATAGCCTCTACAGCTCTATACCATAGCCTCTATCGCTCTATACCATAGCCTCTATCACTCTATACCATAGCCTCTACAGCTATATACCATAGCCTCTATCGCTATACCATAGCCTCTATCGCTCATTACCATAGCCTCTACAGCTATATACCATAGCCTCTACAGCTCTATACCATAGCCTCTATCGCTCTATACCATAGCCTCTATCGCTCTGTACCATAGCCTCTACAGCTATATACCATAGCCTCTATCGCTCTGTACCATAGCCTCTACAGCTCTATACCATAGCCTCTACAGCTCTATACCATAGCCTCTATAGCTCTATACCACAGCCTCTATAGCTCTATACCACAGCCTCTATAGCTCTATACCACAGCCTCTATAGCTCTATACCATAGCCTCTATAGCTCTATACCATAGCCTCTATAGCTCTATACCATAGCCTCTATAGCTCTATACCATAGCCTCTATAGCTCTATACCATAGCCTCTATAGCTCTATACCATAGCCTCTATAGCTCTATCCCATAGCCTCTATAGCTCTATACAATAGCCTAATCCTTTCATTGATATGTGATTCAGATAAATAACTGCCTCTGGATTTACCATAGGTTTGAATAACATTGAGAGCATATTCCATAGAGATCCATCTGAATGGATTCATCTCTATGGCATACATACTCTATATGCGATGGAGACTTTATGGAATGGGACCGGTTTGTATTTAGGCCTATGCCACAGAAAAGTAATTCATCATCACAGAGGCTGCAGTAGAAGTAAGACATTCACAATCTGGTTGTGTCCCAAATGGCACCCTATTCCCTATGGGCCACGGTCAAAAGGAGTGCACTATATACAATTTGGCATGCAGTGTCTATCAGCACATTCTGGATGAACTACCGTGCAAAAGGGAATGCTGCAATATTTACGTGTTTGCCATAGTATTTGTCTCAACTCAGTAACTGCAACTCTCCTACAATATAAGCTGAGGAAAGCCCAGCTGTGGCTGAAAAAGGCTTTATTTACACTTGTATGCATTGCAGACGGGATACATGTGGATCAACTCTCTCTCTCTCTCTCTCTCTCTCTCTCTCTCTCTCTCTCTCTCTCTCTCTCTCTCTCTCTTGCGCTCTCTCTCTCGCTCTCCTTAGTGTTTTCAACAGCATAACTTACCAAATCATTTTATTTTTAAGCACAGGTTGCTTCATCTCTATGTTTTTGGTTTGCCCTTGTCCTTCAGTCTGTGTACCGATATTTGCATTTGTCAACCTCTGGGAGACTCAAGTTTCCTCTTCTGTAAACACACACTGGAATCTGAGCTGTTCAGTTCAAGTGGCCGACCAGCGACCGTACAGTTTGGAGAGTAAATATATGATCTTTGATTTATGGCTCTGCTCCATTATAATCATGGCTTTTTGGTCGTTTGCTCCCAACTACAGACCTAACATTCTCTTTGTTTTCTGTTTCCCATGCATGCAGGCCTTAAGAGTGTGGTTCAAGATCTGCTGCAAGAGGTGGGCAGTGTGGGCCTTCCTCCTCCTCTTTACCCTGTCTGTGGTGGTGATCAACATCCTCCCCTTCCCCCCCTCTGAGACACGCAGGCTGCCCTCACGAGGCCTGAGCTCTGCTGGAGCCAAAGGGTATAGAATGAGGGCAAGACCCAGGGAAAGGGCCTCATTGGCTCCTCACCACCAACACCATCTTCCTCTACCCCTCAAAGGTCACAGTGGAGGTTGGAAGCAGAGTGACAAAGTCAAAGAGTCCTCAAAGCATCACCTGGTCATTGCCCAGCCCAAACTGGATAGGAGAGCAGCTAGCATGACAGGTGAGAGAACTCACAGCAACTACAAGAAGAATCGTAAAACTAAGGGCATCGCCTCCAAAAGGAAAGAGAAGAAAGAGATGCCGCCAAGTTCTAGTAGAGACAAACAACATTATACCCCGCCATTGACAGTCAATGCTGTGCTAATAAGGCATGATGGAAGCCATCTAACCAACTGCAGTGGTTCAGAGCTCTCCACCCAGCCACCACCTCTTCCCAGACAAGGGAACCTCCACCCAGCCGTGACCCAGACTGTAGCGCACAGCCAGAGCCGCCCTTCTACTGCCGCCCTTCTACTACTCGGCCTGTCTGACTCTGAGCACAAATGTACTCCAGATGAACAGAGGCAGGATCAGGGGCAAACCAGGCAGGCAGGGCAGGCAGGGAAAGCAGGGAGGGAGAACCTAACCAAGCAGCAGGCTGTGAAAAAGGTCCCCAGAGAACTCAGGAAACGTGACAGACAGCCTTCGTCTGCACGTAAAAAGACCCGGCCCACAGCGGGAACAGCAGCAGAGCCAGAGAAAGGGAGTGAGGGGGAGGCCCACTGGTGTAAGATGTCAGCTGGAGAGAGGGAGTTCCCAGACACTGACACACGGAGAATAAGGACTGGGGACCCAGACTCTGTGCCATGGCTCAGCAAGGACGACATTCACAAGATGGAGTTCCTCTCGGGCAGTGAGGTTGTCAGTAAGGCTAGGCTCCCAGCCCATGGACAGGTCCTCCATGTAGGGCTGGGTGCCCCTCATCATCCCCCTTCTCTTGGGGCTCCATTGGCTGACCACAGTGGGCACTGCCAACAGGGTCTGTGTGCCCTAATCAAACGTCCAGACGACTGGTTCGAAGTCTTCGCTTTCCATTTAGACCGTGTTCTGGGCTTGAACAGGAGTCTGCCCACAGTGCTCAGGGACTTCCACAGTGACATCCTGCCTTACAAATACACCAGGGGGGCAGCCAGACCCGCGGTGTGGTGGGACCCAGGCATCCAGCACCTGGCTGATGATGACAATGACCAGAACTCGTTCCCTCTCACCTGGCTCCAGTACCAGAGCCTGCTGAGGGCCAGGTGTGGAAGTGGCAGCGGCGTGGCCCTCAACGAGACCCCCTGTGTGGGGGTTCACCATGCGGAGTGGGGGCACCTGGCACTCTTTGACTTCCTCCTACAGGTATAGAACAACTAATAACACTGTATCCTCCAATTACACTTGTTAAAGCCTTTTATTTAACTTATTGACAGAATTGATTTGAACGTTTAAGAGATACATTGGCTAGAGTTCAGAGGTCAGAAAAACTGATAGGTAGTGGATGTGACTGTTAGATTTTATATGTGACTGTGTCACGTTCTGACCTTTATTTCCTTTGTTTTGTCTTTATTTCGTATGATCAGGGCGTGTGTTGGGGTGGGAAGTCTATGTGTGTTTTTCTATGTTGGGGTTTTGAGTTCAGCCTAGTATGTTTCTCAATCAGAGGCAGGTGTCGTTAGTTGTCTCTGATTGACAATCATACTTAGTAGCCTGGGTTTCACTTTTGAGTTGTGGGTGTTTGTTACCGTGTGAGTGTTTGTTGCCACACGGTACTATTTCGGTTTTCGTTCATGTTCACATTTATTGTTTTGTATTACATAGTGTTCAGTTTATGTCTTAAAATAAACGTTTTGGACACTTACCACCACCGCGCATTGGTCCTCCGATCCTTCTCACTACTCCTCAGAAGAGGAGGAGGAATGCCGTTACAGACTGTTAGATTTCATATGTGACTGTTAGGTTTTATATGGCTCCTAATGCCAGGCATTCTAACCTGATCTTAATTCCTAACCGTATCCCTAACCTTAACCATAACCTTAACCATAACCTTAACCATAACCTTAGCCATAACCTTAACTCAGTTTTATCCTGATGTGCCACTCAAATGTACACATCCAAACTTCTATATCCTTTCAATCACACCATGTGAAGACAACCTATGGAAATAATTCATAGACTAGAGTTCTGATTGAAATCTCACCTCACCTTGAGAGATGTAAGTTCTGTAAAGTTGTTATTCCAGTACGCTGTATAAACTGACAGTTAGCTAGTGATTCACTTAACGTCCCTATGGAGGGTCCAGTTGATAAGGACTAATGAGTTCAGGCAGACTGGGAAAACTCATGGCAGCCAATGGTCCTTGGTTGTTTCCCCAATGGCACCATATTCCCTATATAGTGCACTACTTTTGACCAGAGCCCTGTGGGCCCTGGTTAAAAGTGGTGCACTACAAAGGAAATAGGGTGCCATTTGGGATTCAGCTCTTGTTTTGCATTTATATTAAAGAACATTCTCACTGGATGAAATCCACCGACCTTGTCTAATAGTAGGCTGGCAGTCCTTGATAATGAGCCTATTTGAGCACTGGATTGTATTGCCAAGGTCTTATCATCCGAAGAACTCTACTCACTAAACTGCCTTTGATTAAAAGATACCGGCCAATGAAAAGAGTGTGGAGATCTCTCTGTCTGGGGCGATAAATGTAATTGATTATCAGATAATTATGTTTTTTTCATGGATCACAGGTAGAAGGGTATTGTTGTGAGTGCATCCCATCAGCTTACTAGACATACAACATAATAAGTCATTACTTCAAGCATCGGCTGTCAGTGCAGCTTACCGATCGCTGCAGCTGTACACAGCCCATCTGTAAATAGCCAATCCAACCAACTACCTACCTCATCCCCATATTTGTTTTTGTTTTTTCTGCTCTTTTGCACACCTGTATTTATACTTGCACATCCTCATCTGCACATCTGTCACTCCAGTGTTAATTGCTAAATTGTAATTACTTTGCCACTATGGCTTATTTATTGCCTTACCTCCTTACTTTATTTGCACACTCTGTATACAGATTTTTATTGTGTTATTGACTGTACGAATGTTTATCCCATGTGTAACTCTGTGTTGTTGTTTTTATCGCAATGCTTTGCTTTATCTTGGCCAGGTCGCAGTTGTAAATGAGAACTTGTTCTCAACTGGCCTACCTGGTTAATTAAATAAAGGTGAAATAAATCAAAATAAAAAATATATATAATTCTCCCACTAGTTGAATGAACATTATCATTCTCCCTACTACAGTAGATGAATGTATCAACGCAGTTCAATAAAAAAATCAACACAATGTTTGTCTCTAATTTAGCTTCAAACTCGTTTATGATCTGCCAGTGATTTATAATGAAGTTGGAGATCTTTATTGTGTAAGAAATGATGGCTGATGGTCCTTGTAAGAGCCAGATGTTGGATCATTGTGTGTGTGTGTGTGTGTGTGTGTGTGTGTGTGTGTGTGTGTGTGTGTGTGTGTGTGTGTGTGTGTGTGTGTGTGTGTGTGTGTGTGTGTGTGTGTGTGTGTGTGTGTGTGTGTGTGTGTGTAAAGCTGAGTAATTCTGCATGAGGAATATCTAAGCTGCCATTAGGGAATGAGAGGTGGCAATGAAGCCAACTGCCCAATGATGTGTGTTGCATGTAAGAGAGAGTTAGTACGTATAGTATAGAGAGAGTACAATGTACTCGGTCTTCATCAGGCCTCTAAAGACCCGATGACTGGCCGCTGGCAGTGTGAAGTCAAAGTCAGGGTTGCCATGGTGATGCTCGGCAATCATGGATGCCTAAGTCCACATTAGGAAGGACTGAGAGGAAAGTGATAGCAGCTGCTCCTCTCGCTGTCTGTCTCTATAGCCAAAAGGAAGTCCATTTCTTTATTTAGAAAAAAAAACCCAGAAGAAATAAACAAAAAAATATGGGGATGAAGGACATCACATAGTAAAGAAAACATTTACATTTTAAACAAAACATTTAGAAAAATTCCATCCATTCCTTTGTTACTGCAGGGTGAACAGTCATCGTTACATAGCCAATACAGATTGCGGGCAGAATACATATTGTTTCAGAAAATAATGTCTCACAATGAGACGGAAACAATTTTTCTAAGGTATAAAGAGGCTGAGTAAACATAAAACAAATTAAATGCCTCGAAAAGAGATTAGTCACAAATTGCATTCTTTGATTGTGTTCAATCTAAATCCTCTCACTTTGGAGGCTATTACTGTGTTTTATCCATGCTACCCATTCTATTAAAAATAGAAAACTATTTAATAGAGCACCCAACCACTGAACCAACTCAGCTGTAGAAAAATCTGATAAAAAGAAAGAAAGACTGTCTTATCTCTCTGTGAGATGGAATGGAATGGGTAACTGAACTGTGGGGGGAGATAATAGTGGCTGAATACAAAATGGAACGCTATTCCTATATAGTGCACCAGATTTGACTGGCTCTGATCAAAAGTAGTGCACTATATAGGGAATAGGGTGCCAGTTGGGATGCGATTAGCCACTGCATGAATAATATATGAGTAGTCTCATTGCAGAAGTCAATACCTGTAACATGGCCAACTATATTGATTGCATTGATTCAGTGGAATTGCTGACTGGGACCCTGTAACACTTGTTCCTACCTGCTCATTTAACACATCTAATGGCTCTGATGTGGAACCTAACACCAATTAGCAAGGGGAACAGTGTGAAGGACACACAGTCACACACACACTTTGCCTGGGAAAAACAGAGGAGACAGAGGACCTTGCGCCAAGTGTCCTCGTTGTTGGTCATTGCCTTGGATGCTTTGAATTGCCATTGTAGGCTAAGAAGGCTACTGATGTATCGCTATGAATTAGTTGTGAGTAGGCTTGTGATGTTATTGTGTGTGATATAGACCTTAATGGCATGTCCTGTTTCCCAGAGACTTGGTGATGGTGTAATACTGTATGTCAACACTGGAGCCATATCCAGGAGACTCTTGTACTCTGTCTCTACGCGAATGAGTGTATTCTAGTGTCAGGGTGAAATGTAGTAGGGATGTGAGAACTCCTGAAGGCGCGAAAGAAGTGAAGCGAAATGGTGTGGTGTGAGTTTTACCACAGAGAGGCCCAGACAGCCCTGGGGGCATATCTCACCTTGGTAACTCTCAGAGGAGTGTGGCAAATGCCTTCACTTCTCAGTTTAACAACAATGACGACATTGCTCCCTTCCTCCCCTGATAGTTGGTTTGTTCGGCGGTGTAATGGGGAAGAGAATGACCCCACAGGTGTTGATGTTGCATCATTATAATTAGGGATTTTTTGTGTGAAAATGCAAAAACAAATCAACTGCAGTGAATGCATACATGCATGAACAAATATAATATGATGGGTGTTAACTTTGAAAAAAGTCAAGCTTCCTTCTTTAAACAGTGATTATTGAAGTTGGTGAAGTGAGAGAAGTCAGTCTGAAGTTACAATAGATATGAATTTAAAGTACACTTAAAAGTTTGGCTTTTCTATAGCACTCTTGTTCATAGAATTGGGCTTAATGCAATAAATGAGGTGGCAAAAGAAGCAGTCTTACTGCTTTCGCTAGCTTGCTCTGGTTTGCCCTCACTGCAGGTGATTGACCTACAATGACCGATCCACCTCTTACTGTAATCAACTCTGGTGACCTCTGACCTCAAAGTCAAAAGTTCCCGCAGGGGTCTGTCTCACACAAGTAACTACCTCCTCATCATCCCTCCTCTCACCTCCTCTCACCATGCCCCACTCCTCCTCTCACCATTCCACTCCTCCTCTCACCTCCCTCTCCCTCTCGCTCTCATGCCAAAGGCTAAAGCTGTAACTGTCACTAACTCTATCAACACTTTGCGTTTGGATTTCTGTCAACAAAATGATCAATGACCGCATAGCGAAGAAGCGGTAAGAGTTATTTGCTATGGTTGATGATTTTAGAAAGTAAATACATTTTCTACTTGTTTCTTGTAGTCACCCTTGATTTTCCTCTTGGAAAGCTGTTCTGGAGTCTGAAGTTCTTCATAAAGAAAGGACTGAAGAGATCCTAGAAATCAGGAGTTCCCAACCTTTTTTCACCAGGGCCCCTTTTTCACATGTAAAACATGTCATGCACCCACCACTTTTTTTATGACTGTTTATTGAGATAGCATATATTAAATACACCACCAGCTTGAATTTGTTTCATTTGTGGGACCTCGGAAAACAGTGTTGTTCTGAAGCTAAGTACGGGCTCGGGAGAGACAAAAATTGAAAGTCATGCGTCCTCCGATACACAACCTAACCAAGCGGCACTGCTTCTTAACACAGCGCGCATCCAACCCGGAAGCCAGCCGCACCAATGTGTCAGAGGAAACACAGTGCACCTGGCAACCTTGGTTAGCGTGCGCCCGGCCCGCCACAGGAGTCGCTGGTGCGCGATGAGACAAGGATATCCCTACCGGCCAACCCCTCCCTAACCCGGACGATGCTAGGCCAATTGTGCGCTGCCCCACGGACCTCCCGGTCGCGGCCGGTTACGACAGAGCCTGGGCGCAAACCCAGAGTCTCTGGTGGCACAGCTGGCACTGCAGTACAGCGCCCTTAACCACTGCGCCACCCGGGAGGCCCAATTCTACATTTTTTAAATGATAATAATCATAATAATGGATAAAGAAAATAGTCTAGGCCGTTATCAAACATGTTTTATTATGATCATTTATATGACCACTCAATTAAATTATTCATATTCTATTTTATACAAAGTGAATAGATCAATTGATAGCCACAGAGTCACATTGTATAAGATTACTCCCCAAGCAAAGGCTGAAATGACGCATAGTCCAATTTCTTTCACTCCTCGACTTTGGAAGGTCGTAGCTCAGCTTCTGAATGTCATAGAGACCAATCAAATATAATCCCATGTGCATCCGAGTCGTGTCTTCCTTGGGTGTTTTACCGCTTGTTTCTAGCCTAAAGAATCACAGATCTATGTGTTGTTTTAGATAGGTATACAATCAGGAATTGTAAAAACTAACACAATTGGGAACCTCTGCTACACAGTTCTGTATGTAATTCTATGGAAAGGACATTGTTGATGGTCAATCCCAACTAATCCATGTTCTTCCACCCCCCCCCCCCCCAGGTGAATGATCGTCTGGACCGGTACTGCTGCGGTTTCCAGCCTGACCCAGCAGAACCATGTGTGGAGAACCTGCTACATACCAAGTGCAGGAACTCAAAGGATCTAGTGCTGGTGCACATCCTGGTAACTGTCATATCACACCCAAGAAACATCACATGGACATAATGTATGGGCCATTCTGGCCCAGACAAGGCTTACTTACTTACTTGGACATAATGTAAGACAATAGCCTGCAGGAGGTTTAGGAGGAGGCTTGTCTAAATAATCTAATAGGACAATGTAAACAGACCTCTACATATACTAATATTATTATTTCTATCCAGACCTTTTCTTCTTAACAAAGAGAATTCCAATGTTGGATAAAGATGATCACTATTCTTTTACAAGAACTGCTTTGTGGAAAAATGACTCCCTCTTTCCACTGAACCTGCTGAACTATTTGAAACGACAAATAGGATTCTATTAAGCACATTACACATTATTATTTTGACTGTTGTAGAAAGGAGTAAGAGTTGACTTGGTATCTATATACTGGATTCTTGACCTGGCTCACTGTAATATAGTAGATTGCATTTGAATTACTCACACAGTGTTATTTGGGTTGTTAACTGGATCTGTCCTGACAATTAGGATTTCTTATTTCTTCGTTTTTGAAGATGTTTTGTGTACTTTGACATTTTTAGTACATTGTTCGGAGCTAATAACACAAGCATTTCACTGCACCCGCCATTACACTATAACACTGTATGTGAACAATAAACTTTGATTTATAGTTTGATATATAGTGAGAGGTGTAAAAGAGTAATATCCAGTTTAAAGTTAGTCTCCCGAGCCTTCCTCTCATCTCATAATTACTATATTAATATCTATCAAAGAGATACAGTTAGTGTTGATGATACTTTATGCTAAACTATACTGTGTCTGTCTATGTTTTTTTTCTACAGGTGAGGAGGGTAGAGCCTACCAGACTGGTGTTTATAGACAATGCAGGCAGGCCAAATCATCCCCATGACAAC
This sequence comes from Oncorhynchus gorbuscha, assembly GCF_021184085.1. Taxonomy (NCBI): domain Eukaryota; kingdom Metazoa; phylum Chordata; class Actinopteri; order Salmoniformes; family Salmonidae; genus Oncorhynchus; species Oncorhynchus gorbuscha. The sequence continues at coordinate 16,597,484 of NC_060191.1, forward strand.
CTCAACTTCCGCTTAGTAGAGGGCATCGATGAGTGAGTACAAACATCTATTATCCAGTCTCTAGTCAAGGCTAGACAGAATCATGGAAATAGGCTGAGTCTGCCAGAACTACTGGCCAAAGGTAGTGCACTATATAGGGAATTGGGTGCCATTTAGGAAGCACCTTAGTGTACAGAAGCTCAGTTGAACCCTACATCAACCCCACATCACACAGCCTTAATGTGTGTTTTATAAATCCAGTGAAGCAAGTGGGCGGATCTTCACAACTCTAGCTATGCAGTGTTGTTATTTCTTTCTGAATACTTCAGAGATGAAGTATAACTGTTGGTAGATTAAACTAAAATAGCCCACACCATCACATTATGCTCAGGCAATTGGGTTTGATATCCTCTGTCTGGTATTTGTCTGGATTTGACAGTCTTACTGTATTTTCCTGGCAGGTTTCCAGAGAGAGCTGTATCAGTTCTCCAGTCTGGCTGCTTGGAGAGCATGCTCCTGAGCTCCCTGTATATGGACAAACAATTCTGGGAGAGCCGAGGGGGGGCACGTGGCCTGAAACCTCTCATCCACACTGTTGAGCAAAGAGGGAGGATACTGCTGCAGCACATCCACGACAAGAGACTGAGACTAAACAGGGATTTGTGAATCCAATGGCCCAGAAGGCACCCAGCAGCACATTAATTTCATCCAGGCAGGGGGTGCCTGTGACAGACATGGAAGCCTCCTCAAGGTCCCAGCCAGCCTAAAGACACAGGGTGTGTCTTAATTGGCACCCTATTCCCTATATAGTGCACTACTTATCACTATAGCCCTTCATTGTCTATAAACACCCTAAGAGCCCTGGTCAAAGGTAATGCACTATATAGGGAAGAGGGTGCTCTTTGGGCCGCAGATACAGTATGCCTGTTCCATGCTGGTTGTGGTTCCCATCCATGTTGTATCCATACATCTTGCCAACATCCCTCAAGCCAAGCAAATTATGTTATTGAAATTGCACCCTCTTCTTCCCTGACTGTTCATGAGGTGAGTTTTGTATTTTCAAATAAAAAATAGCAGATTGAAAGATCTATTTATTGTCTGTTATATGAGATAAGCGTTTGGCTGCAATCTTAAAATAGCTTCTGAACTGGATCGAGGCTTCTGGTCGATAAGAAAATACCAAACCTTTCATAAGATTGTGCTCCTAAGACAATGATGAGGAAACCCACTCAATTGGGTTAAAGGAACACAATTATTATTATTATTATTGCTGAACATTGGACTTATTTCCTATGTTCCAGGACATTTAGACAATGTTGACTCCACGCCAATTAATGAACAATGGACAATATATTGAAGTGACCTACAGACTGGGGTTGCTTCCTTGTGGGGATACATGTCATGACTGTTGATGAGGACCAAGGTGCAGCGTGGTGAGCGTACATTTTACTTTAAGAAATGACGCCGACAAAACAATAAACAATACCAAACAAACCGTGAAGCTTAAGACTATGTGCCATCAAACAAATTTAACTTCCCACAAACACAGGTGGAACAAAGGGTACCTAAGTATGGTTCCCAATCAGAGACAACGATAGACAGCTGTCCCTGACTGAGAACCATACCCAGCCAAAACATAGAAATACAAAATCATAGAAATACAAAACATAGAATGCCCACCCCAACTCACGCCCTGACCAAACCAAAATAGAGACATAAAAATGATCTATAAGGTCAGGGCTAGACAGTATTGTATTGTCAGACAGCTAAATTATGGTGTTGGACTGGTGCTTGCCCACGTAGGAGTGGACTAAGCTGCACCCCTGAGGGGCCCCCGTATTGAGGATCAGCGTGGCAGATGTGTTATTGCCTACCTTTATAACCTCGGGTCGGCCCATCAGGAAGTCCAGGATCCAGTTGCAGAGGGAGGTGTTTAGTCCCAGGGTCCTTAGGTTAGTGATGAGCTTTGTGGGCACTATGGTGTTGAATGGTGAGCTGTAGTCAATGAACAGAATTCTTACATAGGTGTTCCTTTTGTCCAGGTGGGAAATGGCAGTGTGGAGTGGGATTGAGATTCCACAATGATTCTTTGGTTGTGGACACTAAATCATCGCACCACCTCTCTTGCTCTTGGTCCTCATCTTTGTAAGTCACCTTGATTTAGCACCTGTGTGTTTTATTAGTTTCTTTATGAAAATATTTAGTGAACTCTATGACAGTGTCTAAAGCAAGGGGCTATAGCAGCACACAAGTAGACTACAAATGCATGCTGGGCCGGGTATGCCCTCAGCTCCAGAAGTGACCACTACTGGAACGCTACTGGAGCAAAATTGGAGCGAGTGAGAAGGCCAAAGCTTCAGCCTTTGGGAATCTCACTCCACGCTCCAGTCAAATTGGGTGCGCTCCGCTCCAACTCCGCTTCACTCACATATCTGACGGGGACTGAGGTGGGAATGGGACGGGGTTATCTTTGTATGCATTTATTTTGCTTTTGTACCTGTATCCCTCTTTTGAAAAATAAAAATTACCACACTAAATAAAAAGTTGGTCACAAAAAAAAAAGATATGGGCTCCTTGACAATTGATCCTTTGTTCACTTTACTGTATATGACTTCAAGAAGAAAAAAATGAGTTTCTTTGGGTAGGAATTCACTGGTGTCTGCAAGTATGAATATGTTGATAAATCTCTTCGCAATAAAACATTTCCTTGGAGTTATGGTATGAAAGGGTCAAGCCAATGACTGTATATAGTGGACCAAGCCATCGATCATGTGACGCCATTCATTCCTTTATGAAGACTCAACAGCGAATTGAAGCCAAATGAAGTCAGTTAAGTTGGAGATTCATGTAGACATAACATGCACAGTAGGAGCTACTCCAAGAAGGGACATTGCAGACAAGTTTAGTGCTGCCTCTCTCATTGAATAATTTAAGTTGAAGGATGACCGGGATACTGCAGGCTGACATTAGCTACTAAATTGTCCTTATAACTTCTTATGTGTGTGATTTTAAAATAATCGGTTGAAGGACATACTGTACATATGGTGTAAGAGAAGAAATTATTAGTACCATAATTGTCTTAGATTTTTATTTACACGAAGATTGACCATGAAGATCGACATTTTTCCATTCACTATAATGGGGGATCCTGTTTTCTTCCTTGAACTTCCGTGGCTTCAATGAGAGGGGGCAGTCGTTCTCCTTTGGGTCAAGCACAAATGGTATGATTTAAATGTTTTCATATTTTCATATTGTTGACTGTTATGAATGAAAAATTATATTTACGCCACACAACAATAACACATTTAGTTACTGAACCCAACAGTGATTGACAAGTGATCAAGTTATCAATGTTCTATGAATAATGAAAATGTTCTGCATTTACAGAACAAGATGGTTCCTTCTGTACTACTGAGTGAATGCAATTTACTGTAATTGACGTATGGACGGAGTGTACCGTTCTTCTTATCCCTGTGTGTCCCAAATGGCCCCCTATTTCCTTTATAATGCACTACTTTTGACCAGCAAATGAATACACTATATAGGGAATAAGGTGCCATTTGGGACACAGCCCATGTTTCATCTCCAGCATGGGTCAGCTTGATGAGTTGAAATAGGAGAACAGCAAGATGACACGATGACAATCATTCAATCAATCTGTAAATCATTGAGACAGGACATCAGTTCTGTGTGTGAATCCATGATAACGATGACAGATAAATCAGACTATCTCGATGGACAATCAAGGTGGAATAACATGGTTGTGGACGGAATTGCAGAATCTCCACGAGACCTGGACGGAGTCTAAGGACAAAGTGAGGGAAATGATCTCTGAGAAATTGAAGATGGACCACAGGAAGATTGAGGTGGTGCATGTCCACAGGACTGGAATCCCCCCACCGGCCCAGGTGATAGGCCCAGGCCAATAGTGGTCAAGTTTCTGAGGTTCAAGGACGAGGTAGCTGTTCTGTAAAGAGCCAAGAACTTGAGAGGAACTTACAGTATATCTTCCTCAACGAGGACTGTCCTGAAGCTGTGCGCCAGAAGAGGAAAGAACTGATCCCAGCCATGAAAGCTGCCAGAGGGCGTGGAGACATTGCTTAGATCTGTTATGACAGGCTCAATGTCCACTGTCCCTACCAGAAACCTGGAAGGGATGAGAGAGCCAAGCCTATGGGTTCATAGCTTCAACCCTGCAGCACACACACACCAATTGCTGCTGAATGTATATTTTTTCTCTTGTCATTGAAGTGTTGTGGTTGCAGGTTCACTTGGCACATCTAAAGCCTTTTCTTTTGGGGTGTTGCTATAGGCCACCAAGTGCTAGCAGTCAGTATCTAAATAATATGTGTGAAATGCTTGATAGTGTATGTGATGTAAACAGAGAGGTCTACTTTCTTGGGGAACTGAATATTGACTGGTTTTCATCAAGCTGTCCACTCAAGATAAATTTCTCACTGTAACCAGTGCCTGTAATCTGGTTCAGGTTATTAATCAACCTACCAGGGTGTTTACAAACACTACAGGAACAAGATCATCCACATGTATCGATCACATTTTTACTAATACTGTAGAACTTTGTTCTAAAGCTGTATCCGTACCCATTGGATGCAGTGATCACAGTATAGTAGCTATATTCAGGAAAGCCAACAATCCAACAGCTGGGCCTAAAATAGTGTATAAGAGATCAATCAAAAGATTTTGCTGTGACTCTTATGTGGATGATGTTAAAAATATTTGTTGGTCTGATGTGATTAATGAGGAGCATCCAGACTTGATGAATTTATGAAATTGCTCCTTCCAATTATTGATAAACATGCATCTGTTAAGAAACTGACTGAACTGTTAAGGCTCCATGGATTGATGAGGAATTGAACAACTGTATGATTGAATGAGATGGGGCAGAAGGAGTGGCTAATATGTCTGGCTGCACATCTGACTGGCTGACTTACTGCAAATTGAGATGTGACTAAATGAATAATGATGGGAAAAAACTTGAGTATTTTAGATTAAATAATGGGCAGAAAGACAAATTCAACTCCATCTTTCATCAAATCAGATGGATTATCAAACCCAAAAACATCTGATGTTGCCATTTATTTGAATGATTATTTCATTGGCAAAGTGGGCAAACTTAGGCAGGAAATGCCAACAATGAACAGTGAGCCATCGTATTCATGCATAAAAAAAACAAATAATGATAAAAAAGCATTGCAAGTTTGAATTTTGTAAAGTTAGTGGAAGTGAAAAATTATTGTTATCATTAAATGACAAACCTCCTGGCATTGACAACTTAGATGAAAAGCTACTGATGATGATAGCTGACTCTATAGCCACTCCTATCTGTCATATTTTTAATCTGAGCCTAGAGGAAATTCTTTGTCCTCAGGCCTGGAGGGAAGCCAAAGTAATTCCGCTACCCAAGCTTGGTAAAGCGGCCTTTATTGGTTCTAACAGCAGGCCTATAAGCTTGCTGCCAGCTCTTAGCAAACTGTTGGTAAAGATTGTGTTTGACCATATACAATGCTATTTCTCTGTAAACAAATTAACAACATACTTTCAGCATGCTTATAGAGAAGGGCATTCGACATCTACTACACTGACACAAATGACTGATGATTGGTTGAAAGAAATTGATAATAAGATGATCGTGGGAGCTGTACTGTTAGATTTCAGTGATTGGTCGCTGTGGGTGAAAGAAAGAGGAGCACTTGAAGAAAGAGGAAATTAGGAATATACTGTATGTATAATTATTTAACTGTAAGTAACAGTAGAAGTATGGTTGTCCGTTATTTTACTCCAATCAGGTTATGGATGGTATGGATGGTAGGGATGCTAGGGAAGGTACGGATGCTAGGGATGGTAGGGATGGTAGGGATGGTAGGGATGGTAGGGATGGCAGGGATGGCAGGGATGGTAGGGATGGTAGAGATGGTAGGGATGGCAGGGATGGCAGGGATGGTAGGGATGGTAGGGATGGTAGAGATGGTAGGGATGGCAGGGATGGTATGGATGGTAGGGATGGCAGGGATGGTAGGGATGGTAGGGATGGCAGGGATGGTAGGGATGGCAGGGATGGTAGGGATGGCAGGGATGGTAGGGATGGCAGGGATGGTAGGGATGGTAGGGATGGTAGGGATGGTAGGGATGGTAGGGATGGTAGAGATGGTAGGGATGGTAGGGATGGTAGAGATGGTAGGGATGGCAGGGATGGTATGGATGGTAGAGATGGTAGGGATGGTAGGGATGGTAGGGATGGTAGGGATGGCAGGGATGGTAGGGATGGTAGGGATGGTAGGGATGGCAGGGATGGCAGGGATGGTAGGGATGGCAGGGATGGTAGGGATGGTAGGGATGGCAGGGATGGTATGGATGGTAGGGATGGCAGGGATGGCAGGGATGGTAGGGATGGTAGGGATGGTATGGATGGTAGGGATGGTAGGGATGGCAGGGATGGTATGGATGGTAGGGATGGCAGGGATGGTAGGGATGGTAGGGATGGTAGGGATGGCAGGGATGGTAGGGCAGGAAAGAAAAGAAGAAGAAAAATTATTAGATCTTTCATACAGCATCTCCCTATGATCAGATAATGGTTGGCACCTTAACCCTGAGAATTTGCAGTACACATGTTAAACAGGGCTGTGTCCTAAATGGCACCCTATTTCCTATAGGCCCTACATAGGAAATAGAGTGCCATTAAGGATGCGGACTTAGTCATATTATTATAATGCATAGCTAGGTGAGTCATCATCATGGTGGATGTGTTGTGAGTAAGAGATCCTCTGGTCTGGTGTCTTGTCAACCCTGCTATGTCAGACAAACACGCATACACATTCTTAAGGGAGGAGCACAGCACAGCACAGCACAGCACAGCACAGCACAGCACAGCACAGCACAGCACAGCACTCTCCATGCATAATTGAAGTAACAGGAGACAGGTTAGGGCTAGCATGCTATGAAAACTCAACATTACACGTGGAGAAAATCTCCTCCCAGCTACAATGTTATTCATCATGACAAACTGACCATCTGTGTGTGGAGCAGTAGTGAATTGCTAGTCCATTTCTTTGTTACTGCAGGGTGAATAGTAATCGTTACATAGCCAATGCGTATGAATTGGGGACAGAATACAGATTGTTTCAGAAAAGAATCTCACAATGAGACAGAAAACTATTTTGTAAGGCATAAAGAGGCTGAGTAAACATTAAAAAAAGGGAAATGCTGTTGCATTCTTTGATTGTGTTCAATGTGTTCAATCTAAATTCTCTCACTTTATAGGCTATTACTGCGTTTTATCCATGCTACCCATTCTATTAAAAATAGAAAACTATTTAAAAGAGCACCCAACCACTGAACCAACTCAGCTGTAGAAAAATCTGATAAAAATAAAGAAAGACTGTTTTATCTCTCTGTGAGATGGAATGGAATGGGTAACTAAAGTGTTTCCTATATAATGCACTACATTTGACCAGGGCCCTGGTCAAAACAAGGGCATTATTTACAATGATAATACTAATAACAATATTTTTGAGGGTGCTTATATGTGTCCTGCTACACACAACCCACTGGGCACACACTGGTTGAATCAATGTTGAATCAAAATGGAATAGACATTGGATTTACGTCTGTGTCCAGTTGGAGGTATGTAATGGAAATATGTTTCTTGCATATCCCAACTCCCCCTGAGACACCGCAAGGATTGGGGTCATGGCCAGGGTCACCATTGTACAGTGCCCCTGGAGCAATTAGGATTTAGTGCCTTGCTTGTGCCATTCGGGACCGTCCCATGGATGGTACTGTAGTATCCATCTACAGTCCAATGGCTTAGCAGTCAGTCAGTTCACAGTTGTGGTCTTTTTACAAGAGATAACCTGATCATTGGTAAAACATTTATGACAACTTTTAAAAAATTCATTTTTAGTGCATGAAGTTACTTCATAATATCTACAGATTTAAGAAGTCTCTTTCTCAAAAAACTGCTAAAAGCTTCAGACAGTGGTACTCCCAATCCATGTGAAAAGATTCAAACGGATCCCAGATATTGAGGAATAGTGATTGAGTTTGCTCCCTGACGTTACATTCACGTTGATTCCATATCGTTCCAACACGAGAAGAAACGCCTGAATCTGAATGATAACCGTTAGGTCTCTAAATTCTATACGTCTTTTGTAGTTAAATAAAGTTGTGCACTTTTTCAATTAATCACGATAAGAGATTTCTCGTCAGTTTGATGTAAATGTACAGAAAGGGTATTTGTCAGTGCTTCTACTATAAATCCTGATTATTCCAAACGTGCAAATCTTTAGGCTCAGCTCATTTGATAATCTATGAGTTCCCCCTGAAATCTTCCCTTAATTGGTAGTCCATTCCCTGCATGCTCTTATTACTGTTACCCAGACATGAATAAAAGACATTTACACATTTGCTGCCATCTTCAGATTTTGAAAATGTTCTTGACAGATGTTAACGTACCACAAATAAACCCTAGCAGGGTGCTTGTGTAAGAAGTGGTCCAGGACCTTGGTTGCCTGATGACTAACCTTGCCTGAGATTTGAGGACTCGCATTAGCTCCTGTGAGCTAATGCCTAGGCTTCAGCTCAGCAGGCTAACTCAGTGTTGATGCTTGGAGGACTTGTCGCTTACCAGTTAATTTTCATGTAAATGTTCAAGTTAGTCAGTGCAGATAGACATGGCCCCGAGCCACTTCTCCCTCCCTCTTCAATCTGACTCATCCTCTGCCATTGGGCCACTTTGTAATTTGGCCTCAGATAAAGGCAACATTTTAATGGCTTTGAAAAAGCAATGAACTCCACTTCTCATCTCTGATCTGCAACTGGCAAACATGATTTATTGTCCTCTTTTATTATTTTCAATCTCCTTAATTTTGTCTTATTTTTCAATGATCTGTTTGCCAATGGGTATGTACTGTATATGCCTTTCCACAAAAGTTGCATTTTAGTGGATCTATTTACCAAAACTAACATTTAGTCTTGTAGGGGAGAAAAACCACACCACCAGACATAACATAAATAAAGGCACAGCCTCCAATCAAATGGAATGCACTGTGGTTTCAAACTTAGTCCTCACAACAGAGTCTCCAATGTGTTTACTGAGCTTGTCATTATTTTTATGGCAAACTTTCAAATAATCATAACTAGGGGAGCAACTGTTATAAACACAGAGATTATGATTACACAGAAAGAGAGAGAGAGAGAAAAAGAGAGAAAGAGCGAGAGAGCGAGAGTGAGAGAGCTTTGAGGTAATTATACATCTCTCAGAGAGCTAAGGCTTCGTTCTCTTGCGTCTGCTGACTGGTAGGCCCATCAAGAGAAATTCCTCCAGGCAAACCAGCACTTAGCAAAGCTACAAAGTTGCAGTGCAAAACTGAGGATCTTAACTAATGTAACCTCACACCAAACACCAGTCTGGTACTTTGTCAAGTAAAAGCAGACTTCCATTTCACCTGAAATCACCATGTGAGGCAATTCCAAATAGGCTACATGGAAAGGGCTGAAAGCAAAATATGTGTAAAGACATGCAGCTTTTAAACCTCAATGATCAATCATGGAATATATCATGGAATGGTGAAAGGGGTTGAAATGAATAGTTGATGGACCAATGAAACTGGAAAAAGAGGATATTCAACAGGACATGCACACTAGAGAACAGAATGTTATTTTCACAACCTACAGTACACTCTCATTCTGCTCATTCCCTCTCCCCTCTGGAAAGTATGAACTGTTCCGGTAAATTTGCCAATTTGGAAGTGTTTGGATGATATTAACCAGTGCACTGGCAGAGCTAGTTTCCTGTTACTAAATTGCACCGACTGCACCCAAGAGTGTTGGGACTATGTCAGCTGAGCTCAGTGTAATATGACTCATTATGGTGCACCGTGCAACAAACACTCATAATGCTAGGGGCTAGATGCTAGATGTTTAAGTGGTTGCCATTTTAAGATGATTTCCGACTGAGCTGACATATACAGCTTTTACCGTGGATGCAGTCTCCGTTAACACTGGAATGTTGCCTTTAAATGTCAGTCATGCTTTAACTCAGATCTTTCGCACTACGGATTTAATCTAGGCCTAGGTCATGATATGTATTGCTAAACTAGGGTTAGGGATAGGGTTGGTGTTACAGCTGTGCATAGTGTTAGGGTTGAGGCTTCATGTCCACATCCTGGTTCAACCCCAGCCTCAACCACAACCCTAACCCTAGCTTCATGTCCACATCCCAGTTCAACCCTAAACTGATACTCAACCCTAACCCTAGCTTCATGTCCACATCCCAGTTCAACCCTGAATCTATCCTCACCATAACCCTAATCCTAGCTTCATGTCCATATACCAATTCAACCCTAAAACTATCCTCAACTCAAACCCTAGCTTCATGTCCACATCCCAGTTCAACACTAAACCGATACTCAATCCTAACCCTAACCTTAACCCTAGCTTGATGTCCACATCCCAGTTCAACACTAACCCTAGTCTCAACCACAACCCTAACCCAAACACTAGCCTCAACTACAACCCAAACCACAACCCTTAAGTGTTAAGCCTAATCCAAGCCTTAACACCATCCTTGTATGAATACAGTGTAACAATGGGTAAATATAATATAATACTTGTTTCACTGTATTTATATAAATAATTACACACAAATAACACAGTAGTAACAGTAATACCAACAATTCAACGTAAAGCGTGACCAACAATTAAAATTTTAAACCCATTTTTGTAACACTTGCAAACTCATCACTCTTTGCCCTTTGGAATCCATTTGTGATGTTCTACCTGTTTGTGGAATACTATTTTCTGTCTTTTTTTCCCCAAAGGATTTTGATTTGTCCCTCACTTAAATATAAGTTTTAATGGACTCCACGCTCTCTTGGCATTGGGGGGATTTAGTAATGGTACACCACCACGTCTTATTGATGATGATGTCTTTGGGCTTGTTCCCTCGGCTTGGAGGTAAGGATGGAGGGATGAGGAAAAGGTCATGCTGGAACAGAGGAAAAGGTCATGCTGGAACAGAGGGAAAGGTCATGCTGGAACAGAGGAAAGGTCATGCTGGAACAGAGGAAAAGGTCATGCTGGAACAGAGGAAAAGGTCATGCTGGAACAGAGGAAAAGGTCATGCTGGAACAGAGGAAAAGGTCATGCTGGAACAGAGGGAAAGGTCATGCTGGAACAGAGGGAAAGGTCATGCTGGAACAGAGGAAAAGGTCATGCTGGAACAGAGGAAAAGGTCATGCTGGAACAGAGGAAAATGTCATGCTGGAACAGAGGGAAAGGTCATGCTGGAACAGAGGAAAAGGTCATGCTGGAACAGAGGAAAAGGTCATGCTGGAACAGAGGAAAGGGTCATGCTGGAACAGAGGAAAGGGTCATGCTGGAACAGAGGGAAAGGTCATGCTGGAACAGAGGGAAAGGTCATGCTGGAACAGAGGAAAAGGTCATGCTGGAACAGAGGAAAAGGTCATGCTGGAACAGAGGAAAAGGTCATGCTGGAACAGAGGGAAAGGTCATGCTGGAACAGAGGAAAAGGTCATGCTGGAACAGAGGAAAAGGTCATGCTGGAACAGAGGAAAAGGTCATCCTGGAACAGAGGGAAAGGTAATGCTGAAACAGAGGAAAAGGTCACGCTGGAACAGTGGGAAAGGAAGAAGGAAGGGAATGGGAAAGCAAACGAAAGTGAAGAAAAGTGAGAAAAGGGAAAGGAAAAACCCAATACCCTTTCTATTATTCCAGATACAGTGCCTTCAGAAAGTTCACATCCCTAGACTTTCTCCACATTTTGTTTTATTATAGACTGAATTTTTAAATGTATTTAATTGTGGAATAATGTTTTAAGAAATGTTTGCAAATTCATAAAAAATGAAAAGCTGAATTGTCTTGTGTCAGTAAGTATTCAACCCCTTTCATTAAGACAAGCCTAAATAAATTCAGGAATAGAAATGTGCTTAACAAGTCACATAATAAGTTGCATGGACTCAGTCTGTGAGCAATAATAGTGTTTAACATGATTTTTGAATGACTACCTCATCTCTTTACCCCACACATACAATTATCTGTAAGGTCAAACAGTCGAACACTGAATTTCAAACAGATTCAACCACAAAAAACAGGGAGGTTTTCCAATGATTCACAAAGAAGGGCACCTATTGGTAAAAGAAAAGAAGCTGACACTGAATATCCCTTTGAGCATGGTGAAGTTATTAATTACACTTTGGATGGTGTATCAATACACCCAGTCGCTACAAAGAGACATGCGTCCTTCCTAACTCAGTTGCCGGAGAGGAAGGAAACCGCTCAGGGTTTTCACCATGAGACCAATGGTAACTTTAAAACAGTTACAGTTTAATGGCTGTTATAAGAGAGAACTGAGGATAGATCAACAAAATTGTAGATACTCCACAATACTATCCTAAATGACAGAATGAAAAGAAGGAAGCATGTAGAGAATAAAAAAATATTTCAAAACATGCATCCTGTTTGTGGCAAATAAATAAACTGAATACAATACAATGTCCTGAATACAAAGCGTTATGTTTGGGGCAAATCCAACACAACAAATCTCTACCTCTTTTCATATTTTCATGCATGGTGGTGGCTGCATCATGTTACGGGTATGCTTGTCATTGGCAAGGACTAGGAAGTATTTTTAGGATAGAAATGTATAGAATAGAGCTAAGCACAGGCAAAATCCTACAGGAAAACCTGATTCAGTCTGCTTTCCACCAGACACTGGGAGACAAACTCACCTTTTAACAGGACAATAACATAGTTGCTAACCAAGACAACAATGAATGTTCCTGAGTGGCCTAGTTACAGTTTTGACTTAAATCGTTTTGAAATCTATGGAAAGACTTGAAAATGGCTGTCTAGCAATGATCAATAACCAACTTGACAGAGCTTGAATAATTGTTTAATAATAATGTGCAACTATTGTACAATAAAGGTGTGCAAAGATCTTAGAGACTTACCCAGAAAGACTCACAGCTGTAATCACTGACAACGGTGATTCTAACATATTTCTGTATTTAATTTCCAGTACATTTTCAAAAACTTTGTCATTATGGAGCATTGTGTTTATGTATATGGGTGAGAAAAAAAAATTCATCCATTTTTAATTCAGGCTGTAACACAACTAAATGTGGAATATGTCAAGGGATATGAATAGTTTGTGAGGAAATGTACCCAAGGCTCTCTCAAGTAGGAGGCTGTCTGTGATAATAATGAGAGAATTTTTATGGCTCCTCTCTCAGGTATGTTGCTGTAACGATGAAAGGTGCATTGCCATAGCATAATTTACAGCACCTTCTCCAGGCTGGTCTCAGGTGTTCTGCTAATGAACATGTCAGCGTGCGTGTTTTTGAAACTTCTCAGGTGTGTTTTGTTAGCAGCATATGTTGTCAAAATAACATTGAGTTTACTATGAGGATATTGTGATATCACAGAGGAAACATATTGTATACTACAGCACTAAATTATGTTGGGTGCTAAATCCCCAAAGTCACCTTAACCCTTTACTAAGAGGTTCAAAGATGAAACACAGAGAGATGGAAAAGCTGCATTATTTTGAGTTCAAAGCAGCCTTGAGTAGCTTTCCCCTCGTGTATAGTCAATGAGACATAACCCTGACTTCAAAAGCCGGCAGATTAACCTTCTCCCCTTGTTTCAGCGTTGGGGCATTTCTGCAAATATTTAAAAAAACTACTGGTGAGTCACTGCTCTCTTTTGGAGCAAAAAGAGCCACTGATTTAAGACGCAACACACTCTGAATACTAATAAGAAAGACTCATCCACTCCCTCTGCAGTTGGACACACAGGCCTACACGAGCAATTCAGTAGCTGCTACCTGCCAACTTCTGACTTCCCTGAAGAACATATTTTGCACGTTGAGTGGCTTGGCTTGTATGAGGCTCACTGGTGGGACCTTGAGCAAATACAAAAATAATACATTTCTACACCCAGGCTAGTCCTTTTTGACCAGTTGATTAGAGACAATTCGGCTGATGCCCTTATATTTTGACTGACACCAAGTCTGCATGGATAAATGGCTTTCCAGAATGTTCATCACCACTGCGGCTACCATCACATCAGGCACGCTTGCTGCTTCGCATCATGGAGAGGGAGTAGAAGGGAAGAGTCCTAAGCTTTTCATGATGAGCATCTTCCCACAAATCATATTGTCACACTAGATGTTATGTCCCTCCAGCTTGCCTTTACACTAAGTAAGGAGAAAAAGCTCTGGAGCCAGAGACCGAAGGTTAAAGAATGGATTGGAGGACGGGGTCCACTTAAGTCTCAGCCCCTGGCTCCTTCTGTTCTGCTTCTTCAGAGCCACTGTGAGAGTTATTCTCATTCTTCCTCCATTACAGCCATTCACTCCCAAATGGCACACTACATAGTGCACTACTATTGAGCAGAGCCCTATAGTCAAAAGTAATTAACTTTAAATAGAAAGGGGTGTCATTTGGGACGCACACTCACTCTGCTGTGCTCTGCCACCCGGCTCCCCCTGACACTTCTCCACTCTGGGGGCAGGGACTGTCACTTACATCCGTATGCCGGAGCTGCCCATCTGGGCTTGTCAGAGCGCATCTCATCTCCCAAGCTAAGCTGGCAGAAAAAAGCCCAGTGGACAAGAGGGAGGGATGGGAGGGAAGAGAATTAGGGATGCCGGGAGGCGACTTGTCTTCAAGGGAAATGCAGGTAGTCTACTTTTTATAGGACAACGTATGATGAGACCAAGAGTGCATGCATTCACTTTGCGTCTCAGATGTTTGTTATAATTACATTGATGCAGTACAGTTTGTTCTGGAGGACGTGTAATTAAATAACCTGTATGTATGGCCTAAACTATCTTTAGAATTCCCCAAAAATTAACCAAGGTAATACCCTTATTTAGAACCTAAAAAGTTTGACTCTTGTCTCGGAGTATCAGTTATAGAAGTTCTAGGTTGCTCTTCTTTTTCGTCTGTGCAATTTCCTTCTCATTCAAACATGATATTGATGACATGTGTAATATGAATGTCATTTCTTAGAATGCTTATTCTCATGAGATGTTTGTCAGAGCTATGAAAAAGGGCAATATACATTACCAGTCAAAAGTTTGGACACACCTACTCATTCATGGGTTTTTCTTTGACTGTTTTCTACACTGTAGAATAATACTGAAGACATCTAAACTATGAAATAACACATGGAATCGTGTAGTAACCAAAAAAGTGTTAAACAAATCTAAATATATTTCAGATTTTAACACTAATTAATTAAGCGATTACCTAGTCAAACCTACATTTTCCATTAACTAAACATTCTAAATGATATAAATTGTAACACGTTTTTATGAAACAATATCCCAATATAACATTAACAACAATACATCACTACTGACAGTGTCTTTCAATATGCCCATTTACATTAATGAACCACTCGGGACAGGCACTACAAAGTCAGCCCAATTCCCTTAGCTCGGGTCCTTATCCAGCATACCCGGAAGCTACAGAGATAGAGAGGAACAGAACAAACAATGCGCTCATCCACAAAATATATAAGTATAATAAATATTGCTTATATTAAATATGAACACTGACAAGTGTGAAATGTATGTACTAAGACAGAAGTTAATTTGTGTGTCGACCCACATTGTTAACTTCTCTTATAACGGAGCAGGGAGGAATGATGAATGTGTGCGTGTGTTAAAGTACCAAATGCTGCCCGCGGCCAGTGACGGACTTCTAAGTCACATTACCTTCCTCCTCTCCTGAAGCGACCAGGTTCGGGAGCCTTGATAAGTAGTCCGCCGTGATTTTCTCTTTTCGTGCTTTGTGACTGACACAGAACCTGAAGGGCTGGAGCTCCAGATACCACCTGGTCACACGAGAATTGCAGTCCTTCATGGTCTGGATCCAGGTCAGTGCTCTGTGGTCTGTGTGCAGGTCAAATTCCCTCCCAAGAAGGTAGTAACGGAGGCTATCTAGGGCCCACTTTATAGCCAGGCACTCCTTCTCGATTGTAGAATACCTGGTTTCCCTGGGCAACAGCTTCCAACTCAGGTACAGCACGGGAAGCTCTTCTCCTGGCTCTCCTTGGGCCAGTACAGCGCCAATTCCCACAGCTGAAGCGTCCACCTGCACGAGAAATCTCTTCTGAAAATTAGGGGTCTGGAGAACAGGGAATGAGCACAGTCGTTTTTTCAGTTTTCTGAAGGCTTCCTCACACTCCTCGGTCCACTTTACAGGGTTGCTGGCCACCATTGAAGTGAGGTTGGTCAGAGGGACAGCGATGGTCGAAAACTGCGGAATGAATCTCCAGTACCACCCTGCCAGACCTAGGAAGGACTTCACCTGTGTCTTGGTTATGGGTTGAGGGCTGTTCCTGATGGACTCCACTTTGTCCACCTGAGGCCGAACTTCACCCTTACCCAGCTGGTAACCCAGGTACTTTGTCTCCTGTTTCACCCACTCACACTTCAGGAGGTTAAGCGTGAGGCCTGCATCATGGATCTTCCATAGGACTCTGCTAAGATGCTGCGTGTGCTCCTCCCAGGAGTGGCTGTAGATCAACACGTCGCCCAAGTAAGCAGCACAGTAATCATCACAGTCCTGGAGGACCTTGTCCATCAGCCTCTGGAAAGTCACAGGGGCCCCATAAAGGTCAAACGGCATGACCTTGAACTGGAACAGGCCCATTGGCATCCAGCATGCAGTGTAGGCCTTGGATTGTTCATCCAGGGGCACCTGCCAGTACCCTTTGTAGAGATCCAATGTGTTGATGTAATGACCTCTACCTATTCTATCCAGTAAGTCATCAATGCGGGGCATGGGATAGGCATCAAACTGGGAGATGGCATTTACCTTACGGAAGTCCATGCAGACGCACAAAGACCCATCCTTCTTTGAGACAATGACAATAGGGCTGCTCCATTCACTTGAAGATGGCTCGACAACATCCATTTCTATCATGGTGTGGACCTCTTCCTTGAGGGCTCCCACGATCCTCTCAGGCACATGGTAAGGATGCTGGCAGATAGGGTTCTGGCCAAACTTCAAACGAATGACGTGTTCTAGGACTTTGGTTCTTCCTGGTCTCTGACTGACGAGGGACATATACTTGCCAAACAGCTGCTTCAGCTCATCTTGTTTTCTTCTAGGTGAGCCAGTATGACCTCTGCTCGTCCTTTCCATGCCTTTGTGACCCCACCTGACTCATCCTCTTCTTCTACCAGAAGTTACTTTCGCTTGGAGAAAGTAATTTTCTGTTTCTCCTCCCAGGCCTTGAGGAGGTTCACGTGATAGGTTTGCTTCTTCTTACCCTTGTCCGGGTGCAGCACCTCGTAGGTCACCGGTCCCATCTTCCTCCCGATTAGGTACGGTCCTTGCAATTGCGCAAGGAGCTTGCTGGTAGACAAGGAAAGGAGGAGCAGGACTTTCTGTCCTGGCACAAACTCTGTGGCGAGTGTGCTGGAATACCTTTTCTTCTGGGCTTGCTGAAGGTTTGCCCAAGCTTCCTCTCGGTACCGCTCCAGCCTGTCTCCATCTGGAGGACGTACTGGACAATCCCCTGTCCTGATGTAGCTATTGGTGAACCTTCCCAGCACTTCTTCAGCAGGTCCAGTGGTCCCTGCACTGGCCATCCATAGAGGAATTTGAATGGCGAGAAACCTGTCGATGCCTGAGACACCTCCCTGTAAGCAAAAAGCAGAAAGGGTAACCACTTATTACAGTCTTTACCAGTGTCAGCCACAAACTTCCTCAGCATGTTCTTGAGCATTTGATTGAATCTCTCTACGAGCCCATCCGTTTGGGGATGGTAGGGAGTGGTTCTCAAGCCTTTAATGCCCAGCTGTTGGTGGAGTTGAACCATCAGTCACGAGGTGAAGTTTGTCCCTTAGTCCATCAGGATTTCATCTGGGATTCATACACGAGAGAAGAGCTAAACAAGAGCACCGATTATTTTTGGAGTGGTTATGGAACGGAGTGGGAAGGCTTCTGGGAACCAGGTGGCATAGTCACAGATCACCAATATATACTTGTAAGCTGCGCTACTCTTCTCCAAGGGTCCAACAATGTTCATTGCAATTCTCTTGAATGGGGTAGAGATAACTGGCAGTGAACATAGAGGAGCCCGGTCAGACCTACAGACAGCACTGGTTTTCTGGCACGTGGGGCATGATTTGCAGTAGGTTTGTAAATCAGTATACATGGAAGGCCAAATGAAATGGTAGCCTAGCCTAAGATAGGTCTTATGTTGCCCTAGATGACCTGCCCATGGAACTGTATGTGCAAGGTTGAGAACAAGTGGTCTACAGGTAGATGGCACCACCAACTTCTTGCTATCTGCCTCTGACCCAAGGTAGAGTATGTGGTTGTCTACTGTGTAAATCCCCCCACATGAAGATTGACTGTCCCCGGCTAAGGCCTTGTCAAACAAACATTGCAAGGTTGCGTCAGACTTCTGCAGTGTAGCAAAATTTAGCGGAACATTCCATTGCACCTCTAACCCAGACACATCAGCAACAGGTACAGGGGTTCCTACATACTTCTCAAGACGCCGCTGGCGGCGTGACCTTCTGGGCCCTTTGGTTTCCGCCTCGCACAGACTATCACACAAGTCAGGCAGAGGTTGTAAACCAGCTTTGGCCTGGGCACGAGTGACAACTGAACATCAGACCAGCAAACAGACTGCTCATATAGCTGACCCCCCACACTTCCCAACAGATCAGAGAATACAGGCACCCCCCCCCCCCAAAAAAGAAAATCATCTCAAAAGGTCACTTCTCCATTACCCCAACTTTGAGGAGGTATTTCCAACCCTAAATCTCAACTGTGAGCTCAGCAGTGGGCTGCTGTGACTGGTCACCATGAACACATTGGATCAGTGTCTGGTGACCGTAATCAATATCATTAACAGGTACATTACCTTTTCTGATCAACGACAGGGAACTGCCGGTGTCAATCATTGCAGTAAGACTTTTACCATTCACTTTTACAGGTACCAAGCCCGACCCTTCCCGAGTCTGTCTATTCTGAACACCATCTCCCTCTCTGGGTACATAACAGTAACCTGAGAGCTTGAATTTACGTAGCGGACACATTGAAGATTTGAATGCCGTGTGGTAGAACTTGTAGAAGTTGCTCGAGGATGATAACCTCACCGATTTCGTACTGTGTCTTCTCCGGTCGATCCCATCATCGGTAGAGACCCTTAAGGCGGTGGTATGTCTCTGTCTGCGTCGATGCAGCTCTGAAGTGTTGACGGTAGGTCTCTGGGGAGATGTCGAACTTCACCAGCAGTGCTTCCTTCAAGCCCTTGTAGACGTTGGACAGCCCCTCATCCATTACTGTGTAAGCCTCTAAGGCCTTGCTCGTGAGCAATGGGACAAGCCTGCAGGCCCACTCTACCTTCAGCCACTGTCAAATCTTGACCATGCGCTCAAACCTCAGCAGGTAGTTTTCAATGTCCTCCCCCTGCTGGCATGAGGGCATCTTTGGCTCCTTCCTCAGGAATGCTGGAAGATGGACGTTAACACTGCTGGACTGGTCTCCTGGTGCTGGGGCTGGCCTCATTACGGCTTGGGGATCCTGCTGTGGAGTTGAAGTCCCTGCTGCGTTGAGCCTTTGTCGTCCTGGTGTTGGCAGACCCAATCTTGGGCTCTCACTGACGAGTTCCATTTGGTGAGGAGCTGTGAGGATAGATTGGCGTAGACCCCGTAATTCCTGCTTGAGGTCTTCGTCCCTCCTCTCAAGGCAGGTGAACAGTTGCTGGAAAAGGGCTACCACTGTTGGGTGTGGTTCTGGTCCCCCAACTGTTCCTTCAGTCAGCTAGTCTTTTATGGCTGTATCTGCTGGTTCAACCAGTAGCTCAAACGGTTCTGGTTGTGTTTGGCCCCCTGGTCGGGCTCCTAGTTTCTCATACTTGACCTCTTCTTCACCAGACGTTTCCTTGGTATTCCACCCTGGTTCAACTTCAGGTCCCTTTTCTGACAGTTGGTGCTGCTGCTGAGAACGCAATCCTGTACGCTTTCCTTTACCTCCCTTGTTGGTATTCACTGATTTGCGGTGCGCCATCCCACCACTGCCACCATATGTCACGTAGAGTAGGCCAGAAGGGTATACTGGAAAACCTAACCTCTATCAAAATAAAAAGATGGCGGAGCCACAAAAGTTCTTCTGTGCTTCAGGGTGTTTATTTACAAAGTGATTCCGGAACAAAAACAACAGTACTGCCATCAAACATATACCTTATGGGCCAGCTAAAAACAATGCTACCCCATCCACAGCTCAATCCAAAATGCCTCTCCATGAACTGAAAGAGAGGCTCCTTTTGTAGGGCTAGCCCCTCCCCTCAGAACAATTAACACTAATTAATTAAGCGATTACCTAGTCAAACCTACATTTTCCATTAACTAAACATATTAAAGGATATACATTGCAACACGTTTTTTATGAAACAATATCCCAAAATAACATTTACAACAATACATCACTACTGACAGTGTCTTTCAATATGCCCATTTACATGAATGAACCATTCGGGACAGGCACTACAAAGTCAGCCCAATTCCCTTAGCTCGGGTCCTTATCCAGCATACCCGGAAGCTACAGAGATAGAGAGGAACAGAACAAACAATGCGCTCATCCACAACATATACAAGTATAATAAATATTGCTTATATTAAATATGAACACTGACAAGTGTGAAATGTATGTACTAAGACAGAAGTTAATTTGTGTGTCGACCCACATTGTTAACTTATCTTATAACGGAGCAGGGAGGAGTGATGAATATGTGCGTGCGTTAAAGTTCCAAATGCTGCCCGTGGCCAGTGACGGACTTCTACCTCACATATGTGTAACCAGGGGGGAAAAAATCCTAGACCACATTTACTCCACACACAGAGATGCATACAAAGCTCTCCCCCACTCCCCATTTGGCAAATCTGATCACAATTCTATCCTCCTGATTCCTGCTTACAAGCAAAACTAAAGCAGGAAGCACTAGTGACTCGCTCAATACGGAAGTGGTCAGATGACGTGAATGCAACACTACAGGACTGTTTTGCTAGCACAGACTGGAACATGTTCCGGGATTCATCCAATGGCATTGAGGAATACACCACCTCAGCTTCATCAATAAGTGCATCGATGATGTCGTCCCCACAGTGACAGTATGTACATCCACATCGAGCTAAAGGCTAGAGCTACCGCTTTCAAGGAGCGGGAGACTAATGCCGACACATAAGAAATCCAGCTATGCCCTCAGACAAACCATCAAACAAGCAAAGCGTCAATACAGGATTAAGATTGAATCCTACTACACTGGCTCTGATTCTTGTCAGATGTGGCAGGGCTTGAAAACTATTACAGACTAGAAAGGGAAACCCAGACACGAGCTGCTCAGTGACGCGAGCCTACCAGGTGAGCTAAATGCCTTTTATGCTCGTTTCATGGCAAGCAACACTGAAGCATGCACGAGAGAACCAGCTGTTCTGGATGACTGTGTGATAACGTTCTCAGTAGCCGATGTGAACAAAACCTTTAAAAAGGTCAAAATTCACAAAGCCGCATGGCCAGATGGATTACCAGGACATGTACTCAAAGCATGCGCAGACCAACTGTCAAGTATGTTAAGTCTGACATTTTCAACCTCTCCCTAAACCGAGTCGGTAATACCCACATTTCAAGCAGACCACCATAGTCCCTGTACTCAAGGAAGCGAAGGTAACCTGCCTAAAGGATTACTGCCCCGTGGCACTCATGTCGGTAGCCATGAAGTGCTTTGAAAGGCTGGTCATGGCTCACATCAACAGTATCCTCCCGGACAACCTAGACCCAATCCAATTCAAATACTGCCCCAACAGATCCACAGATGATCCAATCTCAATTGCACTCCACATTGCCCTTTCTCAACTGGACAAAAGGAACACCTATGCGGGAATGCTGTTTATCAACTATAGCTCATCGTTCAACACCATAGTGCCCACAAAGCTCATCACTAAACTAAGGACTCTGGGACTAAACACCTCCGTCTGTAACTGGATCCTGGACATCCTGGTGGGCAGTCCCCAGGTGGTAAGAGTAGGCAACAACACGTTTGCCATGTTGATCCTTAACACTGGGGCCCATCATGGGTGTGTACCTAGTCCCCTCCTGTATTCCCTGTTCACCCTCAACTGCGTGGCCAAACATGACTCCAACACCATCATTAAGTTTGTTGACAATATAACAGTGGTAGGCCTGATCAGCGACAATAATGAGACAGCCTATAGGGTCAGAGAAGTGGCAGTGTGGTGCCAGGACAACAACCTCTCCCTCAATGTGAGCAAGACAAAGTACCTAATTGTGGACTACGGGAAAAGGTGGGCCGAACAGGCCCCCATTATCATCGACGGGGCTGTAGTGGAGCGGGTCGACATCATCAATGAACTATCATAGTCCAAACATAGGGCACAAAAATCTTTTTCCCCCTCAGAAGACTGAAAAGATTTGGCATGGGCCCCCAGATGCTCAAAAGGTTATACAGCTGCACCATTGAGAGCATCCTGACCGGTTGCATCACTGCCTGGTATGGCAACTGCTTAACATCTGACCACAAGATGCTACAGAGGGTAGTGTGAACAGCCCAGTACATCAATGGGGTCAAGCTTCCTGCCATCCAGGACCTACAGTTGAAGTTGAAAGTTTACATAAACCTTAGGCTTATACGTTTAAATTCAGTTTTTCACAATTCCTGATGTTTAATCCTAGTAAAAATGCCATGTCTTAGGTCAGATAGGATCACCACTTTATTTTATGAATGTGAAATGTCAGAATAAGAGTAGAGAGTGATTTATTTCAGCTGTTATTTCTTTCATCACATTAACAGTGGGTCAGAAGTTTACATACACTCAATTAGTATTTGGTAGCATTGCCTTTGAATTGTTTAACTTGGGTCAAACGTTTCGGGGAGCCTTCCGCAAGCTTCCCACAATAACGTGGGTGAATTTTGGCCCGTTCCTCCTGACAGAGCTGGTGTAACTGAGTCAGATTTGTAGGCCTCCTTGCTCGCATGGACTTTTTCAGTTCTGCCAACAAATGTTCTATAGGATTGAGGTCAGGGCTTTGTGATGGCCACTCCAATACCTTGACTTTGTTGTCCTTAAGCCATTTTGTCACAGCTTTGGAAGTATGCTTTGGGTCATTGTCCTTTTGGAAACCCATTTGCGACAAATCTTTAACTTCCTGACTGATGTCTTGAGATGTTGCTTCGATATATCCACATAATTTTCCTGCGCCATGATGCCATTAATTTAAGAGGTGCACCAGTTCCTCCTGCAGCAAAGCACCCTCACAACATGATGCTGCCACCCCTGTGCTACATGGTTGGTATGGTGTTCTTCAGCTTGCAAGCCTCACCCTTCTCCTCCAAACATAACGATGGTCATTATGGCCAAACAGTTCTGTTTTTGTTTCATCAGACCAGAGGACATTTCTCCAAAAAGTATGATCTTTGTCCCCGTGTGCATTTGCAATCCGTAGTCTGGCTTTTTTTATGGCAGTTTTTGGAGCAGTAGCTGCTTCCTTGCTGAGCGGCCTTTCAGGTTATGTCGATATAGGACTCGTTTTACTGTGAATATTGATACTTTGAACCTGTTTCCTCCAGGATCTTCACAAGGTCCTTTCCTGTTGTTCTGGGATTGATTTGCGCGTTTCGCACCAAAGTACATTAATCTCTAGGAGACAGAACGCGTTTCCTTCCTGAGCGGTATGACGGCTCCGTGGTCCCATGGTGTTTATACTTGTGTACTATTGTTTGTACAGATAAATGTGGTACCTTCAGGCGTTTGGAATTTGCTCCCAAGGATGAGCCAGTCTTGTGGAGGTCTACCATTTTTTTCTGAGGTATTGGCTGAATTCTTTTGATTTCCCCATGATGTCAAGCAAAGTGGCATCGAGTTTGAAGGTAGGCCTTGAAATATTTCCACAGGTACACCTCCAGTTGACTTAAATGATGTCAGTTAGCCTATCAGAAGCTTCTAAAGCCATGACATCCTTTTCTGGAATTTTCCAAGCTGCTGAAAGGCACAGTCAACGCAGTGTATGTAAACTTCTGACCCACTGGAATTGTGATACAGTGAATTATAAGTGAAATAATCTGTAAGCAATTATCTGTAAGCAATTTTTTGAAAAATGACTTGTGTCATGCACAAAGTAGACGTCCTAACCGACTTGCCAAAACTATAGTTTGTTGACAAGAAATTTGTGGAGTGTTTGAAAAACAAGTTTTAATGACTCCAACCTAAGTGTATGTAAACTTCCGACTTCAACTGTATATAATAGGCGATGTCAGAGGAAAGGCCATAAATTTGTCAGAGACTCCAGTCACCCAAGTTATAGACTTTTCTCTGCTACCGAACGGCAAGCGGTACCAGAGCTTCAAGTCTAGAGCCAAAAGGCTCCTCAACAGCTTCAACCCCTAAGCCATTAGACTGCTGAACAATTAATAAAAATCACCACCGGACAATTTACATTGACCCCCCCTTGTACACTGCTGCTACTCGCTGTTTGTTACATATGCATAGTCACTTCACCCTCACCTACATGTACAGATTACCTCAATTAGCCTGTACCCCTGCACGGTGACAGGTACCCCTGTATATAGCCTTGTTGTCATTCTTATTGTGTTACTTTTATTATTACTTTTTATTTTAGCCTGCTTGGTAAATATCTTCTTCTTCTTGAACTGCACAATAGGTTAAGGGCTTGTAAAGTAAGCATTTCACGGTAAAGTCTTCACTTGTATTCGGCACATGTGCCAAATAAAGTTTGATTTGACTTGATATGTCCATTGCTCATGTTTCTTGGCCCAAACAAGTCTTTTCTTCTTCTTGTTGTCCTTTAGTAGTGGTTTCTTTGCAGCAAATCGACTATGAAGGCCTGTTTCCTCCAAAAAGTTGATATGAGATGTGTCTGTTACTTGAACTCTTGTGAACCATTTATTTGGGCTGCAATTTCTGAGGCTGGTAACTCTAATGAACTTATCTTCTGCAGCAGAGGTAACTCTGGGCCTTCCTTTCCTGTGGCAGTTCTCATGAGAGCCAGTTTCATCTTTGCCCTTGATGGTTTTTGCGACTGCACTTTGAGAAACTTTCAAAGTTCTTGACGTTTTCTGGATTGACTGACCTTCATGTCTTAAAGTAATGGACTGTCATTTCTCTTTGCTTTTTCGAGCGGTTCTTCCCATAATATGGACTTGGTCTTTTACCAAATAGGGCTATGTTCTGTATACCACGCCGACCTTGTCACAACACAACTGATTGGATCAAATGCAATAAGGAAAGAAATTCCACAAATTAAACAAAGTCACACCTGTTAATTGAAATGCATTCCAGGTGACTACCTAATGAAGCTGGTTGAGAGAATGCCAAGAGTGTTGAAAGCTGTCATCAATGCAAAATGTGGCTGCTTTGAAGAGTCTCAAATATAAAACATATATTGATGTTTTTTTGGTTACTGCATGATTCCATATGTGTTATTTCCTAGTTTTGATGTCTTCACTATTATTCTACATTGTCGTAAAAAATAGTAAAAAAATAAAACCCTGGAATGATTAGGTGTCTCCAAACTTTTGACTGGTACTGTGTATAAAATTATGTTGCTTTATTCAATAACTCAGTTACTCAATACTTACTTTTTTATCATTATAATAAACATAATACATGTACACTAGTTTCTGGCACACTTCAGTCTTAGCAAATATATATATATTTTTTTTACTGGAGGTGGTATACACAACTTAACAAGCAAAAGAAACACACAAAATACAACTTCACATTGAACAACAACAGTTCAAAATAATCTCTTGAATACAAACACTGACAGAACTGCATTTGAGAACATCTTTTTTTCAAACAGTTCAAGTTGGACTTTCAAACCGAAACATCTCAGTCAAAAAGGGACAAATTCCAGTTAATGTGGAATTTAGTTCATCAGTAGGATACCTCAATGGGTACAGCACAAATGGGTAGGATATTCACATACTAGCAAGTCAGCACTGCATTTAAATCCCTTGATTATTATGACACCATTAATGTCCATTAAATTATTATACCAATAATCAACAATGCAACACATTGCAAAGTCTATGAATTGGCACTGGCGATCTGTGTGTCACTAGTGCTGTTTTAGGGGAAGAGAGAAACCCAATCCAATGCTATTGATTCACAGATTCCTGTCACCACTCTCAGCTGCCTCAAAAACCGTTTCAAACCTGTGCCCTCTGCTGAAAACTCAACCGTGGCACAGAGTGATCTGGGGCCGCATGTCAAGCGCTCAGAGTAGGAGTGCTGATTTAGGACAGTTTAACCTTTTAGATCACAATACAGTGCCTTCAGAAAGTATTCACACCCCTTGACCTTTTTCCACATTTTGTTGTGTTACAGCCTGAATTTTCACTGGCCTACACACAATACACCATAATGTCAAAGTGGAATGATGATTTCCCCAAAAATTCTAAATTATACTGAACAAAAATATAAAAGCAACATGTAAGGTGTTGGTCCCATGTTTCAAGAGCTGAAATAAAAGATCCCAGAACTGTTCCATATGCACAAAAAGCTTGTTTCTTTCCAATTTTGAGCAGAAATGTATTTAAATCCCTGTAAGGGATTATCTCTCCTTTTCCAAGACAATCCATCCACCTGACAGGTGTAGCATATCAAGAAGCTGATTAAACCCAGTGGGTGGGCCTGGCTCCCAAGTGGGTGGGTCTATGCTCTCCCAGGCCCTGTGCCCCTGCCCAGTCATGTGAAATCCACAGATTAGGGCCTAATGAATTTAAAAATGGACTCATTTCCTCATAACTGTAAGTCAGTAAAATTGTTCATTGTTGCGTTTATATTTTTGTTCAGTATAATTAAAAATGAAAAGCTCAAATGTCTTGAGTCAATAACTATTCAACCCCTTTGTTATGGCAATCCTAAATAAGTATTTTTTTAAATATTTAAAATAAACAGACATTGAATATCCCTTTGAGCAGCTGTGAAAGGTGAAAACTGAGGATGGATCAATAACTTTGTAGTTACTCCACAATATTAACCTAATTGACAGGGTGAAACTAAGGAAGCCTGTACATAATTCAAATATTCCAAAACATGCACTGTTTGCAACAAGGCAGTAAAGTAATACTGAAAAAAATGTGGCAAAGCAATCACTTTTTGTCCTAAATACAAAGTGTTATATTTGGGGCAAACCCAATACAACACATTACTGAGTACCACTCTCCATTCTTTTCAAGCATAGAAATGGCTGCATAATGTTATGGGCACGCTTGTAATCGCTAAAGACTGGGGAATTTTTCAGGTTAAAATAGAAATGAAATGGAGCTAAGCACAGTCAAAATCCTAGAGTAAAACCTGGTTCAGTCTGCTTTCCACTAGATACTGGGAGATTAATTTACAGTTCAGAAGGACAATAACCTAAAACACAAGGTCAAAACTACACTGATTGTTTACCAAGAAGACACTGAAGGTTCCTGAGTGGCTGAGTTACAGTTTTGACTTAAATCTGCTTGAAAATCTATGGCAAGACCCAAATACAGTTGTCTAGCAATGATCAATAAACAATGACAGAACTTGAAGTATTGTGAAAAGAATAAGGGGCAAATGTTGCACAATTCAGGTGTGAAAAGCTGTTAGAGACTTGCCCAGAGAAACATGTATTGACTAAGTGGGTTGAATACTTATAAAGATATACTGTATTAGTGTCATTTTTCTTCCACTTTGACATTAGATTATTTGTAGATGGATTTAATTGTACGTTTTTTTCCAACCATTTTAATCCCACTTTGTAACAGCAAAATGTTGAAAAAGTCAAAGGGTGTTAATATGTTCTGAAGGCAATATATATACGCTTAGCAGGACACGAGGGCTGCAGCTGATCTTACATCAGCACTTATGTACTCTGAGGGCTTGGCACATACTAGGAAGCTAGCCATTACTTTAGTTTTGTACACCACAAGGCAATGAAATATAACAGGCAGCATTGCACACCATCATATAGACTTGGGCTGAGTCCCAAAATGGCACCCTATTCCATATAGAGCACTACTTTTAGGCTCTGGTGACCTTTATAGTTCTTGGTCAAAAGTAGTACACTATTAAAGGGAAGAGGGTGCCATTTGGGATAAAGACACTGAATCACACATGGTTAGCAGCATTGATGAGCCATAGAATGGGTTATTACTCCAGTTTGATTCAGGGCATAGTAGTCATTACCAAAGCATCACAGGCTAATTATTTCACAAGTTTATGCATGCATATAACCTGCACAAATGTTCTATGATCACAATCAGAAATGGTACAGATTAATAGTAAGTAAGGAATTCTGATCATTTTCTGCAACTGTGTAGACTGAATAAAAAAATAATAGGACAATTGAACTCAGAATTGCTGTAATGGGCACACTGAAGTGGCATGAACCTTTTTGTATTTATCTTTTGACACACAATGACAAAGAAACTGATTAAAGAAGCTCCAGTTTTTCTGAAAGAAATAGAACTAACCCTCGCATATCTAGCAACTGCACCGCATAGCATCAGAACCTTTCACATAAATACATAATATATTCTCTTTATTTTCATTTAGAGGAACAATGTTCGTAAAAGACTGCTACTATTTGAAGGAATAATGCATGTTTTAGTCTGCATATTTACAAAACTGCAAACATTTTCCTGGACACACTCTTTGAAAGTTTTATCTGCCTTGAATTAATATCTCAAATAATCTAGAAGGGGAAGAATTTATTATCCATGTGTCACAATAGTTCAAAAAGGTAACTGGCAAATATTAAAGCCTCAATGAAGCACAAGATAATTCAATTACAACTAATAACACATACTTAATGGTACTGTATACTTGTAACCACATTTTCAAGTTCATTTTGGTTTCTCTTAAAGGGATACTTTAGGATTTTGGCAACGAGGATCTTTATCTACTTCCCCAGGGTCAAATGAACAAATGGACACGCTTCTTATATGTTTCTGATTGCGGTTTGAAGGAAGTTGCTAACTAGTGCTAGCATAATTGCTAACTGGATTTAGTGTAATGACTGGAAGTGTATGGGTATTTGCAGCTAGCAGGCCTGGGCAAGTCCAGTCCTCTGGATCCTGATTGGTGTTACACTTTTGCCCCAGCTAACACACCTGACTCCAATAATCAACTAATCATGAACTTCAGTTAAAAATTGAATTAGTTTAAAATCAGGTGTGTTTGCTGGGGGGGTGTCACACCGATTAGGCCCCCCGAGGACTGGAATTGTCCAGGCCTGAAGCAGATACCTAGCTAGCAGATACCCATAGATTTCCAGTCATTGTGCTAATGCTAGTTAGAAGTAGTCTTCCTTCATACTGCACGCAGAGGCATAAATAGGGTGCCCACGAGTTCATCGGACTCTGGGTAAGTAGAAAATTGCCAGAATCTTACAGTATCCCTTTAAGGTTTTGGCAACATTCTGCAAACAATTATGTAAATTGACAATTAGAAAGGCAACATGACAAAGCTACTACTTTGTGCAGGAGGGTAGGCTAAGCCACAAAGTTGTGATTTCTCAGATAACAAATCACAAACCAATCAAATCTGAGCTTTGCTGAAAACCTACATTACATACTCAAATAAGTACAGATATAGATAGGTTCAGTGTTTTAAGACTAATAAAAAATATGTTTTCTCATAAATAAGTATATTAAAGAAATTCCTATATCTCAAAAAGATACGTTGTATAGTACTTACTGCTATTGGTACAGACGATGCATCCTTAAATCGTGACTCGTGTTCCTGCATCCCATGCTAAATGCCATTGAACTTCCATTGCATTTCACTCTCTGTGTGAGGACATGGTTGTCTCTCATCCTAGATACAGATCACATCACATCAACTATCCTGAAATCGGAGACTATCCTCAATCACAGATTTTCATATTAATGAGATTGAACGGGATCTTAAGCACTTACAAATTCGTAACATATCATACGAATTGTAGGAAATAGTCGCTCTGGATAAGAGCGTCTGCTAAATGACTTAAATGTACATGTAAATATACATTTATTGTGCAGGACGTAACATATCATACAAAATGAATGACATCGTATACAATTGTGCACAATTTTCTGGGACCCATTTTGGCTCGTGAGCGCTACTTTCAAAACTACTGGCTGAACTTATCTAGTATCACCTTCAGTAATCCACAACCCCAATATCTGATCATCCGGAACAAGCAGTCACAAACTTGTAACTGTATAGATCAACACAAATTATGTCCTGCACATGAGTACATCGGCAAAAGGCCCCAGGAGGTTTTTGTTAAAGATGCAGCGCACCCACACCAGGTACGTCGTAAAGGGTTTGATGTTTTCAGAGAAGGTATAGTTCTGGTGGGGGAGAATATAAGGCATGTACGTGTTCTCTCCTTGCTCCTGGATCCACACTTCGTACTTCACTTCCCTGACCTTCAGGTACTTCAGGTTCCAGGGGATTTGCCAGGACACAGTCAGCTTGGCCTCGTTGGTGGCCTGAACCGATGTCTGGCACTGGGGCTCTCTGACCCGACCCGGGTAGACCGTGCTGGCAGGTTTGGCCTTCTTCAGGTTGGGCTTGGTTTTCACGATCGCTCTGAGAGCCTCTAGTAAAGAAGGGATGTCCACTATCGTGTCCTGGTAAATACGATAGAGCCACTCAGGGTTGCGGCAGCACAGATGTCTGGGTACTTCCTTACTGGTCAGGATGTGATCCTGCTCTTCCTTATCCAGGTGGGCTATACCTCCCTGCTCCCAGGGCCTCTCTGGGTAGGCCACAGAGTTCTCCTCCACCATGTTCCTCCAGGCCACATACTGCAGGTCCATGCCTGGTAGAGAGGCCAGGGTTTTGTAAGGGGTGTACTGCTCTGGGTTGACCGCATAGGGGAAGAGCTCCACAACGACGGCCCCACGGGGGAGGAAGAGAGAGGAGACCAGCTGGGCCCCGTGCATGCTGACCAATATGGAGGCCCCGCTGATGACCTTGACGATTCCGGGGAAGTTCTGCTCCTCCAGAGACACAGTCACCGCTCTCATCTGGAACTCCTGCACTAACGCCAGGATCAGCTCCGCTTCATTCAGGATGAGTCTGTTGATGGAGCGACTGAACACTACGAAGTACTCATCCTTTTCCTCCGCTGCACTCTCCTCTCCTCCTCTCGTGGTGATATTGAGCTTCTCCATCAGCGATGAGGCAAACTGCCGGATCTCGTTCCCAGAGACCAGGATGTTGGCTTTGGGGCCCTGTGGCTGGACAAAGCCATACTGGTACCATGTGGTCATCTTGGACAAGCCCACGTAGGACTTAGTAAAACACATAAGTTTGCCAAAGTTCCTCAGCTGCTCTTTGAGAAGTGGCTGCTTGCTGCTCAGCAGGCGGTAGAGGTCAAAGTGTGCGCCCTCACCCCAGCCCTCCATGAAGACCAGGCGGGCCTCATCGTCCAGGTCCGAGTACTGCCGCATGGTGTAGAAGATGGGCAGCAGGTCATCGTGGAACACGTGCATCAGGTTATCCGGATTGAACCGGTTAAGGATGAGGGTGACGTCAGGGACGAATACAGGCTTGGGCATGAACTTGAGGGCAGCTGCGGGCAGCTCCAGGAAGTTGAAGTACTGGGTGTTGTGATCCTCCACAGAGGACAGGTCCAGCAGGGCCGGCTGGAAGCGCCGGGGCCCCAGGTTGGGCAACATGAAGGAGGAGTTGCTGTGGAAGAAGACAAACTCTTCAGCCTCGGTGCAGTAGCACAGGTAGTCAAAGCGGCAGATGCGATCAGTGTGCATCTTTCCGGTGCAGACCATACGGGTGCCATGCTCCTGGAGGGCGAGCAGAGCGGCGTGGTAGTCTATCCGGGCCTGGGACAGCTCCTGGGACTGGCGGGTCAGCTGCAGCTCCTCCTCCAGTACTGCAGCATGCTCACTTAGCCTCACGTACTTCCAGAGCAGTGCTGCCACCACCGACACCAGCAGGCCATTCAGAATGGCCGCCACGTTCATCCTGCAGCTCGCCGCACGCATCACAGCTCCACGTCCAATCTGATCTCTGATCTCACATGCATGCTCCGCCTCCCGCTAGCCAGGTGCCGATACACCTGGAGAGGGAGAGAGTGAGAGAGGGGGTGGGGGGAGAGAAATATTTTTTTGCATATTACTGATATCATGTTTCCAACTGAACATACTATATTTCAGACTTAGTAATCATAGAAATAATATCAAAATGTAAGCCTATTATTTTCAGTGCATGATGAAGGTCTACATACCGGTAGAACAATTTTAGGGATCAAAGTCCCTTCCCTTGGAGAAGTCTTTGTCTGCGTCCCAAATAAAGGGATACTCTGGGATTTTGGCAATGAAGCCCTTTATCTACTTCCCTAGAGTCAAATGAACTCGTGGATACTATTTTCATGTCTCTGCATGCAGTTGGAAGGTAGTTTCTCACTAGCTTTAGCTCAATTGCTAACTACAAGTAATAGGAAATAGCTAACAATGCTAGTTAACATTGGCTCGCAATACCTCTAACTTCCTTCATACTGGACGCAGAAACATACAAATGGTATCCACAAGGTCGGCGGCCTCTGAGGAAGTAGATAAAGGGACTCATTGCCAAAATCTCAAAGTATTCCTTTTAAATGCACTACTTTTGGCCAGGACCCATATGGCTCTGATCAAAAGTAGTGCACTGTATAGGCTAGGGAAAAGGGTGCCAGTTGGGACGTGTCCTTTGTTTACCTTGGTGGATAAGCACAGGCATTCCTAGAACCTCAAATCACATTCCCCTCCTGGTTATGTCTTGATGAATGACATTGTGAGAAAGGGGAAAAGAAAAGTTCCTCTTAAAACTACACTAACCTGCATAGAGAGAACAAGTGAGTCATGTGGTGAGACAGGCTATCTGCGTCCCAAATGCTATTCCCTATATAGTGCACTGCTTTTGATCACTCCAGGACCCATAGTGCACTACTTTTTACTGCAGCCCTATCTTGGGAATACAGTGCCATTTGGGATGCCGCCACTAATTCAGATCCCAAGCAGCTGCTTCCAGACTATGTGGGAAAGTAGTCATCTAAAGGTTGACTGCTACAAGAACAAATGTTTCAATAGGCTAGCCTCTGCCTGGAATACTATAAATATCACTTTCCATAATAGCGGCTGAGATTAAAATATAATTATTCCAGTATAAAAAAGTTGAGTAAATAACATTGAGACTTAAACAATTTATATACTTTATATCACCATGATAATTTAGCAATGCTCAAAAAGAAGACTCGAGAGAGTTAGCGTAGTCATTGGCATATATAATATTAATCAGAATCTACGGACTATCTCCCTAACCTTCAACTTTGGGCTGTAGACACTAAATACACTGCCTTCCTCTCCCTGGAGCCAGACGGTCTGCAGTAGGCTTGGTAGGTATACTGTATATGCCGTATTCCAGAGTATTTGGTAATAGCCACGAGATGGTTTTTCAATACCAAATCTTTTTTAAGTAAATACCTGCAGTCAACTTGTGCAGTAGGTTAGGAAATAAAGCAGATCACGTTCTTCATTTCACCTGTCAGATTATTTTTCATTATGAAGTGTAGGCCTACCGGTAGTCCCCAGTCACGTTTGTTTACACGCACACAACAACAAGAAAGACATCGGAGCTTTGTGAGTCACATTGTTGTGCAGCATGCGCCAGGTGATCTAGTTAAAGTATGGAATTCACAACTAAATGTTTGCCAGCTAAATATCTTAGAACTATTGAAGGAAAACCCCACCCAAAAACTATATTTTGGTATTTGTTTCATTAGTCCATTGTTGACATAGTCCCAAGTTTTCAAGATGTAACTTTCAAAATACAGAAATCTGGCCCGTATGATGAATTTTGCATCATGTGATGCTGCGTTTTACAGAGCTAAATGCTCTGAAGATGTGAATTTGGTTTGCTGATTTAGTACCTAGTTATCTACGAAAATGGAAGTATCAATGAACATGATTGTGGGAAATTAATGAATGCTCAGTTTGTCTGGCGCTGGAGTACCACGTACCGCTAGCAGCATTTTAGACACAGACTTAAGTGCTAGCCATCTAGTCTATGTTTTATAAATGTGCAATGAGTATAAAACATGATTCTGGTTAACAAAAAATGGATTTTCATATTAAGCTTTGAAAGCCAGATCAGTGATTATTGCAAAAAAAAGCAGGTTAAACTATTTTGATAAAATAATTAAATCATTAGTGGGTCAAAGGTGTATATTTATAATCCCTGAATTCATTAGATTATTCCTATTTGAAATCCAGTGTATTAATTGTGCAACAAAGCTTATTCAGAGAAAAAGTTTCAGAAATCAAGATAAATCACCCATAAACTTGAAAACAATCTAGATATGGTTTTTAGGCCTACCTTGCTGTCTAATATTAGTTGTGTGTGCAGCAAACTGTGAGCAGATTTATTTTGTTACTTTATGAGCTGTGATATCTGTCCTGCAAACAGTTTAGAGACTGTAAAAATGTTTGCATGCACTCGTTTTCATTTAACTAGCAATCACTATGGTATTTTCCATGTACTTGTTAGCATTGCTAACCTTGGTATTACAGAAGCTCAGTGGGGTTTGAAAATAGTGCCCCTAGTGTGCAGCGCCGGTATTACTGAATATCCCAGGATGGCACAAGATCGGTTTGAAGGTAGGACAATCTGGATACCACCCAAGTCTATTTTGCAGCCAAGCCCATCTATCCTTCAATCTCATGTTGAGTAAAATAATTCCAGTTTAACTCTACCTCAATGTCTCTAATGCTTTGAGCAGCAGATATGGAGCACAAGATTCATAGAGCAGATATCATGGAAACATAATGAACAGGCATTGCCACTTCTAACACACATTTGGACAGACGCACATGCACCTCTGATTTCTTAAAATGTTCCTCTGTAAAATCACTCTATCCTAAAAACTCCTGGAGAATCCTCCTTTGCCACTAGTATCCCCAGAGAGCAGCCATCCCCCCACGGTCTTCCTGTCTCTCCAGACGGAGCTCATAAAGAACTCCAGTATCTCTGGCCTGACTCGGTCTCAGTCCCAAATGGCACCCTATTTCATATTTAGTGCAATACTTTTGACCAGGGCCCATTGGACACAGCCAGCCTTACACTCTCCTAAAGCCCCGGACTCTCTCTCCTCTAGCAGCCAGCCAACCCAAGGGCCCTGGAGGAAGAAGCCAGACTGAACAAAGACATGATGGCTCCATCTCTCCCTCCCTGCACTCTCTCTCTTGCTGCTCTCATTCTCTTTCCATATCTGCTCTCATATGCTGCAATAGAGGCAGGCTAAAAAAGTCTTCAGGCTATTTTGACATCCAAATACCTAGGCTACAATATGTCAGTGGTAGTAGTAGGCTCAGTATGTGTGGTAATACCCTGCAGTTGTAGCTAAGTTATAGGAAAAAGATCAGTTACCCAAAAGCTTTTAAACTTTTCTTCATTATGATTTGAGATTTAGTTAAGCAAAAGAGCATGATACTAATTCAGGTGGGAAAAGTCTTATTGTATCTATAGATGGAGATAAGGGCTCCCATCTATAGATACAATATGATAGCAATGCAGATGTATTGGTATTCAGAATACTCATATGTGAACTGCACTACATTTGAAGATAAAGAACAATGGGTGTCACTCAGTTTTGGGGCCTCCTTTTTTCTCCTCTCCCCCAAATATTTGACTTGGATTGCCATTTGCCAAGGGCACTGGCAGAGGAGACAGGTTTGGTTAACTCACCTCTGCCCACTGACCCATATTGTACTGACAGGGGGCTAAAGCCCATAATTAGACACTGCTCGTGACCTTGACAGCTGGGCCTATAGACTTCATGACCTGGATGTCATCAGGAGTACATGGCTGTCCCAAATGGCACCATTTCCCCTTTACAGTGCACTACTTTTGATGTGACCTGATCAGAAGTAGTGCACTACAAAGGGAATAGGGTGCAATTTGAAAAATAAATTACCTACAGGGTTCCTCTGAAGTTTGATTTAGGTCCAGAAATTACTTCTAAGATTTCAAATGTACCTGCATAGGCAGATAGCACAAACCCCTCGGCTTTCCCTTTTAGCCTACCGGTACCCATTTAACCAATTCCTACATGCATTTAAGTTGGTATGATATTCAGACAATACCACTTCATTTTACATTCATACCACTATTTTACATTCACGAAGGACGAGAAATGGGCTAATAGTGCTCAATGCATTTTTCTGCTGCTTAAATGTCACAGCATGAAGACCTAAAGCAGCATTGCTCTCCAATCCATGAGGACAAGGGCAATGGTGCCAGTGGTGAGCGTTAATCCTCCTCAATGCACACAGGCGGCCCACAGGGATGCGTGCAGGGCCCACTGCAATTCCACTGTGCCAAGTACGGAAGGTTTTTCCAAACGTCAGCCTGCCTCTGTGATAAATTAGCAGGCAATTCCATGGCATCATCTTCAGCTAACACTGCACTGACCCACTGAGGTTTCAGCTGGAGATCAAAAGTTTTTGTGAGTGAAAATGTGGATCCAATCTCTACCGCTCCACTCCCCAGTGGTCTCCCTAAAGAGGCACACCATGATGCTTTCCATATTAAATATCCTGTTGTGTAATATTTTATTCCAATTCTGAATTATACAGATGTATAGAAAAGGATGGTAGGATGTATTGGGACATGCTAGCATTCAGGAAAAACAGAACACTCAATTTAAGAAGTGGATTATTAATGATTACATAGCGTAATGGAAAGTCTCGCACAGTTTGACAATAAATCTGGACATTCTAAAAAAAGACTCTGGCACCATAACCAGCACGCAGAAATGACAGGACAAGTTTAAAAAAATGCTTAGCCATCCTGTTACTAGGAACACAGAACTAGAAACATATTCTAGATAAGATTTGTTGCACAACCGTTCACTGTCATAACTATTCAGGCACAATGACTTCAATTAGCCTACATTTTGGTGCTCCAGATAATATTGCGGTACACACACTACTAAGAGACGGCCTTGAAGTCCATCATATGTGGCGAAATACATTTTCTATGTAGTGTTTTTTGTGAAACAGACAAAGTAGGCTACAGTGAGGGAAAAAAGTATGACCCCCTGCTGATTTTGTACGTTTGCCCACTGACAAAAGAGACAGAATAACAACAACAAAATCCAGAAAAACACGTCAAATTTTTTTGATTTGTATTTTAATGAGGGAAATAAGTATTTGACCCCTCTGCAAAACATGACTTAGTACTTGGTGGCAAAACCCTTGTTGGCAATCAGAGGTCAGACATTTCTTGTAGTTGGCCACCAGGTTTGCACACATCTCAGGATGGATTTTGTCCCACTCCTCTTTGCAGATCTTCTCCAAGTCATTAAGGTTTCGAGGCTGACGTTTGGCAACTCGAACCTTCAGCTCCCTCCACAGATTTTCTATGGGATTAAGGTCTGGAGACTGGTTAGGCCACTCCAGGACCTTAATGTGCTTCTTCTTGAGCCACTCCTTTGTTGCCTTTGCCGTGTGTTTTGGGTCATTGTCATGCTGGAATACCCATCCACGACCCATTTTCAATGCCCTGGCTGAGGGAAGGAGGTTCTCACCCAAGATTTGACGGTACATGGCCCGTCCATCGTCCCTTTGATGCGGTGAAGTTGTCTTGTCCCCTTAGCAGAAAAACAACCCCAAAGCATAATGTTTCCACCTCCATGTTTGACGATGGGGATGGTGTTCTTGGGGTCATAGGCAGCATTCCTCCTCTTCCAAACACAGAGAGTTGAGTTGATGCCAAAGAGCTCCATTTTGGCCTCATCAGACCACAACACTTTCACCCAGTTGTATTCTGAATCATTCAGATGTTCATTGGCAAACTTCAGATGGGCATGTATATGTGCTTTCTTGAGCAGGGGGACCTCGCGGGCACTGCAGGATTTCAGTCCTTCACGGCGTAGTGTGTTACCAATTGTTTTCTTGGTGACTATGGTCCCAGCTGCCTTGATCATTGACAAGATCCTCCCGTGTAGTTCTGGGCTGATTCCTCACCGTTCTCATGATCATTGCAACTCCACGCAGGTGAGATCTTGCATGGAGCCCCAGGCCGAGGGAGATTGACAGTTCTTTTGTGTTTCTTCCATTTGCGAATAATCACACCAACTGTTGTCACCTTCTCACCAAGCTGCTTGGCGATGGTCTTGTAGCCCATTCCAGCCTTGTGTAGGTCTTGTCCCTGACATCCTTGGAGAGCTCTTTGGTCTTGGCCATGGTGGAGAGTTTGGAATCTGTGATTGATCGATTGCTTCTGTGGACAGGTTTCTTTTATACAGGTAACAAACTTAGATTAGGAGCACTCCCTTTAAGAGTGTGTTCCTAATCTCAGCTCGTTACCTGTATAAAAGACACCTGGGAGCCAGAAATCTTTCTGATTGAGAGGGTGCCAAATACTTATTTCCCTCATTAAAATGCAAATAAATGTATAACATTTTTGACATGAGTTTTTCTGGATTTTTTGTTGTTATTCTGTCTTTCACTGTTCAAATAAACCTACCATTACAATTATAGACTGATAGTTTCTTTGTCAGTGGGCAAATGTACAAAGTCAGCAGGGGATCAAATACTTTTCCCCCTCACTGAATATCTAATATCGCTAATCTGACTAAATCAGGGGTCAGCACAATATGTTTTGTTATTGGGAGGTGGGTTTGGGTGATTTTATGTGAAAAAGTATTTTATTAATATCACTAGCTGCAACAGAATACCACCATGGCAGGGTTTCCGTTAGGAGAATATGGCACCTGACATTTTGACCGGATGCATTTAAAATCAGGGCGTCCACCCATAATGCTGAGAATGACAGATCACATTTAGATTATGGTAATTCATATTAACAGAACATGCAAGTCGAGGAAGCAGCAATGTGCAGTTCTTCTTACCTAATTCTGTTGCGCACTTTGAAGATGTTAGAATAACTGTTCAGGGCTTATATAAATATGATGCATGCCAGTCTCTCTTGGCAAAGAGAGATTGACTGCATCACTTATTTTTATAAGAAACATTTAGTTTAAAATCCCCAAATGACACACACTTATCCCACCAGACATGCCACCAGGGGTCTTTTCACAGTCCCAAAATCCAGACCAAATTCAATGTAAACTTCCGACTTCAACAGTATATAGGTTTTCAAAATGCAGTCGTGGTCGGTGATAACGCTGATGAAGCCTGCTGGAGCCTGTTTCCTCCAGCATCTTCACAAGGGCCTTTGCTGTTGTTCTGGGATGGATTTGCACTTTCCGTATACCAAAGTACGCTCATCTCTAGGAGACAGAACGCGTCTCCTTCCTGAGCAGTATGACAGCTGTGTGGTCCCATGGTGTTTATACTTGTGTATTATTGTTTGTACAGATAAATGTGGTACCTTCAGGCGTTTGGAAATTGCTCCCAAGGATGAAACAGACTTGTGGAGGTCTACAAAAAGAATGCTGAGGTCTTGGCTGACTTCTTTTGATTTTCCCATGATGTCAAGCAAAGAGGCACTGAGTTTGAAGGTAAGGCCTTGAAATACATCCACAGGTACACCTCCAATTGACTCAAATTATGTCAATTAGCCTATCAAAAGCCATGACATAATTTTCTGGAATTTTTCAAGCTGTTTAACGGCACAGTCAACTTAAGTGTATGTACATTTCTGACCAACCTGCCAAAACTATAGTTTGATAACAAGAAATTTGTGGCGTGATTGAAAAACGAGTTTTAATGACTCCAACCTAAGTGTATGTAAACTTCCGACTTCAAATGTGTGCATGTGTATATAAAAATAAAGTATGTGTATGTATTGTAAAAAATAAAGTGTGTGTGTGTATGTATATATACACACACACACACACACACACACACACACACACACACACACACACACACACACACACACACACACACACACACACACACACACACACTTTATTTTTTATAATACCATCTTTGAGAACTAACAAAAAAAAGCTATACAGTCAAGGAGAAGAGAAACTGGGCATTCTGGGCACATGCTCATTGATTTTTTGCAGAGGAACACAGCATTAGCCATTGCAAAATGTATAGACATGCAGGAAATTTGCTTTAAAACTGCAAAATTGTCTCAGCTCAATTGAAAAATGTGTAGAATTGCAGAAAATGTTTTATAACAGCAAAAATCTCTATGCCGCCAATAGACTGTTAGTTTACATTTCCTCTCCCAATGAACTTTGGGGATGTCAAAACAATAACTGTCTACAAAAATCTCTTCACTTTAAAATGTTGATTACTTCTACTTGCCATTGTCATTCACCTGATAAGATGTGATTTTATCTTTTTCTGCTAACATATGATGAAGGTCCCTGGTTTGCCTGGCTGGGGGTCTCTGGGCAAGAAAAGTTTGAAAACCCCTGGACTAAATCATGTAATTTAAAAAAATATGTAAACTATAGAACTACACGTCTACTGAACTAATTATTAGGCCTAAAATAGACATTGACAGCCTGGCTTGTTTGAAAACGGATGTCCTTACATAGCTTAACTTCTGTTGCTGCGGGGAATAACACACTATGAATGAAGAGTAAACAGAGCGCTTTTTGCTTGACATTTTCTGTGTGAGGAAGTAAATGTTACATTAAGAGCAAAATTATCCAGTTGGAGAAAGGTCAGCATAGTTCCCATCATAATCATATGCATGCATGAACCCGGGCTACAACTGGGAATGCTTCACATTTAAATTATATTTCTGTCTGGCTTAATGTTACCGCTCCA
Organism: Oncorhynchus gorbuscha; assembly: GCF_021184085.1. Lineage (NCBI taxonomy): Eukaryota > Metazoa > Chordata > Actinopteri > Salmoniformes > Salmonidae > Oncorhynchus > Oncorhynchus gorbuscha. Next base: position 16,638,290 of record NC_060191.1, read on the forward strand.
GCTCCACTTCCATCAGTATTCAGTCTCCCTAGAGCTCCCACCCACCCACCCACCACGCTTCTCAGTCAACCACCTCGCCCACATCCGCTTTCCCCTAATCGTCCCAAAATCTTTGTTATACTGAATGCTGCTTATAAATAATGAAACAAGCATGAAGAAAAGTAAATAGTCCCTTCGAAGGCAGCAGGCAGGCGGTACAGTAAGTAAATAGTCCCTTCGAAGGCAGCAGGCAGGCGGTACAGTAAGTAAATAGTCCCTTCGAAGGCAGCAGGCAGGCGATACAGTAAGTAAATAGTCCCTTTGAAGGCAGCAGGCAGGCGGTATAGTAAGTAAATATGCCGTGCGTTGAAAAACTGTTAAACCAGCCAGACTGGACAACACATTTCTAGCCTGAGGTTTCACCTGACTTCTCTCTATGCCTTTACAGTAAAAACAGCTTTCTGCTTTTGTCTCTCTGAGAAGACAAAAAGCACCAAGCCCAGAGTAGTTCTGTCTTTATAGATGTCCCTGGGTGACCTAGTAATCCCAAGGCTCTTTCTCAATTGTCCTGATTCCTCAGATCCTCTCTCTTTGCCTCCTCAAAATGTACAGAAGATCAGAGGTTCCTTTGTCTAATCTTCTTCTCCAATGCATGTCGAGGAGGCAAAGAGAGAGGACGTGAGGAATCAAGGAAAGACAATTGAAAAATAGCCCTTGTTTCAGGGAAGCTGAAAAGGTCTTTGAAATAGTAAAGACAATTCAGCATCTGGGCAATTCCACAGTAGAGCTCAGTAGAGTAGAGTACAGCACAGCAGAGAGCATTCGAGTACAGCAAAGTACAGTTCAGTACAGTAGTCAAGTAGAGTACCGTAAAGTACAGTACTATAGTGTACCTAACTCTAGTGTGCCCACTAGAGTATAGTTCAGTATTCTTTACTTTGTTGTAGCCAATTCAACTGCAGAAATTCCATTAGCGATTTTTTTTATATTGCATTTATCACAATAATTAATCAACCAAATTGATATCAGTAAAAAAAACACTGACTACTTAATAGATCTACCTTTATTTGTTACTTGTGAACTTCCTCCCCTCCTAATGAGGGAGAGAAAATATCTTAAAGATGTGGGTATTTGATAACAGAATTTCAAGGCACAAGGCAATTTTTCTGAAACTTAAAGGCAGAAAAATGTATCCAAAACTAAATTTAAAAAGTGTTGATATTTGTTGGCATGGGGTGTTTCCTTCAATATGAGTGTTATATATATCTCATACCTTTAGACTATTTCTGGTAGAGGTTTTCCAAAAAAATACCCCTTTTCCGTCTTTGATTACTCCTACATTTTAAGATGGAAAATTGTTAAAAAAATAAAATAAAGTATATATCCCTTAATTAATAAAAAAAGATTTGCCATACTCCTTTGAACTTCACATGGGTTCTTTTAGATGTATGGTCATTTCCATAGTCACTAATCTCTTATCTATACATGATCAAACCGCTGACATTTGTAGTGATGGGAGCAGGAGACAGTAGTGTTTCCAAACTGCTCCTATATGGGTTTGGTTACAAAAGGGTTAGCAGTAGCAGCAGTAACCAAGGAGAATGTTATTAAGCCTCTCTCTGATGACATCACAGCAGTAGCGACTGAGCTGAGGCTGAGCGTGCCAGGTCTCTCTATCAGGACTTGGCTGACAGGCCTTGCACAGCTCCCTAGTGTTTTGTATTGCCGTTTGCCTTGGAGATGATAAGCACCCTGATGATGGGGATGGGAGAAGCAGCAGCCTGGAGATTCTAATGCATTTTAATAAGGCTCCCGCTCCACGATAGGTAAACAGCGCTGTTAGTATCTTACTCTGGCATTTCTACCCACTGCCTGTCGCTGGCTTGTCCCTTCAGGATCACCTTGGAGATTCCCTCCCTGCTCTGCATCCTCATCCTTTTGAAGGACAACTTGCTCACCTCTCCGTTCTCACAAAGAACCACTTAATAGACCGCTCTTCTCAGCTAGTTTATTGCCTGTGTCCTCCAGGCCCTTTTGTCATTTTTATTCCTGGCCCAATTGTGGCATGTCAGGTTGGATCAAGCCTCCTAGCGCTCATGTTAGCTAGAGCTACAGACCAACGCACAACATTAGCAGCTGTACCATACTCTCCCTCTCTTTCGCTCTGCTGGGGACACACTGTCAGCCTGCCACTGTCACAAAAACCCAGATGCAGTTAAAGCCACCGTAGCCTGTAAGGTTTCCGATCATTTAAAATGCACCCCTTGAATTCTAAAAGAAAATCACTTATAAACCCCTTAATAGCCTAGATTATTTTCCTTAAAGTTGACAGTACTTGGTTTGTTTCCAGTCATTGTTGTCCCAGGGGGGCCCATGAGAAATGCTGGCCGATGCATCCATTCTGCAGGTTCAGGAGAAATGTCAGACAGACGCGAGGACAGAACATCCTCTGGAAACATTGCAGCATAGCACATTATAATTCAGCCACATGACAGACTCCTAAAAGGCCAGAAAATGAAACGCAATACTATGACATAGAAAAATAGAAGAGGTATCTCATATATAGGCCTAAAAGGAAGTGTGCATTACACAGATATCCTAAAAAGCAGAAACTGTGTATTGTCAATAATACACAAACGAATTAGGCTACATTCCTAATATTCAGATACACACTTCTCTCATCAACTCCCCCAGACTTCCACTTCATCTACCTCAACTACAGGCTGCCAGCTGAGCTCCCATTCACTATAGATTACCTTCCTAACAGAAGTACCCAGGCAATGAAAATTAGGCATTCATATTTAGTATAGGTTGGCTGTTTTCATGATATGTAGGCTATAGCAGCACCCACTCACCTGAGACCAAGAGCAACAGGTGAGATAGGTCCATATTGCAGAAGTCATGATAGCCTACTTTAAAAAATGAATCATTCATAGTGTTGGCTAGGCCTATTTGTGAAACTATTAACTTAATGTGTAATCAAACACGGGATCGAAGTAGGTCTGGACAGGGGTGATGTTTGTAGGATGTAGTCGTTTGTATGTTCTGTATTGTTTATAAGACATCCAATAAAATCTTGTAAAAAATGTATTAAAAAAAGGTCGATTCAAAAACGAAATATGAAAACCTCAAGAATGTTGGTTTTCAACTTTAGTTGGTGGGATTTTCATAAACGTCATCCTCAGTCAACATGGATGTCTGTATGCGATTTAGGAAATTCTTGAAAATGTAAGGGATTAATTACTTGGGTTTGTGATTACCCTGGTGTAGCCAAATCTATTCCCGGATGAATCAATCCCAGACCAGAAAATACTACCTGACCAAACTCTGTTAGCAGTTACCCTTTTATGTCATCCAGAATTGAGTTGAACACACAGAACCCTCATGACAGGACAAACGTGTTTACTTCAGTCTTGTTAAGGCCTAGACAAAACTGTGTTAATGAAGAATCGCGATTGATAACAATGTCGGGGTTCAGATTACCATAGTTATGATTAAACACGTATAGCCTTTGTAGGACTAAACTTGACTGATATTCATGAAGACTCCATAGGCTGCTTAGAAACAGGTCCTGTTCATATTTGAAGCCATAGCCTAATTTGTCCAAGCAAACCGCTAACGTTACATTCTTGCGTTAAAATCATGTGTCATGCCATGAGCAGAATACATTGATACAGTAGCGGCAAGACAATTTGCCAATGACCGCAGTGCTTTTGAATTCGAAACTTTGTCTTGAAACTAAGTTTTCAAACATCACATTGAAACCATGACATGCACTGATAATAAACATTTTTTATTATTCTTACCGGGGAGTTTCGATTAAACTGAAAAGGTATTTTCTTCACTGTAGCTGAAACGTTTCAGCTAAGGCAGCATTACGAGCTCCAGAGCATAGTCTCCGCAGAAACGTTCCAGAGGATTGACGTGATAGAATGAACCTCCTTAACGATACGCCTCGATGTAGGTGCAACAGTACGAAATATCAACGCATTCATTCATCAAGTTTAAATTAAACAGTATTTTTTTATGTTAGCTGTCAAAAAGGCGATTTCGATACTACTTGCTATCCTGTCTCCACCCACTGCAAAGTCAAATCCCATATCCAAAACTCGCGAGATGTTATCGGCGCTTTCTCCACACTCCTTGATGTGACCATAATTACAATGCAAGAGGGTATACAATGTTTAATATATATATATAATTCCACATAATGCGAGGTTCAGGAATTTGCACAACGATTTGATTGTATATTTTATGGCGATCAAAGTATGGAAAATGTATAACTTTCTCTAGTATTATGTTTATCTTGCATAGACTACTAGTTACAATTCACTCATGTGCAAACTACTTTGTTTTTCAGGACAAGCTATCTACACATATCACAAATTGCATAGAGAATGTTTATATAAGAAAACATTTCAACATACTGCATTGCTCTGCTCTCCTCACAGCTTCATATTTCCTTTGGCATTTCATTAATCACAGTTTGCACCCTACTGACAGGGGGTTAGGGGACATTACATTTGCATTAATCATGCTCAATCTCTAAATAAAACAGAGTGGCTGCGTTTATACTGACACACACACTAAAAAAATATAAAATGCAACATGTAACAATTTAAAAAATGAGTTTTACAGTTCATATAAGGAAATCAATTGAAATAAATTAATTTGGACCTAATCTATGGATTTCACATGACTGGGAATAAAGATATGTATCTGTTGGTCACAGATACCAGCGTGCCAGTGGCCATCAAAGGTGAGCATTTGCCCACTGAAGTCCGTTACGCCACCAAACTGCAGTCAGGTTAAGACCCTGGTGAGGATGATGAGCATGCAGATGAGCTTCCCTAAGACTGTTTCTGACAGTTTGTGTAGAAATAATTTGGTTCTGCAAACCCACATTTTCATCAGCTGTCTGGGTGGCTGGTCTCAGACGATCCCACAGGTGAAGATGCCGGATGTGGAGGTCCTGGGCTGGCGTGGTTACACGTGGTCTGCGGTTGTGAGGTCGGTTGGACGTACTGACAAGGGGAGTGAAACAAATGCTCAAGTGGGACTGCTTTCCTACTGCCATATACATTGATCTCTGCCAGAAAAAGATCAATGGAAATCAAATGCAGAAACAAAACAAATCTGTAGTGGTGACATGATCAAATACAACGACATCCACAGATTTCACACATTCATCTCATATGTCAACATTGATTGCATTGGTCTCTCAAGCGAGGCCCTTCCCCCTGGGGATAAAGCTCCACACACGCCCCACCCCGGCTCCCAATCCAGGCATTGAAGATATTAATAAAATATATGTTTGTCATCTGCCCACAGGTGGAACAGTAGGCTACTCTGGCAAATTTCAATGATGTGCTGTCTGTCCATCAAATCTTGCGGCGTTGAATGATCATTGAGAAGCAAATTAACAGTTGTATGTTATTTATGGTTAATATGCACATTGTTTTGCTCCAATGCAATGTGTAGACAAGGCTGCATGTTAGGCAATGTAGTGCTGCCAGAGCGGTACAGTAAGTAAATAGTCCCTTCGAAGGCAGCAGGCAGGCGATACAGTAAGTAAATAGTCCCTTCGAAGGCAGCAGGCAGGCGATACAGTAAGTAAATAGTCCCTTCGAAGGCAGCAGGCAGGCGATACAGTAAGTAAATATTCCCTTCGAAGGCAGCAGGCAGGCGGTATAGTAAGTAAATATTCCCTTCGAAGGCAGCAGGCAGGCGGTATAGTAAGTAAATAGTCCCTTCGAAGGCAGCAGGCAGGCGGTACAGTAAGTAAATAGTCCCTTCGAAGGCAGCAGGCAGGCGATACAGTAAGTAAATAGTCCCTTCGAAGGCAGCAGGCAGGCGATACAGTAAGTAAATAGTCCCTTCGAAGGCAGCAGGCAGGCGGTACAGTAAGTAAATAGTCCCTTCGAAGGCAGCAGGCAGGCGGTATAGTAAGTAAATATTCCCTTCGAAGGCAGCAGGCAGGCGATACAGTAAGTAAATATTCCCTTCGAAGGCAGCAGGCAGGCGGTATAGTAAGTAAATATTCCCTTCGAAGGCAGCAGGCAGGCGGTATAGTAAGTAAATAGTCCCTTCGAAGGCAGCAGGCAGGCGATACAGTAAGTAAATAGTCCCTTCGAAGGCAGCAGGCAGGCGATACAGTAAGTAAATATGCCGTGCGTTGAAAAACTGTTAAACCAGCCAGACTGGACAACACATTTCTAGCCTGAGGTTTCACCTGACTTCTCTCTATGCCTTTACAGTAAAAACAGCTTTCTGCTTTTGTCTCTCTGAGAAGACAAAAAGCACCAAGCCCAGAGTAGTTCTGTCTTTATAGATGTCCCTGGGTGACCTAGTAATCCCAAGGCTCTTTCTCAATTGTCCTGATTCCTCAGATCCTCTCTCTTTGCCTCCTCAAAATGTACAGAAGATCAGAGGTTCCTTTGTCTAATCTCCTTCTCCAATGCATGTCGAGGAGGCAAAGAGAGAGGACGTGAGGAACCAAGGAAAGACAATTGAAAAATAGCCCTTGTTTCAGGGAAGCTGAAAAGGTCTTTGAAATAGTAAAGACAATTCAGCATCTGGGCAATTCCACAGTAGAGCTCAGTAGAGTAGAGTACAGCACAGCAGAGAGCATTCGAGTACAGCAAAGTACAGTTCAGTACAGTAGTCAAGTAGAGTACCGTAAAGTACAGTATAGTACAATCCAGGCATTGAAGATATTAATAAAATATATGTTTGTCATCTGCCCACAGGTGGAACAGTAGGCTACTCTGGCAAATTTCAATGATGTGCTGTCTGTCCATCAAATCTTGCGGCGTTGAATGATCATTGAGAAGCAAATTAACAGTTGTATGTTATTTATGGTTAATACGCACATTGTTTTGCTCCAATGCAATGTGTAGACAAGGCTGCATGTTAGGCAATGTAGTGCTGCCAGAGCACACGTCAGACAGGCCAAAACATATGACCCTTCATGGAAGGCCCCACCAGCATGATCTGAACTCACAACCCCTGGTTTACAAGACCAGTGCACTAACCATTGAGCCATGACTGAAGCCATAAAACCCATTAACTCGCTACAAAAAAATGTAACAATAAGTCAAAATGTTCTTCTGGGTGTTTGTGAGAGCTTGCATCAATAATGTTAAATGGTAACATGTTAATCTGATAGAAATGTAATTTCTGTGCTGGCTGTTCTGTTGCCATGAGACAAACTACTACAACAACATAATTCTTCACAAGGTATGTATACATGAGCAGAATTTAACACAAATCGGGATTGTACTGACCTGGATTAAAACATTTGACCTTTTAGTCAAGGCCCCAGCGAGAATTGAACTCACGACCCCTGGTTTACAAGACCAGTGCTCTAACCACTGAGCTATGGAGCCTTACCTACTCACACCTTGAGACAACAGGTAATTTACATATCACAACAGATCTTGCCAATTTACAGACAGAAGGCCACACCTCAAGCCACTCACTCTACCACACTCAGCTGTTAGTGCAGTCTGGCCCAACCAGCTAAACAGGCTGTTTGCATATGAAGCAAAGTCAACTACTCCAGGCTTGAGTGTCTGCTGGTTTTCAGTCTTTCCATTACATCATGATCTACATGGGATTTAGACCAGAGAAACATAATACACATTCTTACATGCCAATTGGACCTGTGCAATAAAATGCACTCACCTCATCTGTGGCACTGCTACGACTTGCCACTAGAGAGCAGCAACAGACCCTAAAATGCATTGCCATTGACAGAGCATCTCCGCCTACAGATGATCACTGCATATTATCGTCTGTTGCTGCACTCTAGTGGCGAGTACTAGCAGAGCCACAGAGAGTTTAGTCACATGAGCAGGGTTGCAGATATAAATGCAGGGTACAGTGAATAGTTCTTACAGTGCAAGTCAAAGGGAAGTGAATGAAACAATAGCAACATAATTAATAATTACATATTTACAACTGTAACATGATAAATGTCCATTGGGTGGGGGCAGGTTATAGGTAAATTGAGATGGGGGGGTGTCAATGTATAAACTTAATCTCCACTACAAAAAGCATCTAGACATTATCTCCCATTTCTTTTAGACTAGCATTTAGTTCTCAACAGCAGAGATTTGTATAAACCGGTCTGTCTCTCCGACCTTTCCAATATTGAATTGATCTTTTTATTTATTTAACCAGGTAGGCTAGTTAAGAATAAGTTCTCACCGTCTCCACCGTCCCATATAAAGCGAATGTGTCTGAACGAGACAGACAGCAAATTGAGCTGGTTATCATAGCGTAGCAACATACAAAATATTTTTCAGTCGGCTGGCTAAATCAATACTTTGTTGCGAAAACTAAAATGGGATGAGTGGAACATTTATTTTGATCTTCTGGCGGCAGGACTTTGGATAATTGGGGAAAACAGATAGCAATAATACCCAGGCACGCAGATTTGGGGGATACTGCATTGAGAAAAGCCGCAACGAATAAAAACAGTTAAGAATACAAACTGGGCTGTGCGTTGCTTCGAGGGCTGGCTAACAGAGAAGAAATATGTTGACTTAAACTGTCACTAAGGAAGTTTAATTAGTTTCTCTGACAGTTTTATGGAAATTTAGGAAACGAGAAGCAGTACAGTATAAGTAGCTATCTGGCACTGCCAGTTTCTAAATGACCCACCCATCGGTCACAGCTGGTGCCTTATGAAGGACACTAAATTTACCACCACGATTCATGCATTTATGGCCAACATCAAACAGCTAAGGCACGGAAAATATATCAAACAGCCACCCTCCCATCACTGATAAGGACATGGCCCAGCTCCAAAACTTCCAAGCTCTGAATCCCAGTGCTGGTCCAGAAAGTGTGGTTTGACCTCCAGTTACATATTGGTCGAATAGGAAAAGAGGGGAACAGACAACTAAAGCCCAACTCATTACTCGTAAAAAACAGACGAGAACAGTCTAAGGTATGTTGTTCATAGCCTGTTTGTGTTATTTCTAAGTTGCACTCGTAATTAGGCTACTGGAAAACAATATTATAACAACGCATTCTCTCAGATACACCACTCTCACATATAACCACTCTCACATATAACGAGGCCACAAAGAATCATCTGGACCCAAGGGAGAGGGGCAGTGAGTCCAAGAGAGGATTCATGTTTGAGCAGCCAGGGAACCCACTATGCCCAGTGGCATGACTGGGGAAATATCTATCGAATTGCCTGGAGAATGCCCTTGCATTTTATCTCCACCCAAGGAGAGGAGTGTATCGGGGACTCAATCTGGTACCCGTTAGAGCCGATGGGAGTCACAAATGGATTAACTCATGGCCTGCTTGCAATTATATGGTGTTGTTTGGTCTGGGTATCAGTGATTTACTGTCTAAATTGGTCTGGGTTTAGTTCAGCTGTCCTGTTGCACTTACCCAACATGACCACTAGAGGGTACCAAACATCCACAGGAGTGCCTGCTTTCTCCACCACACACTGCATGCAGAAAACAATGTTGTAGGTATGAAAAAAAAAAAATCTCCCCCCTTGTGGGAGAAAGTTGGAAACGCTTCGGGGTTATGCATGTCATCCTAATCTTCTCTATCATTCCAAGCACAAATAGTCCATTTTTACAGACCATACCTATAGGATCAGACTAGCAGTCTCATTGACAGTTAATCTCTGGAACCACCCTGATACTCACAATTACTTAAAACACAAGTCAACCACTGCTATACACACAGCACTTTTGCAGGTACTATCTAAAAGATTCTAACAGTTGCCTTTTACCGAGCCGGAGAGCAGGCTGGGGGTTATGTAGAGTAAGCGGGCCGTGCTGGGCCTGTGAGTGGTGTCGTTAGACAAAAACCAAGCATTTATAACCCCCTTATCTTAAATCTTTATCCAGAAGCAGCTTTTACATAGAGCTATGACAGGTCAGGCTTAGTGTGTGTGTCTTGAACTCTTTCACATATGTAAACAGCAGAAACTCTTACCAACAAGAGGGTTATGAACTAAAGACATTTGTGCTACACTCAAGTCGCCATCTTTGATTTTTTTAACAGTCTTCTTTCACGTCCGCTTGTGCAGTACTCATGTTGTCCGCCAGATGTTGCTCCATCCACAGCAAATAAGACTTGGGGGTGCGCAGAGGACTGATAAACGTTGTTCCACCGAGCCTATGAACCACCTAGCCAGAAAGGCAAGTCTGTTGTCAACAGACGGACATTTTTATTAATTTCACACGTTTGACAACACATTTCTACAATTTTGGATATATGACAAAACATGGTCAATTACAACAATCATGTTTTCCCAGACGAATCTATATTTTAGAAGACAAAGTTCAAAGTAGACAAACTGACAGACTCCAAAATGGAAGAGAGTGAAACAGTTTTTATATAAATAGGTTGCACTTTAAATTACAGCAGCACTGAATAAAATGGTGGTAATTACATGTGGTAAGCAACAAGTCATAGTTAACTACTCACACCGAAGTGTAGCGGAACGTGTATAGCTAGTCTGAAGGTGCCCCAGTATCTGCGCGTTAGAGATGTCGACGATGAATATCGATATCTCTAAAGTAGATACTTCGGCTGTCTGATGGGAATGCATGGCCATAACGTAGTTAACTTTGACTTTTATCAACAGCAGTAGCTATAACATTAGGCCTTTTATAAAACCAGAGCAACTCAAGCTTACCCTTCGCAAGCAACCATAAAACTTTCAATGTGTGATTCTGGTAGCTGCTAACTCGTATTTCTCGATAGATTACAATATCCCAAATGCACTACCATCAGAATAGTTCAACTCGAGGCACCCCATCACCGCAAATTGTCTACATACACCTGGAGATGGTTGAAAGAAATAGAGCCTGCTCTGTATCCATACATTATGCAAATATCCATGTACACCCTAGGCCTACACACAAAATAAAATGTGGCAGTTGTTACCCCAGGTTTTGAGTAGGTGTTCTAGAGGCATGTTTCTAATATCAGTGCGCCATAGAAAATTCTATCTGCAATTTCCAGAGTCAACGTGCAAAACGTCAACGTTGAAGGATCATACCTAAAATATTGATGTCATCATGTGAACCAATTTTCAACATAGATGGAAAATATTGTAGAATGTGTTGACTTTGTCAATCTGAAAAAGGCGTGATCAGCTAATGTTTAATATCAGAGAAAGCAACAAACTGGGCACATTTATCTACAGTTGTTTATTCCGTTCTAAACCCTATCTTGGCCTGCGTATATACACTACATTACCAAAAGTGTGTGGACACCAACTCGTGGAACATCTCATTACAAAATTATGGGCATTAATATGGAGTTGGTCTCTGTTTGCTGCTATAACAGCCTCCACTCTTCTGCAAAGGCTTTCCACTAGATGTTGGAACATTGCTGCACTGATGTTGGGCGATTGGGCCCTCAGTCGGAGTTCCAATTCATCCCAAAGGTGTTTAATGGGGTTGAGGTCAGGGCTCTGTGCAGGCCAGTCAAGTTCTTCCACACCGACCCCAACAAACCATTTCTGTATGGATCACTTTGTGCATGAGGGCAATGTCATGCTGAAACAGGAAAGGGCCTACCACAAACTGTTGCCACAAAGTTGGAACAGAATCGTCTAGAATGTCATTGGTCACTGCCAGATGGTGAAGTGTGGTTCATCATTCCAGAGAAAGCATTTCCACTGCTCCAGAGTCCAATGGCGGAAAGCTCTACAAATCAAATCACATTTTATTAGTCACATATGCCAAATACAACAGGTTTAGTCCTTGCCATAAGCTGTTTAGAAGCCTCTTGGACCTAGACTTGGCGGTCCAGTACCGTTTGCCTTGCGGTAGCAGAGAGAAAAGTCTATGACTAGGGTGGCTGGAGTCTTTGACCATTTTTAGGGCCTTCCTCTGACACCGCCTGGTATAGAGGTCCTGGATTGCAGGAAGCTTGGCCCTAGTGATGTACCGGGCTGTTCGCACTACCCTCTGTCATGCAACCAATCAGGATGCTCTCGATGGTGCAGCTGTAGAACCTTTTTGAGGATCTGAGGACCCATGCTAAATCTTTTCAGTCTCCTGAGGGGGAATAGGTTTGGTCGTGCTATCTTCACAACCTTTTTTGGTGTGCTTGAACCATGTTAGTTTGTTGGTGATGTGGACACCAAGGAACTTGAAGCTCTCAACCTGCTCCACTGCAGCTCCGTAGATGAGAATGGGGGCGTGCTTGGTCCTCTTTTTCCTGGAGTTCACATTCATCTCCTTTGTTTTGATCAAATTGAAGGAAAGGTTGTTGTCCTGGCTTCCTCAGGCCTGTCCCCGAGAAAGCAATATATCATTCGCGTCGGGCTCGTCAGACTCGTTATGGAATAAAAGTCTGTGGTGAGTAATCTCTGGTCCAGAAGTTATTGTCGGTCATAAGACACGATAGTGACAACATTATGTACAAAATAAGTAAAAAAATAAGTTACAAACAACGCAAATAAACAAACAAAAAAACACAATCGGTTTGGGACATGTAAAACGTCAGCCTTCTCCAGCGCCATTTTTTCGTATCTCCAGCAGACATTTGGCATTGCCCATGGTGATGTTAGGCTTGTATGCGGCTGCTCGGCCATGGAAACCCATTTCATGAACCACACGACGAACAGTTATTGTGTTGATTTGCTTCCAGAGGCAGTTTGGAACTCGGTAGTGAGGGTTGCAACCGAGGACAGATATTTTTATGCGCTACGCACTTAAAAAGAGAGGGAGAGAGAGAGAGAGAGACACAGCTGCATGTGAGCTCTCACATTTTTCAACATGTTTTTTGAGAAGGAGTAACTCTGCAAGATCATGGTTGAACCATCTGGGTCAGATAGTTAAGACTCATTCTTCTTTAAGGTTGCTGTTGTAGTGGCCAATCGATTCAAACATGACACGGCCAAGAACTTTGAATTCAATGATAGACTTTTAATACAAGAGTATAACAAGCCGGAGAGCCCCGCAGGACTCACGGGACTCACACCTTTTCCAGAGCCCTGGCTCCAGTATTTATTCACATATTACATATAAGCCCATCCCACATGTAAATTACGTTACATTCCAATCCGTGCGCCCTGCTTGTTCAGCTCAATAACCCCCACATCTGCTTTTGGCCAGATTATATGATGTCAAGACCTTTCCTTTGACCTAAAGATAATTTACACCCCACCCCTTCCTGTGGCCTGTGCTCAGACCCTATATAAATTCTCCCACACTGTCCCTATCATCGCCAAGCCTATCTCTGAACTTTTTAACCCGTCTCTCCTCACTGGGGAGGTTCCCATTGCTTGGAAGGCAGCCACGGTTAGTCCTTTATTTAAAGGGGGAGATCAAGCTGATCCTAACTGTTAAATGCTTATTTCTATTTTGCCCTGTTTATCAAAAGTGTTGGAAAAACTTGTCAATAATCAACAGACTGGCTTTCTTGATGTCTATAGTATTCTCTCCAGTATGCAATCTGGTTTCCGCTCAGGTTATGGATGTGTCACTGCAACCTTAAAGGTCTTCAATGATGTCACCATTGCCCTTGATTCTAAGCAATGTTGTGCTGCTATTTTTATTGACTTGGTCAAAGCATTTGATACGGTAGACCATTCCATTCTTGTGGGCCGGCTAAGGAGCATTGGTGTCTCTGAGGGGTCTTTGGCCTGGTTTGCTAACTACCTCTCTCAAAGAGCGCAGTGTATGAAGTCAGAACATGTGCTGTCTCAGCCACTGCCTGTCACCAAGGGAGTACCACAAGGCTCGATCCTAATCTCCACGCTCTTCTCAATTTACATCAACAACAATAGTTCAGGCAGTAGGAAGCTCTCTCACCCCTTTGTATGCAGATGATACAGTCTTACACTCAGCTGGCCAATCCCCAGATTTGTGTTAAACGCTCTACAACAAAGCTTTCTTAGTGTCCAACAAGCTTTCTCTGCCCGTAACCTTGTTCTGAACACCTCCAAAACAAACATCATATGGTTTGGTAAGAAGAATGCCCCTCTCCCCACAAGTGTGATTACTAACTGAGGGTTAAGAGCTTGAGGTAGTCACCTCATACAAGTACTTCAGAGTATGGCTAGACGGTACACTGTCCTTCTCTCAGCGTCTAGATGTCCTTTACCATTCGGCCATCAGATTTGCCACCAATGTCCTTATAGGACACATCACTGCACTCTATAATCCTCTGTAAACTGGTCATATCTGTACACCCGTCGCAAGACACACTTGTTGATGCTTACTTATAAAACTCTTAGGCCTCACTCCCCCCTATCTGCGATATTTATTGCAGCCCTCATCCTCCACATACAACACATGTTCTGCCAGTCACATTCTGTCAAAGGTCCCCAAAGCACACACATTCCTGGGCCATTCGTCTTTTCTATTCGCTGCAGATAGTGACTGGAACGAGCTACAACAAACACTCAAACTGGGCAGTTTTATCTACATCTCTTCATTCAAAGACTCAAACATGGAGACTCTTACTGACAGTTGTGGCTGCTTTGCGTGATGTATTGTTGTCTCTACCTTCTTGCCCTTTGTGCTGTTGTCTGTGCTCAATAATGTTTGCTACCATGTTGTGCTGCTGCCATGTTGTGTTGCTACCATATTGTTGTCATGTTGTGTTGCTACCATGTTATGCTGTTGTCTTAGGTCTCTCTTTATGTAGTGTTGCGTTGTCTCTCTTGTCGTGATGTGTGTTTTGTCCTATATATACACAGTTGAAGTCTGAAGTTTACATACAACTTAGCCAAATACTATACATTTAAACTCAGTATTTCACAACCATCACTTTAATTTATGAATGAGAAATGTCAGAATAATAGTAGCGAGAATTATTTCTTTCAACTTTTATTTCTTTCATCACATCCCTAGTGGGTCAGAAGTTTACATACACTCAAGTAGTATTTGGAAGCATTGCTTTAAATTGTTTAACTTGGGTCAAATGTTTCGGGTAGCCTTCCACAAGCTTCAAACAATAAGTTGGGTGCATTTTGGCCCATTCCTCCTGACAGAGCTGGTGTAACTGAGTCAGGTATGTAGGCCTCCTTGCTCGCACGCTTTTTAAATTATGCCCACAACTTTTCTATGGGATTGAGGTCAGGGCTTTGTGATGTCCACTTTGTTGTCCTTAAGCCATTTTGCCACAACTTTGGAAGTATGCTTGGGGTATATGCATATAATATATGCATATTATTATTAGTATTGGATAGAAATCACTCTGAAGTTTCTACAACTGTTTGAATTATGTCTGTGAGTATAACAGAACTCATATGGCAGGCAAAAACCTGAGAAGAAATCCAAACAGGAAGTGGGAAATCTGAGGTTGGTCGATTTTCAACCCAGCCCCTATTGAATACACTGTGGGATATTGGTTATGTTTCACTTCCTAAGGCTTCCACTAGATGTCAACCATCTTTAGAAACTTGAATGTGGCTTCTGTGATGTGGAGTAGGATGAGAGCTCTTTGAGTCAGTGGTCTGGCAGAGAGCCAGGTCCTGGTCATGCGCATTTCACATGATTAGCGACCTGCGTTCCATGGCTTTTCTACAGACAATGGAATTCTCCGGTTGGAACGTTATTGAATATTTATGATAACAACATCCTAAAGATTGATTCTATACTTGGTTTGAAATGTTTCTAAGACCTGTAATATAACTTTTTGAAGTTTTCGTCAGACGTTCAGCTGGACCTGCACGAGCGTTTGGATTTGTGTACTAAACGCCCTAACAAAAGTAGCTACTTGGACATAAATAATGAACATTATCGAACAAATCAAGCATTTATTGTGGAACTGCGATTCCTGGGAGTGCATTCTGATGAAGATCGTCAAAGGTAAGGGAATATTTATAATGTTATTTCTGATTTCTGTTGACTCCAACATGGCAGATAATTGATTTTTTCATTCTTGAGAGCCGGTCTCAGATTATTGCATGGTTTGCTTTTTCTGTAAAGTTTTTAAAAATCTGGCACAGCGGTTGCATTAAGGAGAGATATATCTATATTTCCATATCTAACAATTGTATAATCATAATCGTTTGTGGTGCTTTCGCTGTAAAGCCTATTTGAAATCGGACACTGAGGTGGGATTAACAACAAGATTACCTTTAAAATGGTATAAGATACATGTATGTTTGAGGAATTTTAATTTTGAGATTTCTGTTGTTTTGAATTTGGCACCCTGCACTTTCACTGGCTGTTGTCATATTGATCCCGTTAACGGGATTGCAGCCCTAAGAAGTTTTATGCCAGGCACACATGACAATTGAAATGCATTCCAGGTGACTTCCTCATTAACACTTTTTTTGGTTACGGCATGATTCCATGTGTGTTATTTCATAGCTTTGATATCTACAATGTAGAAAATAGTAAAAATAAAGAAAAACCTTTGAATGGGTAGGTGTGTCCAAACTTTTGACTGGTACTGTCTGGTGTTTGTTTCTTGCTTTTATTATCATGGGATGTCATGGGACGGATGATTGGCGGAAACAATCTACGAAAAAGTGCAAAAAAAGTACGAAAAAGTATGGAAATGTATGCACTCACTACTGTAAGTCGCTCTGGAGGAGAGCATTGCTAAATTACTAAAATGTCAAATGTAAACATATATATATAAATCTTCCCAAAGGGGTGTTTTAACATAGTAATTGTTTGACTTTTCTGACTCATCAACAGCTTTTACGTTTGTAAATGTGGCTTATAGGAAATCTCGCATGAAAGTATAACATTTATTTTTAGAGGTTTTGCAATTTGATGGAAAACAATGAGACGTTTTACAGTTTTGAGACTATGAAATGTGTTTCAAAACATTTACTAAATTTCAATTGAGAGACTTAGCAATTGAACACTTCTTAATGGGCTGTTAACTGTGTATTCAGTGGTGGAAAAAATACCATATTGTCATACTTCAGTGCAAGTAAAGATACCTCAATAGAAAATGACTCAAGTAAAAGTGAATCTCACCCAGTAAAATAGTACTAGAGTAAAAGTAAAAAAGTATTTGGTTTTAAATATACTTAATAGTATATTTTAAATATACTGTAATGACCCGACTAGATCATAAAGGAACAATTGTCCAGACAGAGGCTTGAGTTTACGAATTGACGGTTTATTACACCAACTTTACACAGGCTACTGTTTGGGCCGTAGCACACGCCAAATAGATGACACAAGCCAATCGTGACCTTCTCTTGTGAAGCCCAGACGTAAGAGAGAGAGAACAAAAGCTGAACCTGGTCTTAACTTCCAATGCTCCACCCCCCTGCCCAACCCCCCTCCACGCCACTCCACCAACCACCAGGATGCCCGGCATCAGAACATTCCAGGCATTCCCGTGATTGGCAGATAGCAGGTTGATTGACAGGTTGGACCCCGCGAACACCGTGTACTGGTCAGTACAACACAACCACCTCCTAGCCTAACACATAACACACAGCTGTCTGTGCGGGTCGCTACACAGCCCCCCCACCACAAAGTCCCTCGTCCCCGAGGGAACAAACAAAGTCTCTGAAGCGACCCGGAGGTCTCCTTTGCCTGCGTGGTCGTGATGGTCGCAGAGTGCCCCTCTGGGACCCAGGGGATGAAGGCAGGGGTATGGGTGACAAGGAAGCGGAACGGGTAATACAGTCCGTGGCTCTGGGGAACCACGCGGTGACACAGGGGGAGACAGGGGGAGTGGGCTGTCTGGAGCCTTGTCTGCGGCACCTGAGGGTGGGTGCCTGGAGAATGTCATTGCCAGAGAGGGGAATTGTGGGGGTTCCTGGGGTTTGAGGAGAAGAGGCCCCTCTGTATGGGGCTAACCTGTCCCGGTGCAGTGCCACCTTTCTCCCCCTGGGAGGAAGCTGCACCCGGTACACAACCTCCCCTACCCTCTCCAGGACACTGCAGGGTCCCACCCAGTGACTGTCCAACTTGGGGCATCTGCCTTTTTTCCTTAGGGGGCTGTAGACCCAGACCAGCTCCCCAGCCACAAAGTGCCTTCCCCGGGTGTGCACGTCATAGTTCCTTTTCTGCCTCACACCTGCATTCACCAGCTGCTCTCTGGCGAAGGTGTGGGCTGTCTCCAGGCGGTCCTGGAGTCTCCGGGCATACTCCGGCCCGGAGTAACATGAGGGCTATCCAGGGGCCGACCAAACGCCATCTCCGCAGGGGTGCGGATCTCTCTCCCCAGCATGAGGAGGGCAGGCGTGCAGGAAGTGGAGTCTTGGACAGCGGAGCGGCATGCCATGAGGACCATAGGCAGGTGCTTGTCCCAGTCACGCTGGTGTTTGGAAGAGACGATGGCCAGCTGCTGTCCAAGCGTTTTGTTGAAGCGCTCCACAAGGCCATCACTTTGAGGATGGAGAGGAGTAGTGCGGGTCTTGTGCATACCCAGCCTCTCACACATGGTGGCGAACACACGGGACTCAAAGTTTCTGCCTTGGTCGCTGTGGATGGACTCTGCAGCTCCAAACCTGCTGAACATCCCCGCTGTCAGGGCGTCGACGATGGTCTCTGCCTCCTGGTCAGGCAGAGCATAGGCCTCGGGCCATTTTGTGAAATAGTCCATGGCCGTGAGCACCCAGCGGTTTCCACTGTCTGTGGTGGGGAACGGCCCAACTACATCCACTCCCACCCTCTCCATGGGAGCCCCCACTGGGAACTGTTGTAGCTGAGCATGAGAGCGGCCTGGGGGCCCTTTCTCGCTGTGCAGTTGTCACAGCGGCGACAAAAGTCCTCCACATCCCTCTTGTGCTGCCCCCAGTAGAAGCCCTGACGGAGACGGCGCAGTGTTTTTGTGACCCCAAAGTGTCCAGTCCCCACCCCCCATGAGTACTCTGGAGCACAGCCTCCCGCAATGCTTTTGGGACCACCACCTGCCACCTCTCCTCTCCCGTAGCTGACTCCTTCCATGCCCGCTGTAGCACGCCATCAGCCAGCCGCAGTCTCTCAAACTTCGACCACAACCCTTTGGTCGCGAGTGAGAGCGCTGTCACCTCTTCCCATGGTGGCCTCACCTGCGCCTCTACCCACTGTAGCACTGGCTGTAGGTCTGTGTCCCGTCCCTGCTGCTGCCGCCATTCAGCCACGTCGACAGTCTGCAGCTCACAGCAGACAGGCCCGCTCGCCCGACACACTGTGGCACAGACACCCTCCTCTGCCCGCAGCTCTCTCTCCCGTCCCTCTCTCCGTTCACAGTGGCGGCAGCCGTCTGCAGTACAGGGCCGACGGGACATGGCGTCGGCGTTGGAGTGGCGTGCCCCTGCCCTGTGCACCACCGTGAAGTCATACGGCTGAAGCTCCTCCAACCAGCGTGCCACCTGCCCCTCTGGCTCTCTGAAAGACATGAGCCACTGGAGAGCAGAGTGGTCAGTCCTTACAGTAAAGGGCAGACCACCCAGGTAGTACTTGAAGTGTTTGACGGAAGCCACAACAGCCAAGAGCTCCCGCCGGGTGACACAGTAGCGGCGCTCATGTTTGTCAAATGTTTTGCTGAAGTACGCCACCACTCTCTCCCCCTCTGGCCCCACCTGGGCCAGCACCCCACCCATGCCCACATTGCTCGCGTCTGTGTCCAGGATAAAGGGCAAGGTGAGGTCAGGGGGCGAGCACGGGGCCTCGATCAGTGCACGTTTGAGGGTGTTGAACGCCTCCTCACACTCCACTGTCCAAGTGAAAGCCTTGTCCTTCGGCAGCAGGCGGTTCAGTGGAGCAGCAACGCTTGAGAAGCCCCGTACAAACCTCCTGTAGTACGAGGCCAGGCCCAGGAAGCTCTTCAGCTGACGCTGGTCGGTGGGGGTGGGCCAGTCTCTGACAGCCCCTACCTTGTCCTCCATGGTGCTGATCCCCTCCTTCCCCACTCGGTGGCCCAAGAAGGACACCTCTCTCCTCATGAAGTGGCACTTCTCGGGGTGGAGCTTCAGACCTGCGGCAGCCACCCTCTCCAGCACACGCCGTAGCGCCCCCAGGGCTGACTGGAAGGAGCTGCCATGGGCCAGGATGTCATCGAGGTATACCAGACACTGCTGTCGGGGATGCCATCCAGCACCCTGTCCATCAAACGCTCAAAAGTAGCTGGAGCGTTGCACAGGCCAAAGCACAGGACCTTGAACTGCCAGTGTCCTCTGTTAGTGGAGAACGCAGTTTTGGCTCTGGCCTCTGGGGAGAGGGGCACCTGCCAGTAGCCACTGCGGAGGTCTAGTGAGGAGAACCAGGAGGACCCCCTAACCAGGTCCAGCGACTCATCGATACATGGTATGGGGTATGAGTCCTTCCTGGTTACCTCATTCAGCCGCCTGTAGTCCGCACAGAACCTCAGCTTGCCCCCCTTCTTCGGAACCATGACGACTGGCGCCGCCCAGGGGCTGTCTGAGGGCTCAATGAAGTCTGCCCGCTGCATCTCCAACACAGCCTTGTCTGCCGCCTCCTGGCGTGCCAGCGGGATACGGCGGGGACGCATCTTGATGGGTCGAGCATCACCTGTGTCGATCTCATGCTGCACCAGATGAGTCTGACCCACCTCTTCCTCACTCAACGCAAAGCTGTCTCTGAATTCAAACAGCAACTGCCACAACCGTTCCTGCTGCTCAGGGTCAAGACCAACACAGTTCCTCCCCCATATCTCCCTCACTGCAGACAGTGTCCTCTCCTCTCCCATCTGGGGTAGCTGGGCTGGGGGATGCGACCCGGCTCACAGAGGGCTGTGTCATGGAGGTAGCTGGGGAATGTAACACACCACTGTAGGTGACAGGGGGACTGGGGAAAAGTCACACACAGCTGTGGGGAGGGGGCGCAGCCATGAGTCTCTGCTGCTTTAACTGTTGGAGTAAAGGGTTTGTTGGGTTGAGTGAATGTGACATTAGGGGGGCCATGGTGACTTCCGTCCCTCCCTGGAAGCTCAGTGTGCCCCTATTTAGGTCTAACTGGCAGCCTGTGCTCCTAAGAAAGTCCAACCCCAGGATACAAGGGTCCTGCACAGCCGCCACCCACACAGGATGACGCACAGTCCTGCCCCCTACTGTCAGAGTCATTATTCCCTTCCCTTTCATGGGTGCCAGCTCACCTGTGACTGTGCGGAGCTGCACAGTTGTAGGCTCACACTGAGTCCAACCTGGCACAATATCTGGCCTCACCAGGGTTACTGTGGAACCAGTGTCCACCAGGGCGGAGCAGGGCACCCCTCCACAGTGACAGGGACATGACAAAAGTCCCCAACACAGGTCCGGCCCACCACAACAACAGGCTCCATCCGCTTGCCCTCGTCTGCTTCTGGGGGAAGTGGAGCCTTGCTTCCCGTCTGTGCCGGTGGGCTCCTCCAGAAGATGATGGTGGTTGGGATAGAAAGCTAGGGGTCCGCACTACCCGGTCTATGCGGACCCCGAGCCGTTTCCCTGAGCTTTGGGGGACATGGGGCAAACTCGGCGCAGATGGCCTGGCTGGCCACAACCCCAGCAGACCCGGTGACCAGGGCGTGTGTTTCGTTCCGCCTGTAGCGACACAGCACGAATGAGTTTTGTCATTTCGGCCACCCAAGCAGGCTTTTCCGGCTCCGGGCTGCTCTGCCCCCCAGCTCGCACAGAGGGTGTGTCTCCCTGCACCCCCACCAAAGCCCCAGCTGAAGCCCCAGCCCACACCAGCTCCCTCTCCAAAGCCATCTCCAAGGCTGTCTGCAATGACTCAGGATGAGCCAGCTGGGTCTGTATGCGCAGCTCCGTAGGAGAGAGCGCCTGTATGAACTGGTCCCGTGCTAGCTCGCTCTGCACGGAGGGGGGGCATGTGAGCATATGCCCGCCGAGAGAGGCTCTCAATGTCATTAGCTAGCACCCGTAGAGGCTCTCCAGGCTGCCTGCGTCTATTACTCAGTTCGGAGCGCAGTAGCCCGGGCTGTACACACTGTCCATAGCGCCTCCTCAGTGCTCCCACTAAAGCCCCATAATCATGCCTGTCCTCGGGGCTAATCAATATCAAACAGGCCAGAGCTTCATCCGTGAGGCATAAAGCCAACTGCAGTGCCCTTTCTTCATCCGACCACCCCCTAAAATGAGCTAACAGTTCAAACTGAGCATGAAAAGCTTCCCAATCCGCCTTACCGGAATACTTCGGGGGTCTTAACAGATACGGACGCAGCCGGGAACTGGGCGCCGCCATGTTTGTTTACATCCTGAGCCCCAGATTCCTCATCACGCCGCGTCGACGTCACCACTTCGGTCCGCCCACCAGAATCCGCGCGAAATACATTCGACGAAGCACTCATGCCCGCTTCAGCCGCCATCGCTCTAACGTCCTGCCTCAAGCGGCCTCTGCGCTCTGACGCCCTGGCGATCTCCTCAGACAGAGCCCCCGACGTCCATTCACATGCAGTTCCTTGGCCATAATCGTCCCCTACCTCCACCTTCACTTTCGGATTCCCTCGAAGCATTTTCCATCTCCGTTCTCACCTACGGTAGCTAGCCACATAAGTCAGCTAGCTAGCTGGCTAACTTGTATCAACGTTTTTACTTCTGACACCAATGTAATGACCCGACTAGATCATAAAGGAACAATTGTCCAGACAGAGGCTTGAGTTTACGAATTGACGGTTTATTACACCAACTTTACACAGGCTACTGTTTGGGCCGTAGCACACGCCAAATAGATGACACAAGCCAATCGTGACCTTCTCTTGTGAAGCCCAGACGTAAGAGAGAGAGAACAAAAGCTGAACCTGGTCTTAACTTCCAATGCTCCACCCCCCTGCCCAACCCCCCTCCACGCCACTCCACCAACCACCAGGATGCCCGGCATCAGAACATTCCAGGCATTCCCGTGATTGGCAGATAGCAGGTTGATTGACAGGTTGGACCCCGCGAACACCATGTACTGGTCAGTACAACACAACCACCTCCTAGCCTAACACATAACACACAGCTGTCTGTGCGGGTCGCTACAATACTTAAGTACTCTTGTGCTGGCGTCCTGTTAGAAGGTAACAGATGATTGTATTACAGTGGTTAAGATGGATTTTCATTGTGTTCCATGATGTTTATTGCTCCCTAGTGGAACTTTCTGGTACTTAGAAAGACTGTACGGAAACAGGAAGTAGAGTAGTCGTTCTGCACGCAGAGAAGCAGCTAGAATCAACGCTACGGTGCAGGTCTTCCAGTGCAGTTATTTCTTGTCACGCTTCAGCCTCGGAAAATGTTTGTTTGTAAGTTAGATTCAAGCATATTGCTAGTGATGATAATCTTGTTATTGATATAATTGCTTACTTATCAATGTTAGTTGGTTGCATTTACTCACACAAATGGCCTTTCCTTTCATGTATGACGTCAGCTGTATTACTTTGCTCGTGCGTCATGTAAACGAATTGTAAAACATACAATACTGTAGTTTTATTATTGTTTCTAGTGTAATATGCTTTGTTATTGTACAGAGGTGGTTGCACATTATTAGAGTAATTAAAGGAGTTAGACAATTACCATGAGTAACAATTAGCTATATGGTTTGGCATCATGCCAGATGCATGGTACTTTGGCATGTGCTTTGTATTTATGCAACTGTGAATTGAATACTAAAGTATATTCTTTTCTGTATTTTGCAGTTTCACAACATAAACGTTTTCAATATATTAATTCAAGAAAAGTTACGCCTTGGGAGTTTTATTGAAGACTTAGTTGTTAACTATCTGTATAGTTTTGCATGGGAACGCAATTCAAGGGCAGAATAACTTTACACCACTGTGTGTATCTAATTCTATGGGTTCCGCGCAAAAACATCAAGACCAGGTTCTGCAATAAAAAAAGACGATCTAAAGTGCCTTGAAACAAGTGGACCAATCGCAGCTTCGTCCGACAGTCATGTGACACTGGTAGCTTTGAGGTCATTTTCTTGCGACTATTGCTGACAGCTCCATGTGAATGTCGCTTTCGTCTTCTACCACTAGCTTTCTATCTTATTTATCAAGGTAAGAACAGTCCTTTAAATATATAAATGGTAACTACATGTATTTATATGTCTACCTAAGACCTGTCACAGTTGTAGTTGTGAATGCAGAGAATGTTGCCAGTCTGAGTTTCATAATTGTAATAGCTAGAACGGCAGAAACCCTAGTCGGCAAGGTCAGAATACGCTTGATGGCTGCTCAGCTTTTGAGACTGAAATGTTGCTAGTGATGTTAATTCAGCTCAGTCCACTATGACTACTTGCCACAACCATGTCTATTCATTGATTTCCTGCAAATATTTGGTTTGTAGTAGTACAGGCTACACTATTGTTGACACAATGTTATGTTACACAACACAATCCCCACGTTATTGTTACTAATTGCTAAAGCATCTCAAGATAGCTAGGGTAAGCTTGTTGACAGCAGTCCATGACCGACAGACTACGGAGAATAAGAAAATAGTCCTTATCATAAAGTTGCACATTAAGGGGTTAGTTGGGCATAGCAACATGTGATCGTAGGTTCAGGAACCAAAAGAAATAATGAGAACCACTGAGTGATATTCACTCTCTTGAATTAACTCTCTTTTTCTCTCTATTGCTCGCTCTCAGGTGTTAGCATGGTGACTCTGGCTGCTGTGTTGTGAATACGTGTCTCGCTTCTCTCAGGCCTTGTGCTGCTCTCTGTTTCTCCATGACCAGCCGTCTGCTGGGCCGATGTGCCCGTCTCCTCCCCAGGCCCCCCCAGGCCTCAGCCGTCGCTGGCCTCCTGCCAACCCCTGCAGCTGGGCCAGCAGAGCCGCTGTGGGCCCAGGCCTGGCGGCAGCCTGTGTTAAGGGGGCTATGTGAGGGCAGGAGTTTGGTCAAAGAGGAGTATCCCATCGAGCCCAAACGCACCCAGCTGGATGAGCTCTTAGAGAGGGCCCAATCTCCACAGGATGTCCTGCAGGCATGGGTGGCACAAGGAGGAAAGGCCAATCAGGCAGCTAAGGCTCTGGTTCAGCTTGTCAGATTGGCTGGGAGAGAGAAAGGTGGGGCTAAAATGGACCAATTTGAGCTGCTGAATGATCCTAGACTGCTAGACATACTGGACACGGTTACTGCACAGGTAGGAGATGGTGTTGTAATAAGGGTCAAGGGATAGGTAGGATGAGGAAAGGTGAGGGTAGATAAGTGGAGGGTTGAGAGGGGATGAAGATGGGTAAGGAGTGATGAAAGAAGAGACATGGGGCAGGTTACAGTTAGGGCAGAAGGCAGCTCAAAATATTCACGAAACCTTTCGGTGCTCCTTTGAGTGTGTGTAAATTGACTGTGTGTGCGTGTATCTCTTCCCCCAGGTAGCGTCGGTGTGGAATGGTACGCTGGTCTCTCTGCTGCGCTCCCTCTCTGCTCTGGGTGTTCCTCCTACAGCTGCAGTACAACGCTCCATCCAGACAGAGGTGCTGTGGCGTGTACGCAGACTCTCTTACAAACAGCTGGCTTTCCTGGCAGACTGGGGAGCAGGGCGGAAGGGTCAGATGGAGTTGTCGCTGGTGAGTGCAGCGCTAAAACAGCTGGAGCTCCGCTGGACTGAGATCGCTGACGCCAGAACAGTCAGTACCCTGATGGCTAGGGCTGGACACCTCAGTCCTGCACTGATGGACAGACTGGAGGATAAGGTAACAAACACCTATACTACTACCCCCACACTACACACACAAAGTTATCAAAAATGTATTTGGACAGTGAAAAAAATTACATATAAATTGTTGCTATACTCCAGCATTTTAGATTTGAGACAGAATGTTTCAGATTAGGCGACGGTGTTTTCATGCATATCTATTTTACTGTTTAGAAATGAAGCACTTTATGTATCTAGTCCCTCTTAATTTAAAAAGTCATAAGTGTTTGGACAAATTGACTTAGTACTAAACTTGACTAGTTTAATAAACTATTTGTCACCATATTCCTTGCACGCAATGATTAGGGATGGGCATTTGCCATTTTTTGACTGTTCAAATACCCTATATTTATTTTCTGGGTACTCAAAGGAATTTAAAAATATATATCTTTAGAACACAAGAACCGCACTGGAAACAAATGTGCGCATTTATCTATAGGCCTATGCCTATAGTGCCCGACAACACCAAATGTATCATAACCATTACAGATAACAAATCCTAATTGCTAAATTGCCCCATATACACAGTATTCAGTCAATAAAAAAGCAAGTGCCATTTAGGATTAATTTAATGAAACCTTAATATCAACTGGTAATATTATATCGTGGAACATGATCTTCAAAAAGGCAGTAGCCTCAGCAGTGATGCTTGCTTGTAGAAACATATGGCTGTGCAATGGCATAGGCTTGCTTGTAGAAACATATGGCTGTGCAATGGCATAGGCTTGCTTGTAGAAACATATGGCTGTGCAATGGCATAGGCTTGCTTGTAGAAACATATGGCTGTGCAATGGCATAGGCTTGCTTGTAGAAACATATGGCTGTGCAATGGCATAGGCTTGCTTGTTAATTTAGCAGACATGATGCTCTTATTTCCCGAGCCCTAAAAAACATAAAAAACATGATGTAAAAAAACATGATGTAATATAACAATAAAATTGAACAAAGTATTCAGACCCCTTTTTCCACATTTTGTTACTTTACTGCTTTATTCTAAAATGTATTACATTGTTTTTCCCCCTCATCAATCTACACACAATAACAAAGCAAAAACAGATTTAGACATTTTTGATAATTTATAAAAAATAAACTGAAATATCAAATAAAATGTTATTTGTCATATGTGCCGAATACAACATGTATAGGTAGACCTTACCGTGAAATGCTTACTTACAAGCCCTTAATATCACATTTACATTGGTATTCAGACACTTAGTACTTTGTTGAAGCACCTTTGGCAGCGATTACAGCCTCGATTCTTCTTGGGTATGACGCTACAAGCTTGGCACGTGTATTTGGGGAGTTTCTCCAATTCTTCTCTGCAGATTCTGTCAAGCTCTGTCAGGTTGGATGGGGAGCATTGCTACACAGCTATTTTCAGGTCTCCAGAGATGTTCAATTGGGTTCATGTCCGGTTTCTGGCTGGGCCACTCAAGGACATTCAGAGAATTATCCCGAAGCCACTCCTGCGTTGTCTTGGCTGTGTGCTTATGGTCGTTGTCCTGTTGGAATGTGAACCTCTTCCCCAGTCTGAGGTCCTGAGCGCTCAGGAGCAGGTTTTGATTAAGGATCTCTCTGTACTTTGCTCTGTTCACCTTTACCTAGATCCTGACTAGTCTGCTTATCCCTGGTGCAGAAAAACATCACCACATTGTGATGCTGCCACAACCATGCTTCACCAGACGGGATGCTTGCCATTCAGATGAAAGAGTTTCATGAGACCAGAAAATATTTTTTCTCATGGTCTGAGAGTCTTTAGGTGCCTTTTGGCAACTCTAAGTGGGCTGTCATGTGCCTTCTACTGAGGAGTGGTTTCTGTCTACCATAAAGGTCTGATTGGTGGAGTGCAGCACAAGATGGTTGTCCTTCTGGAAGGTTCTCCCATCTCCACAGAGGACCTCTGGGGCTCTGTCAGAGTGACCATTGGGTTCTTGGTCACCTCCCTGATCAAAGCCCTCATTCCCTCGATTGCTCAGTTTGGCCGGGCAGCCATCTCTAGGAAGAGTTTTGGTGGTTCCAAACTTCTTCCATTTAAGAATGATAGAGGCCACTGTGTTCTTGGAGACCTTCAATGCTGCAGACATTTTTTTGGTACCCTTCTCCAGATCTGTGCCTCGACACAATCCTGTCTCTGAGCTCTATGGACAATTCCTTAGACCTCATGGCTTGTTTTTTGCTCTTATGTACACTGTCAACTGTGGGACTGTTGCAGGAATTAAATTCCTCTGTTTTAATACCCACTTAAAATTAAACACTCTGTCAATTCATAAGGATTTGTATGACCATTATTTTATAAAAATGGACAGAGCCCAGTCTTAAAGTCAAACAGCAGCTTTTATTCACGAGAGTACTGCCCCTTACACATTTTACCACAGGTTATAAACTGAAAATGACGTCAGAGTTTTCTAAATGTTCCGTCTCTTCTTGACACCTGTAGAAAGGCTCTATAGTTCTCAAGCCTTCCCACCTCTCCTAGAGCCAAGGTCAGCCAGTGTAGATAAGCATTCTACCCAGTCTGGCGATATAGTTAATTCATTTCTACCAAGGAACAGACAGTCATTGTTCTAATTCTTGATTATATTTACACACATTATATTCAGTACTAGGATTAAAAAGAAAGTTCATACATATACAGTAACATAATAGCATTCTGATTAGTACATATACAGTAACATAATAGTATTCTGATTAGTCAGTCCTGATTGGAATGTATACATAATTAGTCATTATTGATAAAAATTCCCTTAACAGGGACCTTATATAGATAGGTGTGTGCCTTTCCAAATCATATCCAATCAATTGAATTTACCACAGGTGGACTCGAATCAAGTTGTAGAAACATCTCAATAATGCACCTGAGCTCATTCTCGAGTCTTAGCAAAGGGTCTGAATACTTATTTACATAAGGAATCTGTTTTTTAAATTTTTGATACATTTGCAAAATGCCTATATCGGTTTTCGCTTTGTCATTATGGTGTGTGTGTACATGCATACATACATACATACATACATACATACATACATACATACATACATACATACATACATACATACATACATACATACATACATACATACATACATACATACATACATACATACATACATACATACATACATACATACATACATACATACATACATACATACATACATACATACATACATACATACATACATACATACAGTTGAAGTCGGAAGTTTACATACACTTAGGTTGGAGTCATTAAAACTCGTTTTTCAACCACTCCAATTTCTTGTTAACAACCTGTAGTTTTGGCAAGTCGGTTAGGACATCTAGGTTGTGCATGACATAAGCAATTTTTCCAACAATTGTTTACAGACAGATTATTTCACTTATAATTCACTGTATCAGAAGTTTACATACACTAAGTTGACAGTGCCTTTAAACCTCTTGGAAAATTCCAGAAAATTATGTCATGGCTTTAGAAGCTTCTGATAGGCTAATTGACATCATTTGAGTCAATTGGAGGTGCACCTGTTGATGTATTTTAAGGCCTACTTGTGTCCTAACCGACTTCGCCAAAACTATAGTTTGTTAACGAGAAATGTGTGGATTGGTTGAAAAACAAGTTTTAATGACTCCAACCTAAGTGTATGTAAACTTCCGACTTCAACTGTACATATATAGCGGAGTGGAACTGTACTTGCCACCATCAACAAATCTATCTCAACCCAACACTCCTTTTCTTTTGATTTGATTTTCCTTTTCTTTTCTCTGTCTCCCCGCTCTCTCTGTTCCCACCCCAGGCGTTAGAGCTAGCTGAAGGGTTTGGGGCGGAGGATATCCGCAGGGTGTCTGTGTCTCTGGCGTCTCAGGGACGCCGGTCAGTGCCTCTGCTCAGAGCTCTGTCCTACTACCTCCTACAGAAACCCTCAACAGACCTTACCACACCGCTACTGTTGGACCTCGCCTACGCATATGGTACATAGACACACTTGACTAAAATATTTCAGTTGTTGTGTATGTTAAATTTGTTTTATTTAGAGTTTATTATTTCATTTCATCTCCATATAGGTGCTCCCTATGCTGTCTGGCAAAATCAATAATGTTTAGTTCTTCAAAGTAAATCGGGCATACTGGGGTTTTTTTCTCTAGAGAAAATGTGCACATTGAGCTCAAAGAAAAAAACTGAACAAAATGGAATTCAAATAATTTAATCACTGTAGGTCAATAAGTTGTTTAAAAACCGAACAATAACCGAAATGTCTGTTAATTGCTCAGCAGTAATATATATATATATATACACACACACACACACACACACACACACACACACACACACACACACACACACACACACACACACACACACACACACACACACACACACACACACACACACACACACACACACACACACACACACACACACACACACACACACATAAACTGGAGATGTAAAAGGATGTGCCACAGGGTTGAATGCTGGTACCATTGTTATTCTCCATCTTTGTTAACAATATACCTAAAAACAAACTACCTGCGGTCAACTGATATTTCAGCCGTGAATTTTTCTTTATTCCAACAGATTTATAGGGGCAGTGCAGTTAATATGATATTTTCACACTGAGGTCGAAATAGCACACTGTAATTGTGAAAATGACGATATGCCCTTTTTGTGTAAGAGCTGTTTGAAAAAAATGCCTGTGCCCTCAATTATTAAGGTGCGTGCTCAAAAAAAGGACTCTAAACCTTGTGTGCACCAGTTTCCCCATAAAGGTCGGTATTTATGCATTTTGAGCTTGATGGGAAAGTGTGTGCATCTCCACGCATATTTCAAACCATGCGTGCACACAACTTCTAGTGGTTCACACATGAGTAGCTCGGCAAACAATTCTGAGAGTACATGCAACTTTCACTTGCTGCACCGCAAATTTCTTCTGATGTGATTTAAGCATTGACATGGACTACCAATTTCATTGGTTCTCTATGAACAATTGTTTTTTTAAGAATGAAAAATTTAACACAGAATATAATCTGGGAAAATATAAATCAGAATTTGGGGGGAAAATCTCATTTTATCTGGGAAGAGGGGAGAGTTGCAGGGGCATAGCGGGATTTCTTATAAGCATCTGGTGTCCCGCTCCTTGAAAGCGGGATCTCTAGCCTTGAGCACAGTGTGGATGTTACCTGTAATCCATGGCTTCTTATTGGGCTCCCTCGTGGCACAGCAGTCTAAGGCACTGCATCTCAGTGCTTGAGGCGTCACTACAGACACTGATTCGAACCAGGGTATCACAACCGGCCGTGATTGGCATTCCCATAGGGTGGCCACAATTGGCACAGCGTCGTCCGGGTTTGGCCGTCATTGTAAATAAGAATTTGTTCTTAACTGACTTGCCTAGTTAAATAAATAAATGTACGTCACTGTGGGGAGGATGTCTTCAATGCACTTATTGAGGAAGCCGGTGACTGAGGTGGTATACTCCTCAATGCTATTGGATAAATCATGGAACATATTCCAGTCTGTGCTAGCAAAATAGTACTGTAGCGTAGCATCCGAGTCATCTAGCCTTATAAATCTTGTTGAGTGCGATCATAGTGCCAGCATCGGTTTGTGGCGGTAAATAGACAGCTACGAATAATATAGATAGTGTGGTCTACAGCCTATTATGAGGTACTCTACCTCAGGCAAGCAATACCTTGAGACATCTTTAATATTAGACATTGCACACTAGCTGTTATTGACAAATAGTCACATACCTGCCCCTCATCTTACCAGACGTAGCTGCTGTGTCCTGACGATGCACGGAAAAACTAGCCAGCTCGATATTATCCGTGTTGTTGTTGTTCAGCCATGACTCGGTGAAACATAAGATATTTAAAAATATATAATGTCCCATTAGTAGGATAGTCTCGACCGTAGATCATCCAGTTTGTTTTCCAGTGATTGCACGTTGGCCAATAGAACCAATGATAGTGGCGATTTACTAACTCACCTACGAATCCTCACAAGGCACCTCGACCTTCGCCCCCTGTATTTCCGTCTTCACCCGAATTATGGGGATTTGGGCCTGGTCTCGGAAGCTGTCGGACTCATTAAAGGAAAAATCATTGTCCAGTTTGAGGAGAGTAATCGCTGTTCTGATGTCCAGAAGCTCTTTTTGGTCAAGAGACGGTAGCAGCAACTCTTTGCTTATGTAAAAAATAAGTTACTAACAATGCAATAAAACGAACAAAATAGCACAGTTGGTTAAGAGCCCGTAAAATGGCAGCCATCCCCTCCGGAACCATTATATAAGTGTTCAATGATTGTGTGTGTGTGTGTGTGTGTGTGTGTGTGTGTGTGTGTGTGTGTGTGTGTGTGTGTGTGTGTGTGTGTGTGTGTGTGTGTGTGTGTGTGTGTGTGTGTGTGTGTGTGTGTGTGTGTGTGTGTGTGTGTGTGTGTGTGTGTGTGTGTGTGTATGAATGAAAACGTGTGTATGTTGCTTGCCTGTCACGGTTTGATAAATACCAATCATTTGAGGTGCACTAAAATCCTAGAATATCCAAGTACGCCAGAATTGAGTAAAACATGTTTGCACAGTTGATGAATGAGGCCCCTGGAATTTCTGCCTGTTCAGGTGGGATGGAACATTTGGCCCACATCATGATCTTAATATAATAGACCAATCAATGACTGTTCATCTGGGTAAGTGGTGGACTCTAGACCATCCTATCAGCCAATCAGGGCTGTGTATGTAAATATCTTAAATGCCCACACAATCAGACATCATTTCAGGGGCCAAAGGAGGTTCAGGGAAATAAATTATAAAAAATATTTTCTGTAATTGAACACTGATTTATTAGACATACAGTGATGATTTCAAAATAAAATTACAAAGACTGCATGGGGGCTTTAAATTCTCTCTCGCTCTCTCTCTCTGTTTTTCTTTCTTTCAGGGAAGTTGAATTTCCACCATTCCCAGGTCTTCCAGCGATTGGCAGCTGAGTTGTTACCCAGAATGCCAGAGATTAGTTCTGCCGATGTTACTCGCTGCGCCAAATCACTTGCCTTCCTCAAGTGGCTCCATCTCCCATTGTTTGAGGCATTCGCTGAGGTCTGCACACACTCAGACACTTCTAAACACATCTTAAACTGGTTGGATCATCCCCTAGCCCTCTTGAGTAACAAATATTGCTCTAACTCATCCTCTTATTTTCTTCCTTTGTTTGATTTAAAAAAAACTATTCAGCACTACAGCGTGAACAGTCAGAAGTACAGCACACTGCAGCTTTGTAACCTGCTCATGTCACTGGCCAGGCTCAACTTCCAGCCCAGCAAGGGGGAGGAGTTCTACAAGAAGGTAAACAATGAGAGTATCAATTTGTTTCTTTATTTAACTTATGCTGTTTATTTATTTAAATTTGATTTAACCTTTATTTAACTAGTCAGGTAAGTCAGTTAAGAACAAATTCTTATTTAAGGACTGCCAACCCTGGCCAGACCCGGACGGCGCTGGGCCAATTGTCTGCCGCCCTATGGGACTCCCAATCACGGCCGGATGTGATGCAGCCTGGATACTCAAGGATAAATATTGTGTAGAACTGACTGGGTTCTCAGTCATGTAGAGTCATGTCAGTGCTGCACATGACAGTTCTATCAACTTTGGTTGATGAGGGGAAGAGGCATTTGGCTAGAGTACCTTCCCAGGATGTACTCTTTCTCCCCTCTCTCCAGATGAAATCTCGCGTCTTGTGACGGCCGGCCGCCCAACAACCTGCCCGCTCGACCCTATCCCCTCCTCTCTTCTCCAGACCATTTCCGGAGACCTTCTCCCTTACCTCACCTCGCTCATCAACTTATCCCTGACCGCTGGCTACGTCCCTTCCGTCTTCAAGAGAGCGAGAGTTGCACCCCTTCTGAAAAAACCTACACTCGATCCCTCCGATGTTAACAACTACAGACCAGTATCCCTTCTTTCTTTTCTCTCCAAAACTCTTGAACGTGCCGTCCTTGGTCAGCTCTCCCGCTATCTCTCTCAGAATGACCTTCTTGATCCAAATCAGTCAGGTTTCAAGACTAGTCATTCAACTGAGACTGCTCTTCTCTGTATCACGGAGGCGCTCCGCACCGCTAAAGCTAACTCTCTCTCCTCTGCTCTCATCCTTCTAGACCTATCGGCTGCCTTCGATACTGTGAACCATCAGATCCTCCTCTCCACCCTCTCCGAGTTGGGCATCTCCGGCGCGGCCCACGCTTGGATTGCGTCCTACCTGACAGGTCGCTCCTACCAGGTGGCGTGGCGAGAATCTGTCTCCTCACCACGCGCTCTCACCACTGGTGTCCCCCAGGGCTCTGTTCTAGGCCCTCTCCTATTCTCGCTATACACCAAGTCACTTGGCTCTGTCATAACCTCACATGGTCTCTCCTATCATTGCTATGCAGACGACACACAATTAATCTTCTCCTTTCCCCCTTCTGATGACCAGGTGGCGAATCGCATCTCTGCATGTCTGGCAGACATATCAGTGTGGATGACGGATCACCACCTCAAGCTGAACTTCGGCAAGACTGAGCTGCTCTTCCTCCCGGGAAGGACTGCCCGTTCCATGATCTCGCCATCACGGTTGACAACTCCATTGTGTCCTCCTCCCAGAGCTCTAAGAACCTTGGCGTGATCCTGGACAACACCCTGTCGTTCTCAACTAACATCAAGGCGGTGGCCCGTTCCTGTAGGTTCATGCTCTACAACATCCGCAGAGTACGACCCTGCCTCACACAGGAAGCGGCGCAGGTCCTAATCCAGGCACTTGTCATCTCCCGTCTGGATTACTGCAACTCGCTGTTGGCTGGGCTCCCTGCCTGTGCCATTAAACCCCTACAACTCATCCAGAACGCCGCAGCCCGTCTGGTGTTCAACCTTCCCAAGTTCTCTCACGTCACCCCGCTCCTCCGCTCTCTCCACTGGCTTCCAGTTGAAGCTCGCATCCGCTACAAGACCATGGTGCTTGCCTACGGAGCTGTGAGGGGAACGGCACCTCAGTACCTCCAGGCTCTGATCAGGCCCTACACCCAAACAAGGGCACTGCGTTCATCCACCTCTGGCCTGCTCGCCTCCCTACCACTGAGGAAGTACAGTTCCCGCTCAGCCCAGTCAAAACTGTTCGCTGCTCTGGCCCCCAATGGTGGAACAAACTCCCTCACGACGCCAGGACAGCGGAGTCAATCACCACCTTCCGGAGACACCTGAAACCCCACCTCTTTAAGGAATACCTAGGATAGGATAAGTAATCCTTCTCACCCCCCTTTAAGATTTAGATGCACTATTGTAAAGTGACTGTTCTACTGGATGTCATAAGGTGAATGCACCAATTTGTAAGTCGCTCTGGATAAGAGCGTCTGCTAAACGATTTAAATGTAAAATGTAATGTAAATGTAGTCCGTGTTTGTCAACTGTCTCCTCCTGTGTGTATGTAGGTCCACTCTGCCCTGGAGGGTGTTCTCCCTAACGTGGAGGTGTTCCTGCAGATAGACGTGGTGTGGTCTCTGTGTGTGTTACAGCAGGCCAAGCCCCAGCACATCACATCCCTCAACCAACACACACATGTTGCCAAACTCTCAGGTAAACACACACTCGAGTACTGGTCCACCCCAGGAGATGGCAGCAGAGGACTGATCCACTGATGTTCATGTGGTCTGTGCTCATAGCCCTGTGCATTCTCAGCTGTACAGACTTGGGTGATTCTGCTGATTTGATGTTGCGTTGCTATATTGTTGTTTCACAGAAGGCAGTCTGTCTCGAGTGGAGAACTATCGCCTGAAGCTCCTCCACATCATTGCTACCCTCCAGTTAGAACACCCAGAGTCTCTGTCCTTCACCCTGCCTACAGAGGCCATGTTGATTCCCTCCACCCTGGGTCAGGACTCCCCCCTCTCCCCTCTACAGACTGGGCTGAAGGGGGCCCTGGATAATCTGGTGGGGGGGAAAGCAGAGGCCCTACGTACCGGGGTCAACACTATATACGGCTGGACCATAGGTGAATACACGCGCACACACACACACTGTAAGGCTGGAACAACAGGTGACTTACTTGTTGTGTTCTATCAGATGGAGAGCTGGTGGTGGACAGTGAAAATAAGCCAATGGACCTGGTGACCCTGATAGCCCCTCACCTGCCTGGAGGAGGCGGAACCAATCCCCTACCTGAGGGTGCATGCAGGTGAGGGAAGAAGGGTGTGTGTGTGTGTGTGTGTGTGTGTGTGTGTGTGTGTGTGTGTGTGTGTGTGTGTGTGTGTGTGTGTGTGTGTGTGTGTGTGTGCATGTGTTCTGACAGTCCTCCTCTTTGCAGGTTAGCGTTCTTGACCTGGGAGTTTCCTAACTATGGCTCCAGGAGTAAAGATCTGCTGGGACGATTCACCATGATGAGACGGCATCTCAAACTGGCTGGCTTTATCCTTGTAGAGGTATGGAGGGATGATGATGAGGAGAGAGGGAGTGATGCAGGTAGACTGAAAGAGACTTTCTGGCAGTCATTATAACAATAACTGTCTATCGCATACACACAAACCCTAACCACAGCATACTTTCCAGCCCAGGCCAGACACTCTTGGGTGTAATCACCAGAACAAGCCTCTTTCCTGGGGGAGATCAGGTAGACTGGGATGGACACAGCATTACTGCATTACACTGCATGAAGCTCATTGCCTCAAAGTAACACACGCACAGTACAGCAGTCTTCTGAAGTTAAAAGGGAATTGACTTCCATCCACTGTAGATGTCTAGGTGTGATTCATAGCACATCCCCTTAGCATGTGCCTCAGAGTTGTTACATAGGGAATGGGCTGTGTGAGATATGCTCGTCTCAGTGTTTCCACTTCAGCAAATTAACTCATCACCCTGACAAAGTAAAATGGTTCTTTATCCTTCTTTGATTAACAGACTATGAGAACGACACGCTCTTTGTGTGGCTAATAGGGTTGTCAGTATAACACAAATCTCTTTTCCATGGCAAAAAGAAAACACAAAGCCAACTATACTCTATTGTCCTTTTTAAAAACTGCTGTATAAGCTGAGTATACAAAACATTAAGGACACCTTCTTATTGAGTTGCACCCTCCCCTTTTGCCCTCAGAACAGCCTCAATTCGTCAGGGCATGGACTCGACAAGGTGTCAAAAGTGTTCCACAGGGATGCTGGCCAAGGTTGACTCCAATGCTTCCCACAGTTGTCAAGTTGGCTGGATGTCCTTTGGGTGGGGACCATACACATGGGAAACTGTTGTGTGTGAAATCCAGCAGCGTTGCAGTTCTTGACACAGAAACCGGTGCAACTGGCACCTACTACCATACCCCATTCAAAGGCACTGAAATGTTTTCTCTTGCTCATTTACCCTTTAAATGGCACACGTACAGGGCATTCTGAAAGTATTCATACCCCTGGACATTTTCCACATTTTGTGATGTTACAGCCTTATTCTAAAATGGATTAAAATGTTTTTACCTCATCAATCTACACACAATACCCCATAATATCAAAGCAAAAACAGATTTTTAGAAATTGTTGCTAATTTATAAAAAATATACTGAAATATCACATTTACATCAGTATTCAGACCCTGTACTCTATACTTTGTTGAAGTACCTTTGGTAGCGATTAGAGCCTCGAGTTTTGGGTGTGACGCTACAAGTTTGGCACATGTGTATTTGGGGAGTTTCTCCGATTCTTCTCTTCAGATTCTCTCAAGCTCTGTCAGGTTGGATGGGGTAACGTCGCTGCACAGCTATTTTCAGGTGTCTCCAGAGATGTTAGATCGGGTTCAAGTCCAGGCTATGGCTGGGCCACATAAGGACATTCAGAGACTTGTCCCAAAACCACTCCTGCTTTGTCTTGGCTGTGTACTTAGGGTCATTGTCCGGTTGGAAGATTAACTTTCTTCCCAGTCTGAGGTCCTGAGTGTTCTGGAGCAGGTTTTTATCATGGATCTCTCTCTCTGTACTTTGTGTTAAACTTTCCTGGGATCCTGACTAGTCTCCCAGTCCCTGCCACTGAAAAACACCCCCACAGCATGATGCTGCCACCACCATGCTTCACCGTAGGGATGGTGCTAGGTTTCCTCCAGACGTGACACTTGGAATTCAGGCCATTGAGTTCCATCTTGGTTTCATCAGACCAGAGAATCATGTTTCTCATGGTCTGATCGTCCGTTAGGTGCCTTTTGGCAAACTCCAAGCGTGCTGTCATGTCCATTTTTACAGAGATTTTTACAGGCTTCCATCTGGCCACTCTACCATAAAGGCCTGATTGGTGGAGTGCTGCAGAGATGGTTGTCCTTCTGGAAGGTTCTCCCATCTCCACAGAGGAACTCTGGAGCTCTGTCAGAGTAACCATCTGGTTCTCGGTCACCTGCCTGAACAAGGCCCTTCTCCCCCAATTGCTCAGTTTGGTCGGGTGGCCAGCTTTAGGAAGAGTCTTGGTGGTTACAAACCTCTTCCATTCAATAATGATGGAAGCCACTGTGTACTTGGGAACCTTCAATGCTACAAATGTTTTTTTGGTACCCTTCCCCAGATCTGTGCCTCAACACAATCCTGTCTCGGAGCTCTACGGATAAGACTAATTTCTATCAGCATGTTAAATGTGCAACAAGAGGAAAAAAATTGTAGACCACCTTTACTTCACACACAGAGACGTGTACAAAGCCCTCCCTCGACCTCCATTTGGCAAAACTGACCATAACTCTATCCTCCTGATTCCTGCTTACAAACAAAAATTAAAGCAGGAAGCACCAGTGACTCTGTCTATTAAAAGAATAAAGAAAAGTGGTCAGATGAAGCCGATGCTATACTACAGGAATATGTTGGAATACGACTGGAATATGTTCCGGGATTCTTTCGATGGCACAGAGGAGTACATCGCATCAGTCACTGGCTTTATCAATAAGTGCATCGAGGACGTCATCACCACAGTGACTGTACGTACATACCCCAACCTGAAGTCATGGATTACAAGTACCATTCACACTGAGCTAAAGGGTGGAGCTGCCCCTTTCAAGTAGCAGGAAGCTTATAATGAATTCCGCTATGCCCTCTGACAAACCATCAAACAGGCAAAGCATCAATACAGGACTAAGATTGAATCGTACTACACCGGCTCCGACGCCCGTCGGATGTGGCAGGACTTGCAAACTATTACAGATTACGAAGGGAAGCACAGCCAAGAGCTGCCCAGTGACACGAGCCTTCCAGACGAGTTAAATAACTTCTATGCTTGCTTCGAGGCAAATAACACTGAAACATGCATGAGAGCATCAGCTGTTCCGGATGACTGTGTGATCACATTCTCTGCAGGAGAATGTCAACATTCACAAGGCCGGCCTCCCAGGTGGCGCAGTGGTTAAGGGCGCTGTACTGCAGCGCCAGCTGTGCCATCAGAGTCCCTGGGTTCGCGCCCAGGCTCTGTCGTAACCGGCCGCGACCGGGAGGTCCGTGGGGCGACGCACAATTGGCCTAGCATCATCCGGGTTAGGGAGGGCTTGGTCGGTAGGGATGTCCTTGTCTCATCGCGCACCAGCGACTCCTGTGGCGGGCCGGGCACAGTGCGCGCTAACCAAGGTTGCCAGGTGCACGGTGTACCCTCTGACGCATTGGTGCGGCTGGCTTAGCGCGCATCCAACCCGGGGTGTTAAGAAGCAGTACGGCTGGTTGGGTTGTGTATCGGGGGACGCATGACTTTCAACCTTCGTCTCTCCCGAGCCTGTACGGGAGTTGTAGCGATGAGACAAGATAGTAGCTACTACAACAATTGGATACCACGAAATTGGGGAGAGAAAAAAAAAACATTCACAAGTCCGCTGGACCAGACGGATTACCAGAACGTGTACTCCGAGCATGAGCTGACCAACTGGCAAGTGTCTTTACTAACATTTTCAACCTCTCCCTGTCAGTCTGTAATACCAACATGACCACTATAGTCCCTGTGCCGAAGAACACGAAGGTAACCTGCCTAAATGACCCGTAGCACTCACGTCTGTAGCCATGAAGTGCTTTGAAAAGCTGGTCATGGCTCACAACACCATTATCCGAGAAACTCTAGATCCACTCCAATTTGTATACCGCACCAACAGATCCACAGATGATGCAATCTCTATTGCACTCCACACTGCCCTCTCACACCTGGACAAAAGGAACACCTATGTGAGAATGCTACAGCTCAGCGTTCAACACCGTAGTGCCCTCAAAGCTCAACACTAAGTTAAGGACTCTGGGACTAAACACCTCCCTCTGCAACTGGATCCTGGACTTCCTGACGGGCCGCCCCCAGGTGGTAAGGGTAGGTAACAACACATCTGCCAAGCTCATCCTCAACACAGGGGCCCCTCAGGGGTGAGTGCTCAGTCCCCTTCTGTACTCCCTGTTCACTCATGACTGCACGGCTAGGCACGACTCCAACACCATCATTAAGTTTGCTGATCACACAACAGTAGGCCTGATCACCGACAACGATGAGACGGCCTATACGGACGAGGTCGGAGACCTGACCGTGTGGTGCAAGGACAACAACCTCTCCCTTAACGTGTCAAGACA
This sequence comes from Oncorhynchus gorbuscha, assembly GCF_021184085.1. Lineage (NCBI taxonomy): Eukaryota > Metazoa > Chordata > Actinopteri > Salmoniformes > Salmonidae > Oncorhynchus > Oncorhynchus gorbuscha. The sequence continues at coordinate 16,678,342 of NC_060191.1, forward strand.
AAGGAGATGATTGTGGACTACAGGAAAAGGAGGACCGAGCACGTCCCCATTCTCATCGATGGTGCTGCAGTGGAGCAGGTTGAGAGTTTCCAAGTTCCTTGGTGTCCACATCACCAACAAACTAATATGGTCACATCACCAACAAACTAATATGGTCCAAGCACACCAAGACAGTCGTGAAGAGGGCAAAATATATTCCCCCTCAGGAGACTGAAAATATTTGGCATGGGTCCTCAGATCCTGAAAAAGTTTTACAGCTGCACCATCGAGAGTATGGTATGGCAACTGCTCGGCCTCCAACCGCAAGGCACTACAGAGGGTAGTGCGTACGGCCCAGTACATCAGCGGGTCCAATCTTTCTGCCATCCAAGACCTCTATACCAGGCGGTGTCAGAGGAAGGCCCTAAACATTGTCAGACTCCAGTCACCCGAGTCGTAGACTGTTCTCTCTGCTTCCGCACTGCAAGCGGTACTGGAGTGCCAAGTCTAGGTCCAAGTACATTTTATATTGTGTTATTGACTACGTTTGTTTATCCCATGTGTAACTCTGTGTTGTTTTTGTCGCACTGCTTTACTTTGTCTTGGCCAGGTCGCAGTTGTAAATATGAACTTATTCTGGCCTACCTGGTTAAATAAAGGTGAAATAAATCAATTTAAAAGAGCTAGGCAATATGCACAAAATATCAAATCATGGTATTTTTCAAATGTTTGATGCTATTTTATGTTTTTGATTAATATAAATTCTACATTTGCCTTATGAGTAGTGCGTAACCCTAGGGTAGCAACATATAAACGTCCCTTTTTCGGGACCCTGTCTTTCAAATAACTTCACAGATCTTCATTGTAAAGGGTTTAAACAGTTTCTTATGCTTGTTCAATGAACCACAAACAATTAATGAAAATGCACCTGTGGAACGGACCTTAATTAAGACACTAACTTCTTACAGACGGTAGGCAATTAAGGTGACAGTTATGAAAACTTAGGACACTAAAGAGGCCTTTCTACTGACTCTGAAAAACACCAACAGAAAGATGCCCAGGGTCCCTGCTCATCTGCCTGAACGTGCCTTAGGCATACTGCAAGGAGGCATGAGAACTGCAGATGTGGCCAGGGCACACAATTTCAATGTCCGTACTGCGAGACGCCTATGACAGAGCTACAGCGAGACCGGACAGACAGCTGATCATCCTCGCAGTGGCAGACCATGTGTAACAACACCTGCACAGCATCAGTACATCCGAACATCACACCTGCGGGACAGGTACAGGATGGCAACAACAACTGACCGAGTTACACCAGGAACGCGCAATCCTTCCATCAGGGAAGACATTCTCCTCCCTCATGTGGTACCCTTCCTGCAAGCTCATCCTGACATGACCCTCCAGCATGACAATGCCACCAGCCATACTGCTTGTTCTGTGTGTGATTTCCTGCAAGACAGGAATGTTAGTGTTCTGCCATGGCCAGCGAAGAGCCCGGATCTCAAACCCATTGAGAACGTCTGGGACCTGTTGGATTGGAGGGTCAGTATTGTCTCAGTTGTTGAATCTTGTTATGTTCATAGAAATATTTACACATGTTAAGTTTGCTGAACATAAACGCAGTTGACAGTGAGAGGACTTTTCTCGCAGGGTTTATACTTCAATTTATTTCAATGGGTCTTTCTCCATTCAGTTTTATACTGTTCAATTCAACTTCAACCTAATATAATTTCCTGCGTTTCCATCAGTTTCTGCATTTCCTGCACTCATTTGAGATAATTTCCAAACTGCCACGATATGGGCAAAAAAACTGGCCGTTATTTTTAACCAAATGTTGCAATTGTAATTTAGATCAAAACACTTGGGTGAACTTTTGGAATCATGGAAATATTTTTATTCTAATTCTATAGTTAGAATATAAATAATAGTTGGCACTTTGATTACAGTGTTGTTTGACATGACAACGAGTAAAAATGCCATTAGCTAGTTGTGACTGGGTAGGAACCAAAGTGATGTTCATAGTTTCCTAGGTGACCCTGTAATCTTTGGCTACATTAAATCTTTATTAATGTAGCCAACATATTCATGCTTCACCTATTCCTCTTTGATATAGAAGGTACTTTTGAAGAAACAACATGTTGATTTAGGCCTCCACCAGCACTGGTATCGGGCTGTATTAGCTAGATACGTTTGCCCGACTCATTACTTTAAGTAGCTAGTTAGCTAACACGATTTAGCATAAGTTGCTAAGAAAACACAAACTAGCTGTTTGCAGATGTAAGGAACACACATATTGTAATTATAGAATGCTTGTGGATTTATATTAAGATCAAAGTGGAAACAACATCACGGTCATCAACATTGTTCCATGTGCTGCATTGACCATGCAGTCTGAACGAAAGTGTCTCGTGGTCAAGCAACAACAAATGCGCTCCTAGAGTGACGGGGTGGGACCAGGTCTTTGTGGGAAGCAGCATGGAAAGAGAGCGGAGAGGGATGACTCAAGTAGCGGGGTAACCTATACAAATGGACGTTACTCACGACGTATCACATTTTAACAAACCAAACATTAAAATACCGTTATAGAAGGTAAACCAAAAACCCAAACCGGCCCGTTCATCAATACCAGTATATAGTAAAATACGTATACCGCCCTAGGCTTCTACCCCCGAGCCATAAGAATCAAATGGCTACCCAGACTGTTTGCATTGCCCCCTTCCCCCTTCTATGCTGCTGCTACTCTGGTATCTATGCATAGTCACTTTAATAACTCACATGTACATATTACCTCAATTACCTCGACACGTGCCCCTGCACATTGACTCTGTACCAGTACCCCCTGTATATAGCCTCTATTGCTATTTACTGCTGCTCTTTAATTATTTGTTATTCTTATCTCTTACTTTTTCTGTTGTTTGTATTTTTGTACTTAACTGAATTGTTGGTTAAGGGCTTGAAAGTATGCATTTCACTGTAAGGTCTACACCTGTTGTATTCAGTGCATGTGACAAATAAAATTGGATTTGAATTCCTTCGACCTCATGGCTTGGTTTTTGCTCTGACAGGCACTGTCAACTGTGGGACCTTATATAGACAGGTGTGGCTTTCCAAATCATGTCCAATCAATTGAATTTACCACAGGTGGCCTCCAATCAAGTTGTAGAAACATCTCAAGGATGCACCTGAGCTCAATTTCGAGTCTCATAGCAAGGGGTCTGAATTTTTTACATTTTATTTTATTTTACCTTTATTTAACTAGGCAAGTCAGTTAAGAACAAGTTCTGTTTTCAATGACCGCCTAGGAACAGTGGGTTTAACTGCCTTGTTCAGGGGCAGAACGACAGATTTTTACCTTGTCAGCTCAGGGATTCGATCTTGCAACCTTTCGGTTACTAGTTCATCTTTGTTTTTTAAATTTGTAATACATTTGAAATAATGTCTAAACCTGTTTTCCCTTTGTCATGATTGTGTATAGATTGGTGACGAATAAAATTATTTAATACATTTTAGAATAAGGCACATGTAACATGACAAAATGTGGAAAAAGTCAAGGGGTCTGAATACTTTCCGAATGCACTGTACACAATCCATGCCTCAAGGCTTAAAATCCTTTTTTAACCGGTCTCCTCACCTTCATCTACACTGAAGTGGATTTAAAAGATGACATCAATAAGGGATCACAGCTTTCATCTGGTCAGTCTGTCATGGCAAGAGCAGGTGTTCTTCATGTTTTGTATACTCATATTAAATATTGTTATATAGTTTGGAAAATTCAATAATTGGACTCTAGGTGACAACATCATGTTTGTTTCCAACTTTTGGACAGTTTTCCTTAATAAATTAACTGACTTTTTAGTTTCCTTGTCACAATACTTAGTATAGTGATATTGGTATTGTGACAACCCTAGTGGCTAATGCTGGCTAGCGGTGTACCGTATGATGCTATAGTTGGTTAGCTAATGCTATAAAAAACAATCTAATGCTCATATAATGCTGCATCATGCAGGGCCAGGCTGGTCTGTCTCCCTGAAGGATGCCAGTTATAAAAAGGCTTGATAGTCAGTCAGGAGCCAGGAGAATAGCAGCAGCAGCTCTGTCTCATCTAGGCCAAGCTCCTTAGCCAATCCCAGCACACACTCTCATTTAGGACAATCGCGTTAGCCAATCTGACCGCTCTGTCTCATCTAGGCCAATTGTGTTAGCCTGAGAGCTCTCAGGTCTGCAGTGGTGCTGGGTAAACTAGGCCACTGAACTTACCTGTGGCAGACTTCCAGACATAGGCATTTTATCAATTAGATTTGTCCACCTCCTGTGTCCTCTCTCCTCTGTCCTCTTTCACCTTCTTTTGAAAAAGGTCAGTTAATCTGGGAGAGTCTGCAAGATAAATGTCTAAAGAAGTGATCAAAACAAATTAGGTAGTTCTGACTTTTTATAAATAAAATAAGTAGCATATCGTTTTTAAACGTGCATGTTTTTTCCACTGACACAACAAAAGCTGATTTCAAAGGGTGTGTGGCAGATTTAAAAAGGATACTCATGTGTATCCTCAATGAAAGGTGGCAATTGAGGGGAGGACACTCTTCTTACTAATGAATTGACACACATCTTGACAACTTATCAGTTTCTGGGTCATGGAGGAGAGAAGATGAAGGATTGACTTTTACCCAAATGAGAGAACCACCTAGATTGTCTCCAAACCTGATTTGCATAAAAACTCTACTGGGTGTATGTCAGCTATAGTATTGCAAGGTAAAGAGCATTATTGATAGACAAATGCCTGAATCTGTACTTTCTGTCCCTCCCAAGGTGCCATACTATGAGTGGCTGGAGCTCAAGTCTGATTGGCAGAAAGTGGCGTATGTGAAGGATAAGATGGGGAAGGCCATTGCTGAGGAAATGGCGAAGTGAACTAGGCCAAACAGCAGAAGTTTAGAACTGAACCAGGCTCAACTGGACTGGAAAGAGGAGAGCCAGGATGTCAAGGACGGCTCACCAAAACCAATCTGGTCTCAAACAACTCTGAACAACAACCCCCCCCCCCCCACACACACACACACACTAATCAACCCACTTTAAAACAAGCTGATTGGTGGAAAATGTCTTTGTTGTTTTATCTTTGGTTGCCTTGCCGATGCGTGGGGCTTTCCATGTTACCATGGAGATGGCCCCTGAGAGTTCTGTATGCTGAAGAGAGCAAACAGAGAGGGAGAAAGAGAGAGTGGGCTCTATAGCAGAAAGCAAGGGCAGAAAGAGCTCTTGCTAAGGAGATGTGTCCCTAAGTGACACTCAGTGAAAGAGAATGGAGAGCAGCATCATATAATCAATGCCCCAATCAATGTTAAAAGCTGTGTATCACCTGTGAATAGAATGGTCTAATTAAATTATCAATATGAGCTTTGTTGAGTGATGCTATTAGTGAATACATTATTTTATGCTTTAATTTCAATATATGTGTTCCACACACTGTCCTCCATGTTGGCACAAATGTTCCATGACTGTAACATTGTTTGTGTTTGAGAGCATAAAATCCGTGATCCATTGTGGGTAAATTGTGACTGACTGATCTACAAATAATAAGTATTTATTCGTGATGCAAGTTGATTTGTAGATCAGTCAATCAAATGTATTTATAAAGCCCTTTTTAAGTAAGCCGATATCACAAAGTGCTGTACAGAAACCCAACCTAAAACCCCAAACAGCAAACAATGCAGATGTAGGAGGCACGGTGGCTAGGAAAATCTCCCTAGAAAGTCCAGAAACTTAAGAAGAAACCTAGAGAGGAACCAGGCTCTGAGGGGGGAACAGTCCTCTTCTGGCTATGCTGGGTGGAGATTATAACAGAACATGTACAATATGTTCAAACCTTCATAGATGACCTGCAGGGTCAGATAATAATAATCACAGTGGTTAGAGAGGGTGCAACAGGTCAGCACCTCAGGAGTAAATGTCTGTTGGCTTTTCATAGCCGATCATTCAGAGTTGGAGACCAGAGGTACGGTAGAGAGATGGTCCAAAACAGCAGGTCCAGTGAACAGGTCAGGGTTCCATAGCCCCAGGCAGAACAGTTGAAACTGGAGCAGCAGCATAACCAGGTGGACTGGGGACAGCAAGGAGTCATCAGGCTAGGTAGTCCTGAGGCATGGTCCTGTGGCTCAGGTCCTCCGAGAGAAGAAAGAGAGAAAGAATGAGGAAAAGAGAGAGAATTAGAGGGGGCATACACAGGACACCGGTTGAGACAGGAGAAATACTCCAGATATAACAGACTTACCCTAGCCCCTTGATACAAACTATTGCAGCATAAATACTGGAGGCTGAGACAGGAGGGGTCGGGAGACACTGTGGTCCCGTCCGATGATACCCCCAGACAGGGCCAAACAGGTAGGATATAACCCCACCCACTTTTGCCAAAGCACAGCCCCCACACCACTAGAGGGATATCTTCAACCATCAACCTACTACCCTGAGACAAGGCCAAGTATAGCCCACAAAGATCTCCCCCACGGCACGAACCAGAGGAGGGCACTAACCCGGACAGGAAGCTCACGTCAGTGACTCAACACACTCAAGCGACGTACCCCTCCTAGGAACGTCATGGAAGAGCACCAGTAAGCCAGTGACTCAGCCCCTGTAATAGGGTTAGAGGCAGAGAATCCCAGTGGAAAGAGGGGAAGCGGCCAGGCAAGGGCGATTCGTCGCTCCAGTGCCTTTCCGTTCACCTTCACACCCCTGAGTCAGCTTACACTCAATCATAGGACCTACTGAAAAAATGAGTTTTCAATAAAGACTTAAAGGTCGAGACAGTCTGCGTCTCTCAGATGAATAGGCAGACCATTCCATAAAAATGGAGCTCTATAGAAGAAAGCCCTGCCTCCAGCTGTTTGCTTAGAAATTCAGTGTAGAGAGGCTCGCACTTGAGGAATATGATCAAATTTCGGGGTTCTAGTCAAGATTCTAGCAGCCGTGTTTAGCACTAACTGAATTTATTTAGTGCTTTTTTCGGGTAGCTGGAACTGAAATATTGTTGATATGTTCGTCAAAAGAGAGATCAGGGTTCCAGGGTAACGCCGAGGTCCTTCCCAGTTTTATTTGAGATGACTGTACAACCATCAAGATTAATTGTCAGATCCAACAAAACATATTTTTGTTTCTTGGGAACTAGCATCTCTGTTTTGTCCGAGGTTTAAAGTAAAACATTTGCCGCCATCCACTTCCTTATGTCTGAAAAACAGGCTTCCAGGGAGGGCAATTTTGGGGCTTCACCATGTTTCATCGAAATGTACAGCTGTGTATTGTCCGTATAGCAGTGAATGTTATCATTATGTTTCCGAATGACATCACCAAGAGGTAAAATATATAATGAAAACAATAGTGGTCCTAAAACGGAACCCTGAGGAACACCGAAATTTACAGTTGATTTGTCAGAAGACAAACCATCCACAGAGACAAACTGATATATTTCCCACAGATAAGATCTAAACCAAGCCAGAACTTGTCCATGTAGACCAATTTGGGTTTCCAGAACATTGTGGTGATCGATGGTATCAAAAGCAGCACTAAGGTCTAGGAGCACGAGGACAGATGCAGAGCCTTGGTTTGATGCCATTAAAAGGTCATTTACCACCTTCACGAGTGCAGTCAGTACTATGGTGTCTAAAACCAGGCTGAACTGCTTCGTATACATTGTTTGTCTTCGGGAAGGCAGTGAGTTGCTGCGCAACAGCTTTTTCAATTTTCTTGAGAGGAATGGGAGAATCGATATAGGCCGATATTTTTTTTTATTTTCTTGGTCAAGGTTTTGCTTTTTCAAGAGAGGCTTTATTACTGCCACTTTTAGTGAGTTTTATACACATCCGATGGATAGGGAGCCATTTATTAAGTTCAACATAGGAAGGCCAAGCACAGGAAGCAGCTCTTTCAGTAGTTTATTTGGAATAGGGTCCAGTATGCAGCTTGAATGTTTAGAGGCCAAGACTATTTTCATCGTGTCAAGAGATATAGTATTAAACAACCCGAGTGTCTCCCTTAAACCTAGGTCCTGGCAGTGTTGTGCAGACTCAGGACAACTGAACTTTAAAGAGGAGTCCGTAATTTGCTTTCTAATGATCATGATCTTTTCGTCAAAGAAGTTCATGATTTTATCACTGCGGAAGTGAAAGCCATCCTTCCTTGGGGAATGCTGCTTTTTAGTTAGCTTTGTGACAGTATCAACATTTTGGATTGTTCTTATTCTCCTCAATGAAGTTGGAAAAATAGGATTATCGAGCAGCAGTGAGGGCTCTTCAATACTGCACGGTACTGTCTTTCCAAGCCAGTCGAAAGACTTCCAGTTTGGTGTAGCGCCATTTCCTTTCCAATTTTCTGGTAGCTTCCATCAGGGCTCGGGTACTTTCTGTATACCAGAGAGCTAGTTTCTTATGACATTTTTTTTTTAGCAGTGCGACTACATCTAGGGTATTACACAAGGTTACATTTAGTCCTTCAGGTGGTTAACAAAAAGCTGACCACGACTCCATTTTGTTGATCCCTGCCTACAGACAGAAACTAAAACAAGAAGCTCCCGCGCTGAGGTCTGTTCAACGCTGGTCCGACCAATCAAAATATATATTTTTTACCCGTCTACACACAATACCCCATAATGACAAAGTGAAAACATGTTTTATTGCAAATTGTATTGTAAATTAAATACAGAAATATCTCATTTACATAAATATCCACACCACTGAGTCAATACTTTGTAAAAGTACCTTTGGCAGTGATTACAGCTGTGAGTCTTTCTGGTTACGTTTCTAAAGCCTTGTTCACAATGCAGGCTTTAATGCTCAAATCAGTTTTGTTTTTCAAATCCGTTTTGGATTACTGACTTTCCAAACAGCAAGTTACAAGTGACCAAATCTGATTTGTGTGTGTCCAGACAGCAGTTATTTGATTTGATGACATGGCAATGATAGTTGTCATAGCAACAATGGGTGTGTGCAGTAGTGTAGGCTGATTGGTGGTGGTGCTCGTGAATCCTATCACTCAGAAGGTATAGAGCAAGCTAAATGCTACAACAATGCCTGCCGTGGACGTTTCCCAGTTGCTTTGAATGTTCAAAATCACAGTGTAAGAACACTTTTAAAGCCTCAAAGTAGATTTGTAGTCAAAACTGTAACTCGGCCACTCAGGAACATTAACTGTCTTGTTAAGCAACCTTAGTGTAGATATGGCCTTGTGTTTTGGGTTATTGTCATGCTGAAAGATTTTTTTATCTCCCAGTGTCTGATGAAAAAGAGACTGAACCAGGTTTTCCTCTAGAGGTTTGCCTGCACTTAGCTCCATTCCGTTTATTTTTATGCAAAACAAATCCCCAGTTCTTGCCGATGACAAGCATACCCATAACATGATGCAGCCACCACCATGCTTGAAAATATGAAGAGATGTTGTGTTGGATTTGCCCCAAACATAATACTTTGTATTCAGGACATAAAGTTTATTTCTTTGCTACTTCTGTAGCTCAGTTGGTAGAGCATGGCGCTTGTAACGCCAGGGTAGTGGGTTCGATCCCCGGGACCACCCATACGTAGAATGTATGCACACATGACTGTAAGTCGCTTTGGATAAAAGCGTCTGCTAAATGGCATATATATATATATATATATATATATATATATATATACATTTTCTACAGTTTTACTTTACTGCCTTATTGCAAACAGGATGCATGTTTGGAATATTTTTTATTCTGTACAAGCTTCCTTATTTTCAATGTAATTTTGGAGTAACTAAACTGTTGTTGATCCATCCTCAGTTTTCTCTGATCATAGCCATTAAACTCGGTAACTGTTTTCACCATTGGCCTCATGGTGAAATCCCTGAGCGGTTTCCTTCCCCTCCGGCAACTGAGTTAGGAAGGACACCTGTATCTTTTGTAGTGACTGGGTATATTGATACACCATCCAAAGTGTAATTAATAACTTCTCAAAGGCATATTCAATGTCTGCCATATTTTACCCATCTACCAATATGTGCTCTTCTTTGTATTTGAATCTGTGTTTGAAATTCACTGTTTGACCTTACATATAATTGTATGTGTGAAGTACAGAGATGAGGTAGGCATTCAAAAATCATGTTAAACACTATTATTGCCCACATTCCATGCAACTTATTGAGTGACTTGTTATGCACATTTTTACTCCTGAACTTATTTAGGCTTGCCATAACAAAGGGGTTGAATACTTATTTACTCAGAACATTTCAGCTTTTCATTTTTAATTAATTTGTAAACAAACGTAAAAACATATTCCACTTTGACATTAATGTAACTCTCAATGTAACGCAACAAGATATGGAAAAAGTCAATGGGTGTGGATACTTTTTGACTGCACTGTATGTAGTTGAGTTGCTTTGCGCTGATTGGAGCATGTGTGCTCAGCTATAATGATAAAGCAGGATGTTTAAGATTCTGTTTCCATTTATTATCTCACCTAGAATCATTTGTGGAAAAAGTACCCAATTGTCATACTTGAGTAAATGTCAAGATACCCCAATAGAAAATGACTTAAGAAAAGGTGAAAGTCACCCAGTACAATAACAATTGAGTAAAATTATTTGGTTTGAAATATACTTAAGTATCAAAAGAAAATGTAATTACTTTGATATAATAAAAGTATAAATAACTTCAAATTCCTTATATTGAACTAACCAAACGATACCATTTTCTTGTTTTTTAAATTTACTTACAGATAGCCAGCGGCACACTCCAGCACTTAGGTATCAGTTACAAACAAAGCATGTGTGTTTAGTGAGTCCGCCAGATAAGATGCAGTAGGGATGACCTGGGATGTTCTCTTCATAAGTGTATGAGTTGGACAATGTTTCTGTCCTGCTAAGCATTCAAAATGTAACGAGTACTTTTGGGTCTCAGGGAAAATGTATGGAGTAAAAAGTACATTATTTTCTTTAGGATTGTAGTGAAATAAAGTTGTAAAAAATATTAAAAGTAAAGGACAGAAACCGCACAAACTACTTAAGTAGTACCTTGAAGTATTTTTACACCACTGTCTAGATTGTAAGAGAGAAAATCATGACTGATCTACATATTATATTTCTGTAGCAGCTCCAACATGTACGTTAATATATATATATATTTAATTTAACTAGGCAAGTCAGTTAAGAACAAATTATTATTTACAATGACGGCCTACTCCGGCCAAACCCAGACAATGCTGGGCCAATTGTTCACCGACCTATGGGACTCCCAATCACGGCCAAATGTCATACAGCCTGGATTTGAACCAGGGACTGTAGTGACACCTATTGCACTGAGATTCAGTGCCTTAGACTGCTGCACCACTTGGGAGCATAATTCTATAATTCAAAAGGCTCAGATGGTTCATTTCGAACTCTGGCCCCATGAGCGTTGAGATCATGTTGTGATATAGAGAGTCAGCTGCTAAGTAACTCCATTAATTGGTTAGTTAGTTGATTGACTGATTGATCTCATCACCCCACCTCTGAGCCCAGCCAGCCAGGCAGCTGTCCCAGTATTAACTGTGTTGTCATAGAGACCAGATCCTGTCTGAGGGCAATATGTTTCTGTGTGTTGCTGACCTCAGGTCAGCGAGGAGCAGGTAAATATGAGTAAGCAGATGAGAGAGGAGGATACCGCTGGTGTATAAAAGCCAGCCGGGCTGAAATTGGCAGAGAGAGGAGACAGGGGATTCTGTTGAGCTGGCAGAGCAGATGCAGAACCCCCCTGATACACACACACACACGCACACACCACCCAGCGTGGGAAGCTTGGGGTGGCCAAGGAAACTGCCAGTGATCTGGGTTTTGGGGGGGACAAATGGAAAAGGGGAGGAGACTGAAAGTCCCCCTTTCTCTTTTCTTTCTTTGTAACTCTCCTTCAATTTCCCTTTCAGAAGCGTTATTTCCTCCATCTCTCTTTCTGCAATAGCCCATCTCCGCACACCCTCTCTCTAGCCCCCTGTCTTTGCAGTACCTTCCTGTAAGGATGGGGGCAGCACTCAGACAGCAGCAGAAATCTGCTGACATCATCGCTGAGTATCAAGTCATCGCCAGGGAGAGAGAGAGGGATGGGAAGGAGAGAGGGAGGGGAGGAGGGAGGCAGCTCAGATGGGTAATAAGAGAGAATACTGCAGCTCCCTCTCAAATTCCACACAAACATATGCGCCCACACGCACGCACGCACGCACGCACGCACGCACACACACACACACACACACACACACACACACACACACACACACTGGCAGCATCGCGAGACCCACACACACTCTCACTCAGCATCATCACGGCTCTGCTCTGCTGCACCACAGAGAGAGGCATGCACTCTCTCTCTCACTCTCTAACACACACACATATAGACACACGTGTGCTGCAGGAGATCTGAGTGCCAGGTCGCTGAGCATTCACCCTCTCTCTCTCTCTCTCTCTCTCTCTCTCTCTCTCTCTGCCCCTCCCGATACTGCGCACTCTCTCTCGGTTCACCTTGGCTACTGGGTGGTGTGGAGTTATTGATGCGTCAGAACCAGAGAGATCCAGAGACAGCCATGCCGGGGGAGAGCTCTCGAAGATCTGTCCCCAAAGAAAGACATCCGGAGCTTGGAGCAGAGCAGACAGGCCTGCCTGAACCAGGTAGGACCACCTGGGAGGAGAGGGGGAGAATGGGGGGGGTAGAGGGGGAAAAAGAGAGGGGAAGGAGGACATGGGAGAGTGTAGATGGCAGAGGAGAGACAGGGAGGGTGAGGAGCATGTGAGACACTAGGGAGAGGAGGAGATGTTAGAGTTACAGAGAGGCTGGTAGAGGAGGGATAATAGATACCTGCTATACTGCCATGTGGGAAGCAGACAGGCCGACGGATTAGAGAGGTAGAGCTGGGTCATGTCTGTCTGTCTGTCTATCTGTGATCCCCACTCTAGTCCTAGTTCCAGCTCCAGCACCCTATCCTTCACCCCAGACCCCCCATCCACAACACCTACCCTACTTAACCCCACAAACATCCCCTTCCCCCTACCTGACCCCGAGCCCGAGCCCCAGCTCCATATTCCCCTTTCCCCTCACTAACCCCATACCCACATCCCCTTCCCCCACTCTAACCCCAGCCCCATCTCACAGCCCAGTGGTGGTATGTTTTCTCAGAGCAGAGTGGAACGGCTCCTCCCTCTCTCCCTCTCGTCCATTACTTCCCTTCCCCCAGTCTCAGCATGCAGGGACATGACACAGCATTGCACTCAGCAGCAGCATCCACACAGTAACAGCAGGGCCACATGCTGAAGGAACAGATTTAGACACAGACTGATGTAGGGTAAAGCAGAGCATTTGAAAATGAATTGTTCATGTTAGATAAGACACCGACTACCTGAACTGTGTGTGTACATGTCACTGTATGGTACTTACTGCTAACATAGCTATTGATGAGATGATGTAGTCAATATGGTTATTATGGTATTGTTGTTATGTTGCATCTGGTAGGTTTGTGTCTAGCAGACAATAGATGTATTCTATGTTAGATGCTGTACTTGACAGTAAAGTATAGGAGTTAGAGTATAGGAGTTGCATCACCCAGACTTTACCTGTGTATTATGTTTGTGAGTTCATTGTGTTGAAGTGAAGGGGTATAAGTACACTGGGGGGATAAATGCATGTCTCAGACAGTAGAAGTACAATGTAAGTGTTAGGTTTTATTTGTGGTTTATTTGGCCCACAAATAAAACCACAAAAAATAAATATATCATGTTTATTTTGGGGGGGATTTTCATTGTTGGTCATAAAAGACTGTACCAAATACGAGGAAATCCACTCCAAGTGATTTTAATTTAATAAATCTGTTCCCAGGTATTCCCACACATAATAGAGAGACATGAAGTGATATAATGTATACAAATGTAAGCAAGGTTTGAAATGATTGTTTTAGTCAAACATTATATATGTTTGGGCTTCTTACAGTTAATTTGCAGTCTACAAATTATGAGCAATTATGTTCTGACCCCCCAACTATCCGCTCAAGAAAATGTGGCCTGCGGCTGAATGTAGTTGATGATCCCTGGGTTAGGGTATTATCTCTCCGACAGTAGAGGCGGTTGGGGTATAAGGTACAGTAGCATAGAGGTTAGAAGTGGCGGGCCAGCAGCCGAAAGGTTTCTGGTTCAAGCCCCAGGCTGGGAGACTCAAAAATGGCAATGGAACTGGATCTCTGATCCTGCCCTTGAGCAAGGCCACCCACAACTTCTCTCCATTCAGGGTTCTGTATAGGTT